>NC_134815.1:35511767-35541767 GCF_046742065.1 Oratosquilla oratoria | reverse complement strand
GATAAAATCAAATTCCTTCAATATATGCAGTTCTTATGTAAACAAGCTGAAGAGTCTCATATTAATATAACCACAAACTTGGACAAAGTAGTTCCAGTTATAGAATTACCACTTCGGGTGGTTCTCCATACCATTTCTCTCTCTCTCTCTCTCTCTCTCTCTCTCTCTCTCTCTCTCTCTCTCCCTCTCTCTCTCTCTCTTAGTCTGTTGTCAAAGAATGATTATATCAAAGAAATACATTTAAAGTTTACCAGGAATGAAAGGGGTACCGGGTATATATACAATACACATAAAACATTTTCGGATATGTGAAGGACATATGAAATAAGCTAACAGTAGAAATAATGTACTTAATGTTTACTAATATTACTAAAATCGCTAGCCGGGTGGGTTAGAGCGTCGCTACTTGCGGCAGAGGTCGAGGTGACGGCAGTTCGAACTCAGCTGCCAGCGAGTTGTACCAAGGTCATGGTTAAATTCCACGCTACAAAGTCCTTTGTAATGAGACACCGTGCTAGCCTCCTAATAAGGTAAGTTCGCAATGTTTAACTGAATCATCACTAAAAATTTAACTATGAATAATAATGCATAAATATCGCGAGACAAGGCACAATGGGAATGAAAATACTGTATATTACACAGTGATGAACATGCTTGTAAAAACATACCCACGCTATCACATATGTTTTATTGAGATTTTAAATTTCAGTTTAATCGATTTTTTATATATATCTTTACCAAAAACCAATTAGATTTTATCTCGTAACATGTGTGTGTACATCCGTGTGTATGTATACGTGTATGTACGTATGTGCTTATGGATGTGCATGTGTTTGTGTGCGTACATACGTGTGTAGGTATGTGCGTGTGTATGTCCATATGTTTGTGTGTGAGTGTATGTGTGTGTGCATGTGCGTTCCTGAGAACATGCGTGTTTGTGTATGTTTGTGAATGTGTTTGTGTTTACAGTATCGATGCTAAGATCCATTTATCATCTAATCAAATGATTTATTCATTTATATATTTGTTTGTTTACTTATGTACTTATCTATATATGAATCTACTTATTGTTTTTATTTTTGTTTATCAATTAATTAATCTATTTATTTATTCACATGTTTTTATTTAATATTTATTCTTTATTATCTATTCTTTATTTTATCATTTGTTTATCTACTTATTTATTTATCGATTTATTTATTTATTTACCTATTCGTTTATTCATGTAAGGAGGAAGTTAGGTGTCAATTTATTATTATTCACTATTTACCTGTTTGTTTATTATTCAACTATACCTATGCATTTACTTATTCTATTTACTCTTATTTATATTATTATAATTTTATTTTATTTTATTTATTTATTTATCATTATTATATATTTTTTCGCATCCGACCTAGTTATGTACCAAAAAGTCTCCTGTCAGCATACTCCGCCTTTGTAATCCTTTGTAATTGAGGGAAAGAGAAAGATTACGATGGTTTCATCAACTTCCCTGTCTTCTTGGTTTTAGTTTAGGATTGATTACTTTACTAGATACACCAGAGAAGTTTTCCATTATAGTTTTGATATGAGAAAATAGACGTATTCAAATGGGTCAAGGGCTTTAACAAGGATGATGCAGGCAAGGTCATCATATTAAGCCAGCAGGTTTAAGAAGGAAGTAAGCAAGAAATGGTTTACCAACAGAGTAGTTGACAAATGGAATAGACTTGTTAACCATATAGTAAGCGCGTAAACTATCAGTTGTTTTAAGAGATCAAATAACTATGGATAGGGATGGTAGGTGGAAAGGAACATGGAACTGCCTATTGTAGGCCCTATGGTCTCATGGAGTGTCCTCCATTCTTATATTCTTACGTTCTTGAAATATTATTCCGTTTGACATGTGCCCCCCCCCCAAAAAAAAAAAAAGCAAAAAAAAAAGCGAAGAAACAAATGGTCTTCCCTGAAGAGATACACCATCAGAGAACCTTCCACCATAGCCTTGCTTTGGGGTGTCTGACTGTTCCTCGGGGTTAAGAGAAAAGAACAATGGAGATAAAAAGCATTGGTCTTTGTTCCTCTGGAAATCCACGACAGCGCCTCTACCACCTGGGTCTCGGGCGCCCTCAGGCTACTTCGTCTTCTTTGTCTTCTTACTCGAAGTCAATGGCGTCGTACTCGAAGTCGGTCGGTCAGTCACTTTCTTCCCTTTCTTCTTCGTCTTGATCCCGACTAATCCCTCAAACAGTTCGCCTTCCCATACCCGTGGTCCCTCACCTCCCCTCTGTTCTCATCTCCTCTCTACCTCATCATCACAATCACCATCTCATCATCATCACCATTTCATCATCATCACCATCTTCCTCTTTTCCACCTCTTCCTTGTCATTATTTCCTCTTCCACATATTCCTCTTCTCCTCCTCTTCCTCTTCTCCACATTTCTCTCGTCACCATTTCTGCCTCCTTCCTCTTCTTCTCCTCTCTTTATCTTTTCTTCACCTCACCCGTCTTTTCCTCCTCCCCTTCTTTACTCTTCATCCTTCTCCTCTTCCTCCTGTTCTCATTTCTTCATCCTCTCCTTCTACTTCTACTCACCCTCCTTTTCTTCCTCCTTTTCTCCTCTTCCTTCTCCTATTCTCCTCTCTTCCCCCTCTCCATTCCCCCCTCAGCCCCTTCTCCTCCTCCTCCTCCTACTCCTCCTCTTCCTCCGCGTCCTCCTCTTCTCCTCCTCTTCTTCTCTCTCTTCCTTTTCTCCTCTCCTCCTTCTCTCCCCCTCTGCCCTTCCTCCTTCGCCTCTTCCTCCTCCTCCTCCTCCTCCTCCTCCTTCCCTCCCTCTTCGCCCCCCACCCCACTCCCACCCCAGCCCACCCCCCCGCCAGCCTCAGGGGTTGCGTGCCTTTCGGAGACCGCAAGAAGCAAAGGTAAACAAACACGATGGAGTTTGCGCGCCACATGTGTTTTTGTGTTTCCCACCCCTCTCCCCCTCCCCCTCCCCCTCCCCCTCCCCCTCCCCCTCACACCAACCCTTTCCGTGCTTTGGGTTCCTCTAAGCTGGATAAAATCACCTGCAGCCTCATCCTCATCCTTATCCTCGTCCTCGTCCGCTTTCCCCTCATCCACTCTTTTCCCACCTCCTCTACTCCTCTGTCTCTACTTTTCTTCCTGTTTCTGTATTCTTCATTCTTCCTCCTACTCTTGTCCTCCCCTCTTTATCCTCATCCTTATCCACTTTCGCAACATCCAGTCCTTCCCTCCTACTCCTTCTCCTCCTCCTCCTCTACTATTTTTCTTCTTTTCTCCTCCTACATCTCTACTTTTCCTTCTTCCCTCTTTCCTCTCCTTCCTCCTCCTCTTCCTCCTCCTCATCTCCCTCCTCCTCCGCTTCTTTCTTCTCTTCCTTCTCTTCTTAGTCCTCCTTCTCCTCTTCCTTCTCCTCTTCCTCCTCCTCTTAGTCCTCCTCCTCCTCCTCCTCCTCCCTCTTCCTTCTCCTCTTCCTCCTCCTCCTCCTCCTCCTCTTCACTCTTCCTCCTCCTCTTAGTCCCCCTCCTCCTCCCTCTTCTTTCTCCTCTTCATCCTCATCCTCTTCCTCCTCCTTTTCTTAGTCCCACTCCGACGTAACCTTTCCGTTCCCAATTTTCCATTCTCCTCCCTCTCTCCCTCCCTCCCTCGCTCCCTACCACATAATTTCCCCAGAGTATTCCTTCTTCCTTTCTCCCTCTTCCTACTCTCCCTCTTCCTACTCTCCCTCTTTCTCTCCAACTCCCCATCTTCCTCTCTTTCTCTTCTCCTTCTCCCCTCTCTTTTCCTCCTCTCCCTCTCTCCCTCCTCCCCTCCATCTCTCTCTTTTTTCCTGCTCTCTCTCTCTTCCTCCTCCTCTCCATCTCTCTCTTTTTCCTGCTCTCCCTCTCTCCCTCCTCCTCTCCATCTCTCTTTCCCTCACTTTCTTCTGATCTCCCTCTTTCCCTCTCCCCCTTTCTTTTTCCCTCCCTCTCCTTCTCCTACTTATTTCCCTTTTCTCCCACTCCATCTAACCCTCCTCTCCCTCTCCCTCTCCCTCTCCCTCTCCATTACTCTTCTGGTCCCCAACTCGCTCACCCTCTTGCCGTCTCACTACTCCTCCTCCTCCTCCTCCTCCTCCTCCTCCTCCTCGTCCTTCCCCACTTACTGTTTTCCTCCCCTTTCCCCCTATTCGTCACCTTCTCGCTTCCCCCATGTATTTTTCCTTCCCTATGCCCCCTTTCCCTTTCTCCCTTTCCTTCCCCCTTTCTTTCTCTCTCTCCTTCTCTCTTTCCCTCTCCTTTCCCTCTTTCTCATTTTTTCTCTTCCCTCACTCCTTTCCCTTTTCTTTTCTCCTTTTGCCATCATTTTCCCTCTTCCTTTTCTTTACTATTCCCTCTTCCTTTTCCCTTATTTTCCCCATTTCTTCCCTTCTCTTTTTCCCTTCTACCTTTCCCTTCTCACTTTTCCCTTTCTCCTTTTCCTTCCCCCTCACTAATCCTTTCTTCTATTCCTTCCACCACATCAAACTTCACCTTATCCCCTTCCTCCGCTCTAGCGACTTATTCCGAAGACAAGAAACCCAGTAATCCTATGTCATTGTCTTCCTCTACACTCCAAACACTCCCTCTTATCAACCTACTACTCCAGGTCTCCTTTGCCTTCTGTACATGACTCCCCAACTCTACCCTGTGCGCTCCAAGGTGTCCGTTCAGGGTGTAGCATACGTCGTAATTTACTACTAACCAGTCTGCCAAGTCCCGTATCAAGGGTCCACTGAATGTACAAGTCGATGTCAGGGGTCGACAAGCATTGGACTGTTGAGAAACACTGACGTAGAGGACATAGACACCTGAAGATGAAGGTTCATGACCTATGGACCTCCTGCGCTCCAAGAAGTCCGTTCAGGGTGTGGCATACGTCGTGAGTCACTGCAAGTCATTCAGCCAAATCAATCTTAGTACATGCCCCTCTTTATTGCTTACCTGTGTGTTATTTGATTTTTTTTCTATTCTGTATATAGTAAAGAAAGCTGGATTATCACTTTCTAGGATTATAACAAGAATTACCTATACCCCATCCCACCTGTCTCCCCTGTGACAGCACATGAGGGAAAGGCGCTGGTGCCACGTGTCACAGAATATTCAGATTGTTGTTATAATCGTAAAAAGTGATACTCATTGTACTATACAGCTTCCTATATACATAATACAGAAAGAATAAATAAATATATAGCACATAGATGGCATGTATTAAGGTTGATTTGGCTCAGTGGCTGGTAGTAACTCACAACGTATGCTACCAGCCATACGTTGGAGCGCAAAGACTATACCAGGAGCTTCATTGGTCGTACACCTTATTCTTCCGATTTCCATGTCCTCTCCATCAGTGTTTCTCTACTTTTCAAACCCTGTGGACCCCTTGCATCGACTTATATATCCAAGGGACCCCTTGATACGGGAATAGAGAGGATACAGTCAGTTCACATTTGTATGTAAGAATTGTTGATAAAAAGCGTTTCTTCTCACACGAATTAGGTGTTTATTGCCAGGAAAAAACTAGGAGAAAAAATGGACATCTTGATTGACACTTTGTATACTCATGTATTATAAAAAAAACAGAGCCATGGCAGGATTAAATGTAACTTGTTGAATTCCCCGTCTTACGGACCCCTTGGTAGGTTTCTGCAGCCAACAAAGTGCTCGCGGACCCCTGGTTGAAAAAGCACTGCAGCTCTACATGACTCACACTACCAGGAGGTTCATTGGTCATGTACCTTCTTCTTCATCTTTGCCTGTCCATCCCTTCACCTCCTCCTCCACTCCCTCCCCTCCACCCAGCAGATGCTCCCACTCCGCTTCAAGGCGTTATCACACTGGGCAAATTTCCTTCGACTGTTGGAGTAGATTTGTAGCCCGCAGCTTTCGGGAAGGAATCTGATATACCAGAGGAAAATATTTTTCCTCTAACATATCAAATAACATTCTATGTGTTTTTGTTGAGAAAACAAAATTGTTTGCCAAAGTGATTTTACGGCGGAATTTTTTCTTGGGATGGGGTGGTACCACCGATTAATCGGAGGTTGGAGAAAAAATAGCCCATTGTGATACCCCTTCAGACTCTTAACTTCTGCAGACGATTCTCAGCCGCCTAGAGTTCCGTGTTTTGGCATCTTCTGCTCTTTCACCTTCTCCTTTCTGTCCTTAGTTCCTCCTCTATGTCTTCTTTTCCTTCTACGCTGAGATGGTGTGGACTCGTGAAGAGGATGAAAGGGGACACGGGCTACTA
The DNA here is from genome assembly GCF_046742065.1 of Oratosquilla oratoria. Taxonomy (NCBI): domain Eukaryota; kingdom Metazoa; phylum Arthropoda; class Malacostraca; order Stomatopoda; family Squillidae; genus Oratosquilla; species Oratosquilla oratoria. The sequence goes on along the minus strand of NC_134815.1, from coordinate 35,535,497 downwards.
AATAATGTGTATCAAACATTTGTAGAGAGGAGGAAAACAAAATGAGAATGAAAGAAGAAAGTGAGAGTTTAAATAGAAAGAAAAAATAACTTTACTCTTAGATCTCCTTCATCGGCTTCTTCCAGCTACTCTTCCCTTCTTCCTCTCCTCTCCCTCCCAACATCACTACCCCCATCGTTTCCTCTTTTCCTCCTATCTCCCTTGTATTCCTTCATGCTTGCCTTTCCTGTTTCTGAGAGACCCAAAGGCACTTGTACCACCTCGCTGTCACAGTCTCCGAGTGGTTCCTCCCCTTCCCCCAACCCAACTTCTCTTCCCTCCCCCCCAGCCCACTCCTTCTCCTCCCCCCAGCCCAGCCCCTCTCCCCAGCACTCCCTTCAGTATTGGATTAGCATCACACATGACCTGAATTCTTCTTGTTCTCGAGCTTCATTCCTCCCCACTGCGCCGACCACGAAGGCTCCTCCTGCCCTGGCTACTTCGGAAGACTTCAGGGGATGAAGAACCTGCGCATGGAAGGCTGAGGACGACTGTCTTATGGTCGAAAATATGCTCACTACGGGGCCGTGTAATCCTGAAGCAACAATCATGAAATGGCGTGCATATGCTGTAGAGCATCAGCATAGACTGTCGGTCAGAGAACCGGCCGTTTACTTCGATGTAATACGATTAGCGTGTGGGGAACTTTTGCAGCCTACTGATACGGACATGTTCGTTATAATGCCCAGCCCTCATAGAGATATTCTTTAATGAATGACTATACCTGGATTCTTCTTTGAGTGAAGATGAGTCTCCTTTCAAAAAAGAGCGTTGATTGGCTTGGTGTCATTACTAATATGTTACACAAACCATACTCTACATAATTACAAAAACAAAGTTACAGGAAACTACTCTTTTAGTTTCATCAGATCGACCTGTGGGTCAGAGGTCCTGTGCGGAAAGCCGATTAAAAAAGACAAATTATAATTACATCCGCAGATTACTAGATGACCAAACCACCCCCTACTACCACCCCACTCCCTCCATCGCCTCGATTTCGCCACACTCTCGGTACCCTCAGAGATGGCTCTGACAGTAGTACACGCTAACATCCACTGAACCTACAGTGGAAGATCCTGGTTTTGCAGTTTGTTTACTAACCACCTGCCGCCACCTGTCTCCTTTCATCTCCCATTTGTCTTAGCCCATCTCCTACCATCTGTCTCCAATCATCTCTTAGCGTCTGCTACTCCGTCACCTCCTCACGTCCGCCTGTCTGTCCGTCTGTTCGCTTTGAGGAGGGGACGACACGGAGAAGACAGTAGATGGACTGGACGGATCGGGTATGTAGGCACTTAGTCATATATCATCCATTTAACGAGCATCTCTGTAGTTTGGATTGTTCCATAAATCATCAAAGGAAATTAAGTTATTGACCCGAGGCACTAAGCATTGCCACGTTGAATTGAAATTAGATAAGAGAAAGGCTCCTAATAGAACATGAGAACCGTGTGAGATGGGCAAGAGCCAATGGGCTATTAAGCTGTAGGAATGGTAGATGGACTGGACGGATCGGGTATGTAGGTACTTAGTCATATATCATCCATTTAACGAGCATCTCTGTAGTTTGGATTGTTCCATAAATCATCAAAGGAAATTAAGTTATTGACCCGAGGCACTAAGCATTGCCACGTTGAATTGAAATTAGATAAGAGAAAGGCTCCTACTAGAACATGAGAACCGTGTAAGATGGGCAAGAGCCAATGGGCTATTAAGCTGTAGGAATGGTAGATGGACTGGACGGATCGGGTATGTAGGTACTTAGTCATATATCATCCATTTAACGAGCATCTCTGTAGTTTGGCGAAGGTTGGATTGCATACACCATGAGCCACCTAGCCGAAGCCTTCATTCTTGTATATCGCGCGGTGAAGCAGCGCGAGGCATACAGGAAAGGATCCACGAATACAAGAATCGCTTTTAAGAGCCAAAAACTTGAGGCCGGGACCGCAAGCACTTGCCTGCCTGGATAAAGTCGAAATTATTACATACAGGAGGAGCAAGAAAACAAGAAAAAAAAATTGAAGAACATAAGAAGGAAGGAGACTGCAAGAGACCATAAGACCTACACTAGGCAGTTCCATGACCACTACCACCTATCATTTCCATCCATAATTATCTAATTATCTCTTTAAACAGCCGATAGTTTCAGTGCTTAATACCTGGTTACTAAGTCTATTCCATTCGCTGACCACTCTATTGGTAAACCAGTTCTTGCCTATTTCCTTCTTAAATCTAAATTTGTCTAATATAAATCCTGTTGTCTTAATATGATGACCTTGTGTGCACCACCCATGTTAAAGGCTTTTACCCATTTGAATATTAGATCACCCCGCAGTCTGTGTCTTTCCTTGTAAGATAAATTTCTGAGACCTTGTATCATTTCGGTCAGTCTCCAGAATGATACGGGAGTAAAGACTGCACTTATAATCACGAAAAAGAACTACAGCGAAGGCTTTATATACGCGTCCCATCCAGCAGCCTGGATCTTCATCACATCAGTAGGGAAGCCTCTCGCAGATTGGCCCACTGCAAACCAATCAGCGCGCTCCATTTCCCAGCGACCTGCTGGACGTCAAACGGAGTAACGCTGGGGAGAATCTCTCTTACATTTTATTTCAAAGAAAAAATATATATATTTTGCAGACTTTTTTTTCGACAATGGTGACGAAGTGCTCGTCCAAGAGGGTATGCATCAATCCAGGAGATTGCTGTACTAAAGAAAAAAATATTGTTTACTGAAAATAGACTTCATCCTTGTTTATGAAATAGTCTGGTCAGAAGGAAGGTACCCAGAGATATAAGCGGGCCCCGTGGACCTACCCGACGGCGTTGTGGACATACCTTAGGGCCCCAGACATCCAATAGGCCACAGGAGAGAGACCTGGATGTCCCTCTGGGTATCCTGGATGCTCTGGTAGGTACCTGGAATGTACAGCAAACGGTGGAATGATCACCAGAGCTGCCTGTCCGGGGCTAATTTGAATAGCCATCGAATTAGTGAAAAACTTGCCAGGAATTTCTAAAAGGCCTTGCCACTGCCGCCGCCGGAGCTAAACGACGACTGGGGCCGCCGCCGGCGGCAGCGGCGGTTCCCAGAATCAAGGGAAGAGAGGCTGGACCGGATTCTCTAAGCAGGCCAGGGCCGGAACGAACAAACAGACGGACAGACAGGCGGACGGGAAAAGAAACGGGTAAAAGGAAACGGAGGAGCGGACGCCGGGAGATGAGTGGAGACAGATGGTAGGAGATGGGTAGAGACAGGTGGGAGATGGAGGGAGACAGGTGGTGGTAGATGGTGGGAAAAGTGACGGGAGACGGAGAGACAGTGAAAGGACAGGTGGTGGAAATCAGAGGGATGGCTGAGAACTTAAAGTATTTTTAGTTCGATGTTGTTGCTGCTAAGGCGTTTATTATGTTATTGTTGTTATTCTTATATTTTTATGTATATCCTATGTGCGCGCGCGCGTGTGTGTGTATGTGTGTGTGTGTGTGTGTGTGTGCGCGCGCGCGTGCGTGTGTGTGTGTGTGTGTGTGTGTGTGTGTGTGTGTGTGTGTGCGCGCGCGTTTACGTTTGTATGCTTGATTGCTTGCATTGTTTGTCTTCTTATGTAGTGAATACCAAAAGAGACCTTGACGACACCCCTACGTCCCAGAGTCACACAGAACCTTCTATTAAGGGTTGCAGTTCATCTCTATTCATTAAAAGAAAATAAATGCTTTCAATATATTATTACATTTTATCATTTCTTTTATTTGTTGGCCTATTTTTGTACTTCAATCAAAATGGATTAACCTCTCCTTGAAGGTGTAGGGGGACAGTTGCCCTGAAGGGAGATTTACTCGACCGAGACCCACTCCCGTTCTTCGAAAGCCCCGACTTCTGGAGGGAAAACAGAAACCGAAGACGAAATTAAAAAAAAAGAGGAGGAGGAGGAGGAGGAGGGGTGAAGAAAGAGAGGAGGAGGAGGAGGAGATAGAGGAAAGAATTGGAATATGAGGAGGAGGAAGAGAAGGAGGTAGAGATGAAGAAGGAGATGGAGGTGAAATTGGAGGAGGATAAGGAGAAGGTGGGAGGAGGAAGAGAGCGTGAAAGGGAAAATGGTGGTGGAAGAGATAGAGGAGGGGTTGGAGGAAGAAAGAACGGAGGGGAAGATGGAGGAGAAAGAGAGGAAGGAAGAGCAAGGGGAGGCGGAGATGGAGATGGAAGAGTTGGAGTAGGAGAAGAAGGCCCGCCATTTTGGCAATAATAAAAAAAACGATGAGGAAAACGACGACGATGACGACGCCCAGACTGAGAAGGAGAGAGAGAGAGAGAGAGAAAGAGAGAGAAGAAGGCGTCGGTTAAGGGAAGGAGGTGTGGAGGGAGGAAGGGGAAGACATAGGAAAAGGAGGGTAAATGGGAAAATGTATTAGGGAGGATGGAGAGGAGAGAGGGGAGAGAGCAGAATGAAAAAGGATTGAAGAAAGAAATAGGAAAAGAAGGAGAGAGAGAGAAAGAGAGAGGGAGAGGGGGAGGGAGGGGGGCTCGGCCATAACTAGCGCTTCTATCCACGTTATATTTGGGCAAGGACTCTCGTAGTCTTTTACAACACATGATCGCGTTCCTTACCTCTTTGGGTGGTGTGGAGCCTACGCCAGGAGGCGCTGAATGGCTGCGGCCGAAGCACTAACCTTTGCCCTATTATGCGTTTGCATTGCCGGGGCTGTTGATATGCAGTCACTGTTGGGAATCGGAGAGGAGTGCGGGATTCGAACCGGTCGCAGAACTCAGTGTGCAGAGTCTCCCGTCAGGCCACTTCGAGACCGCCTCTTCGTAGGCCCTATTCACACTAGCGGTTTCAGCCTCCGCGGTTTGAATCGCGTCGGTTCAATTACAATGTAAGTCAATGGATGCGTTCACACACAACCTCGCAATCTTTCCTTGACTATGTGGTACCGCCGCGGTTTCCGCGCGGTTCAAATCGCTTGTGTGAACAGGGTACCACGGTACTTTAGTTACAATGTAACTCTATAGATGCATTCTCACACAATCGCACAGTCTTTCCTTGACTATGCGGTACCGCCGCGGTTTCCGCGCGGTTCAAACCGCTAATGTGAACAGGGCCGTAGTCCTTCCCCAGTCTGGCGGATTTGGGTCGATGTGTTGTGAAGAATGCGGAATGTATTGCCCTCCGGTTTGCTTGTACACTTTGGGTTCTGTTCGGTCTATATAAAGGGGCTATCACACTGGGCTGTTTTTCCTCCCACATTCTACCTCCAACCTCCAACCTCCAACAAGAAATCTGGACTTCTCTAAGAACACTTCAACAGTATGTCTAACATTCATATAAGTTTACAATACCTTAGTTCATTTTTCATGTTTGCTATATATGACGGAAAGATAATTTGGTATTTGGAGATTTGAAAAATAAAATGTGACCGAAGTCGTTTTTACTCCAACGAACTCTCAACTGTCGACGCTGATGAAGTCCGTCGAAGCCCAGTGTGATAACCCCTTAAGCTCGCTCACGTCTCAGGAACCCCAATCTGGTCGTCAGCAAAACCGCACAGTACTAAAGAGTAATAATAACAATAATAAAATAAAACTCTAAAAAATCTACTTTTGTGTGCGATAGATTTTATTAACCAGTCTGTGTGACAGTTTGACCGATTTTTTTTTTTTTTTTTTTTACCAAGGTGACAAAAAAAAGACATATTTGTTGAGGGTGTGTTGTAGTTCGAAGCCGTTTTGAAGACAAGTCTTAAAAACGAGACATATTGTGCAACAGAAGTAAACATACATCTACTTGGGTAAAGAATTACATGGATCAGCAAAGGAAGGCGGTCCTTGACTTTTCGCCTTCTCTCTCTCTCTCTCTCTCTCTATCTCTCTCTCTCTCTCTCTCTCTATATATATATATATATATATATATATATATGTGTGTGTGTGTGTGTGTGTGTGTGTGTGTCTGTCTGTCTGTCTATCTATACCTTCCCCCCCCCTTTTTTTTTTTTTTTTTTTTTAACGATATTGTTATCTATGACTTGTTACTACGGGCACCTGCTCTCTCTCTTCTCCCTTCCTCCCTACCGACCTCCATCCCTCCCTTCCTCCCTCCCACTATCCCTCTATCCCTTCTTGCCTCTATACCTCCCTCCATCTCTCCATTTCTTCATCCCTCCACCCCTCCCTCCCGCTATCCTTCTGCCCTTCCCTCCATTCATCCCTCCCTTCCACTCTCCCTCCGTCCCTCCTTTCCTCCCTCCCTCCATCCATCTTTTCCTCCCTCCACCCATCCCTCCATACATCCCTCCATCTCTTACTCCTTCCCTCCCTCCCTTCCATTCACTCACTCCCTATATCCTCCCTCACAACCTCTCTTCCCCCCCTCCCCACCTCATGCTCCTTCCTCCCGAGTACCGTCCTCCTCCCCGATGCAAATCGTATTTGAGAAAAGAGGGTTCGGTTTTTTAGCCTATTATGATAATTGCCGCGCTGTTTTGGGCCGCCCGCCTCATCAGCCAATCAGCCAATCAGCCAACCACGTGGGGTCACTTCCGATGGGTCCACTTCTAATCGGCTAAAGCCAATGACAGTTCTCTGTTTGTCTATCTGTCTGTGTCTGTCTGTCTGTCTGTCTGTGTGTATGTCTCTCTGCCTCTGTATGTGTGTATGCCTATGTATTACTTTGCATATTCGTGATTTTCTCATAGCTATAAGTTTTGATGGTTTAATATTTGCAACTACGTTACGCATGTAGAGCATCACATTGTTCTATGTCTCCTACCTGCAATAAAGGAATTAGGCTTTTCCTCAGAAGGGCTCAATGTAGCAAGGATCGAACTACGATAATAATCTATTCATAGAATTTCGTTTTCATGAAAATAAGAGTTACGTTTTGTTTCAGTAATGACACGTAGGATCCTGCAGTTATTCCCTTTTATATTTTTTCAGTGATTGATCTGAGGCCTACAATCAAAATTCACAAGGTAATCGTGTAGGGGTACAATGGAGCAAGTTTTCCCGAAGTCAGTTGTCCTTTTCCCGAAGTCAGTTGTCCTTTCTGTCAGCAAGAACAAGAACAACAGCGTAAGTAATATTTATATCTATAGGAATGAATCCTTTATTTCGTTTTTATTTTCAACATAATTATTCATAGATCACAAATGAATAATATTTTGATCATATGATTATTATATTCTAATTTGGTACTATTTTCATTCATGTAAGCATTTGCTTAAATATATATATAAAAATATATATATATATATATATATATATATATATATATATATATATACACAAATATAAACAAATATAAACACACAAATAGAACGAAAGTTTATTCTTTAACTAGTTTCGCACTATGGAAGAAGCACCATAGTGCGAAACTAGTTAAAGAATAAACTCCCGTTCTATTTGTGTGTTTTCCCCTCTGCCTCTCTCACAACCTGTCAAGATGTCGTCATATATATATATATATATATATATATATATATATATATATATATATTTATATATATACACTATATATATACTATATATATATATATATATATATGTATATGTATATATATATACATATATATATATGTGTATATATACATATATATATATATATATATATATATATATATATATATATATATATACTAGCCAAATTACTTGCGCGTTACTGCGAGCAAATGATGATCATTTTAGTTTTGATAGAATTTGGAGAGAAAAGTTACACTCATCAATATAACTCAATAGAAAAGGTAACAAAAATAAAATGTTAACAAAGTGAAAAAAAAAATCAATTTGAGGAGGGAGACTTCCTTTGGAAATAAAATATACTTATCCAAGTAGCCTGGGTTATGGTGAATATGTATGGTTATGGGGGTCCATCTCCAAAACCCTAGGAGGAGTTCGTGAACAAACAAACAAACAAACAGACAGACAGACAAACAAAAGATAGTTATTCAAGTACTTTGGATTATAAGGTTTCAGAATATATATGGTTATGGATTTTGTGAATAATTCCTAACCTAACCATACCCCGCCTAACTTTAACCCTTAACCCTAATCAAAATATATATATATATATATATATATATATATATATATATATATATCTATATATATATATATATATATATATATATCTATTGGAAATGAAATATAGTTATCCAAGTACTTAGAGTGATAGGGTATCAGAATATATATGGTTATGGGGGTCTATCTCCAAAACTCTAAGAGTTCTTGAACAAACAAACAGACAGACAGAGGCTACTACTTTATTATAGTAGATATGTATATATATGTGTGTATATATATATATATATATATATATATATATATATATATATATATAAATATATGCAAAAATATCACAAATCCATGTGATCTAATAAATTGCTGAATAACCACAAAGGAAACCGGAAAAGAAACTAAAATCCCCAAGCGCTTTCGTGATATTTCACATTTGGTATTCCCCTGAAGATGTGAAATATCACGAAAGCGCTTGGGAATTTTAGTTTCTTTTCCGGTTTCCCTTGTGGTTATTCAGCAATAGTAATGGGAGAATTTCACGCTTTAACGTTTCGACCCGCAGGGTCTTGATCACAAAGCTAACAACTCAAACGTAACAGGATATTTTATACATGGACGGGTCATCTCATGGGACGCTTCGGAGAGCTTGTTATTTTATTTGCGTATTAATAATAAAAGAATACGCAAATAAAATAACAAGCTCTCCGAAGCGTCCCATGAGATGACCCGTCCATGTATAAAATATCCTGTTACGTTTGAGTTGTTAGCTTTGTGATCAAGACCCTGCGGTCGAAACGTTAAAGCGTGAAATTCTCCCATTACTCCTCGTCTGCTTCTTCCACCTTCAGTCTTATTTGTCATGATATAGTCATACACACACACACACACACACACATATATATATATATATATATATATATATATATATATATATATATATATATATATTAGGGAAGTAAGGGAACAGATAAGATTTTCCTGTATGCACATAGAATTGAATACATCAGTATTACTGTAGCTATTAATTTTTTTCCAAGTCTCTAATGCTCTCACTAAACCTCTTGCATTGGGGGGATGAGCAAACACTAAGTCACCTAATGTAGCCATATATTATTTCGACGTTTCATACATAAGGAGACATCTTCAGGAATTTTATCTGTAACAACGAATTACAAAATTGTAAAAAATATGTGTTAGTGGTTTGTTTCGTATATGCTCATTCGTGTGCTTGTATGTTGGAACGGGCTAAAACTTTTTTTGTAAATTAATGTATCTTGTTTGCCAATAACGAAACTCTATTGATTATTATCATATCAGAGTTTAGTTAAAAATATGTATATAATAATTCTTGCTATCTATTATATTACTCGAAACATATATCCATGTCTGATCATATCTTGATAATTATAGAATATGAATAAGGCATAACATTAAATTAAAGTTTACGCAGTGCAGTTTAACGCATTGTGAATAATTCATGTATAATACGACAGAAAATATAACTAAAGATGATTAAACAGTAAGGGATTGGTGATACCAAAGTTGATGCAAGTCGCAGATAGGAGAGGGAAGGAGAGAGTAGGAAGACTTGGTAAAGAGACGTTATATGAAACAAAGAAGAGAGAGAAAGGAAGAGAGAGGAAAAAGAGGGAAAATGAAAACGGGGGAGAGAGAGGAAGTCGAGAAGAGAAGGAGAAAGGAAGAGCGAGGAAAAAGAGGAAAGAGGAAGACGAGGGAGAGAGAATAAAACGAGAAGAGAGAGAAAGACGAGAAGAGAAGGAAAAAAAGAGAGGAAAAAGAGAGAAGAGGGAGACTGGAAAAAAGAAGATTAGAAAAGAGGAGGACGAGAAGACAGGAGGAAGGGAGGAGAAGCAGGAGGGGAGAGGAAGATGGCAATAGAGTAGGACGAGGAAAGAGAATGAGTGATCAACAATGTATATCATTTGTTTTGTGGTTGCTGGGTGTGGGCAGCCAAGCAGAAGGAAAGAGGTTAAGGGAGTTGGTCGGACCTGAACTGATTTTAGATGCGGCAAGGAGCCGATATATATTGTATATATATATATTTATAAATACATGTATATATATACATATATTTATATATATGTATGTATATATATATATATACATACATATATATATATATATATATATATATATATATATATATATATATATATATATATAACGCGTGGGCAGTCACCCATGGTGAGGGGTTGCCATGATTAGGTCACCCTTGGGTCACGCGGGGAGAAAGCGGCAAGGGTCAAGAATTACTCATAATTACAGGCAGGTGTGTGATAAGGTCACAGCGCGTCGCTTCCGACGCCACGCGGTCAAATCGTATAATGTGGTTTGTATACTTTTGACTTTCATGATATTTTTGGCCTCGGTTTTGCCGTTATTTCTCATCATCGTGCCATAAGCGTGAATAAACACTCTTAAGGGGTTATCACACTGGTTATTTTGCTCCAGCCTCCGATTAATCGACGGTACTGCCCACCTCCTGAACTTTTTTCCACAGTAAAATCACTATGTCAAACGATTTTGTTTTGTCAACAATTTACATAGAATGACATATGCTATGCTGTGATATATATATATATATATATATATATATATATATATATATATATATATGTATAATATATGTATATATATATATATTTATATATATATATATATATATATATATATATATATATATATGTGTGTATATACTTATACCTCCAATGTTGTTTGGCCAGGTAATTAGAAAACTCAGCACGACACAGCGCGCCAGCATAAGAAAAGTGGAGAATGTCAGCAAAAAACTCGTGAGCGCAGAAGCTGCTCCAAATTTTAATTACATATATATACATATATATATATATATATATATATGTACATAGGTATATATATACATATATATTTATATATATACATATATATTTATATATATAAATATATATATATGTAAATATATGTATATATATATATATATATATATATATATATACATATATATATATATATATATATATATATATATACTCCAGCGTATCAGATTCCCAAAAGCTGCGGCAAATCTCTTTCAACAGTCAGAGGAAAAATAGCCCAGTGTGATAGCGCCTTTAAGGGGACCCCTCTCCTCTCTCTTCGGTCAACTGTTGCTTCCAGTTTCGTTGACCGAATACCCGCGGCCTCGCAGTGACTGACAACGGTCCTCGACCACTCCCGCAGATCTCTCTGGGAAGAAAGGAGGGAGCAGTCGCCGGTTGTCATCTCTCCCTAAGTTTAAAGGAACACAGACGAAGTGGATAAAGAGAGTGTTTGGGCTCAGTCCGAAGACCAAATACCAGCCCCTCAGGGTCGCACCAAGAAGCTGAAACTAACGTAGTTTGAAGATGGACGGCAAGGAGATGATTCTACCTGACGTCCATCTCGAAGGAACACATCGTGCAGGTACCCGTTTGTGTATGCATGTGTGTGTGTGTGTGTGTGTGTGTGTGTGTGTGTGTGTGTGTGTGTGTGTGTTTGTGTTTGTTTGTGTATGTGTGTGATTCACCATGGTCTTTCATCACGTGTTGGAGTCGTGATAGTCAGCTATATACCTTCCGGAAGAGAGCTCAGAGCTCATATATGACCGATGTATGGGTAATGCTGACCTTACACGCACACACACACCCAACTCCCCACCCACGAGAGTTGGAGTAACGACTCCCAGTGCAGCGATACTGAAATTATCTCGGCCATGAGCGGGATTCGAACCCAGACCGCCGTAGCAGCGGCCGCGAACGCTACCACTGTGCCATGAAGTCGGTGTTTGTGTGCGTGTGTGCATTTGTGTGTGTTTGTATGTTTGTGTGTGTGTATTCGTTCAGATACGTTTATGTATATTTCTTAATCCAAACTCCCTTGACTTCAAAATAATATATAACAGAAAGTACAAGAATAATTAAGACAGTTATTGTTTAACATCATATCCCAACACAGTTTATATCTATATCCTGACTCATTGTCTATTTCAATTTTACTTTCAAATAAAAAAAATATCTTGAGGACGAATTTTCCTATTTTCTTTCTCATATTTTCTTTCTCTCTTTCTCGAACGCAAGACAGATTTTTCGTCCTTCCCCTGTAATACATACAGAGTTGTAGAGTCCGGACGCGCGCGTGTGTGTGTGTGTGTGTGTGTGTGTGTGTGTGTGTGTGTGTATGTGTGTGTGTGTGTGTGTGTGTATGTAAACATGTGCGTTTGGCATGGCATGTGCGTCTGATAAATCGTATTCCTTTTCCTCCTGTTTATGCGCATGCGCGTCTCCTCGGCTACGCCTACGCGGGCGTGTGGTCCTTCCGTCTCTGTGGGCGTGAATTTTCTCTCCGTGCCAGGGCGTGGCCCAATGGGCGTGTGCTGTCTTCGTTTACACAAATGCGGGCGTGAGTGCGCATGAGCCCAGGAAGCCACAGGTTTGGGTGGAGTGAGATCTCTTGGGTATGGGTGTGTGTGTGGGTGGATGGGTGGGTGTGATCGTGGGCGTGGGTGGCCAATGAACATATACCGATAGAGTGGAACCCAATTTTTTTTTTTTTTTTTTTTTTTTTTTTTTTTTTTTTTTTTTAAGCTACAAACCTAAAACTAATAATCGTTGGTTCATTATATATATATACATATATATATATATATATATATATATATATATATATATATATATGTATGTATGTATGTATATATGTATATAATGGTTTTCATGAATTTGGGAGACAGCAATTCATAAGCAAAGGACCTACAACCGAAAAAAGGTCGAGAAATACAAATATCTCTGTGAAATTATTATCATTATATATGGGCGTGCAATAGTTTGAGTGTCTATGCAGGAGTAGGAGTCTTTGTGGGCATAGGGAATAGATCATAGTCGACGTGTGTCTTTAAGAAAATCTATATTGGTTTAATTGTCTTTGAAGATGTCTTCGTGGGTGTCTTCTTAGATGTCTTTGTAGATAGATTGTTTGTATATGCAGATTTATTGACTCGAATTATCTTTTCTTTAATCCATAACAAGGCTATACAAATACAAAATATTCTTTGTTGTATTTCTGTACAAAATAATTCTCTTAAAATGAATGTTATTTTATGCAAATAATGCAACAACAATGTTAGATATCTTTGCATAGCTTTTCATAGATCAGAATCTCTGCCGGCACTCCTACTCTGGTGGGCAAGGAGTGTAAGAGAGGAAGGAATAGGTTAGGGAGAGGGAAGGAAGGCGGAGAAGAAAAAAGAGAAAGAGAGAGACTGAAGGAAGATAGAGAGGAGTTGAGGGAAAGAAAGACGGTAGGAAAGGGGAGATGGAAAGGGGAACAGGAAGTGAAATGAAGCTTCCCCTCGATCCTCCCTCATCCCCCTCCATCCCCCCATCCCCTCATCCCCCACCCAAGGCCCCAAGATGCGTCACGGCATCCCCCAGGAGGCTCTGAACTGCGTTCAAGTCACTGATGCTGAACCTTTACGTAGAAAACATATCCCACATAAAAACTTTTGACTTTGAGTCCAGGGGGGGAGGGGGGAGGTGTCGGGAGACGTTTGGAAGCGATGGGCCGATGGGTGGGAAGCGGGGGAGATTGGGGGGTTGGGGTTGGGGGGAAAGGGCGGACTGACCCACAAGAGAATTGAGGGTTCCGAGCTCAGGACTCTGGGAAATGTGAAGGCGTCGAGAAGTTTGATGGCATCGGGCCGCCACGGGAATTGGTCCTCGCCACTCGACCTCCAACTTGTAATCTTCAAGGATCATCCCATCCTTCTCCTCCTCCTCCTCCTCCTCCTCCTCCTCCTCCTCCTTTTCCTCCTTCTTCTTCTCCTCCTCCTCCTCCTCCTCCTCTTCCTCCTCCTCCTCCTCCTTTTCCTCCTCCTCCTCCTTCACCTCTTCCTCCTCCTCCTCTTCCTCCTCCTCTTCCTCCTCCTCCTCCTCCTCCTTCTCCTCCCCTTTCTCCTCCTCCTCCTCCTCTCCTTTCTCCTCCTCCTTCTCCTCCTCCTCCTCCTTCACCGCTTCCTGCTCCTTCACCTCTTCCTCCTCCTTCACCTCTTCCTCCTTCTCTTCCTCATCATCATCCTCTTCATCCCTCTCCTCTTCCTCCTTTTTCTTCTTCGTCTATTTTTTTTTATTTCATTCGAATTTGTGGGTCCACCCACAATATCACCCGTGCCAAGACTGAATGTTAAGAAATCTAATAGGACACGAATAAGTAGACCATTTCATATAAATGATCTAATCATCGATCCCGGGACTTCGTAGTTGATAGTCCAGTCTGCTACCATCTTCCCACGCAAAAGGTCTAAAAGGAACGGAACCTACTACGAGCTGTTGGCTGGGTAAGGTGTTATCACATTGGGCCATTTTTCCTCCGACTGTTGGAACAGATTTGCAGCCGGCAGCTTTCATGAAGGAATCTGATATGCTGGAGGAAATTTATTTTCCTTCATTATCAAAATGTCATTTTATGCATTTTTGTTGAGAAAATAAAATAGTTTGCCGCAGTGATTTGACGGCGGATAAAGTGCTGGAGGTGGGCGGTTCCGCCGATTAATCGGAGGTTGGAGGAAAAATAACCCAGTGTGATAACCACACTTCGGATCTTCCGTCATATTTCACATAATCCCCAAAGCCATCAACGGCATCGACATGTGATCGTATAACAGAAAGTACGTATGTCTCTAATATATAAGAAATGTAGGTGACAAACAAGCCCCTCTACGCCCACCACCACCCACGCCCCGTGGAGTCTATCCACGGGACTGTCGATACGACCAGAAGAACGATTCCATGTTTTCGTAACCGGAGGAGCTAAGGGGGGAAGGAGCTGAGGCAACCCTTACAAGAGGAAAAGAGCAGGCATAGATATTCATATATATGTATATCCATCTATCTATATACCAAGGCCTTCCCCCCCCCTTACAAGGGAGATAGCCAAACCAAAAAAAAAAAAAAAAAAAAAGCACCCACTCCCACCCATTCCACTCCCATCCACCATCTTTTACCACTCTCTCATCGTAGCTCCTCGTGGATGACGGGTCATCCCTGTATCCCACCCACTGCCCTGGGTCAGAAGCAACGCAGCAAGACACTGTACATCCACAGCAAGGTCGCTTCACTTAATCTCTCCGTCCCCGTATACAGAAAAAAGAAAAGACGGGAAAAAAATCCCTTCGGCCTGCTTCAAAATGTCATTCATACACAACCACTCCCACCCACCCCCATACCCCACCCCCTCCCTTGCATCACAGTATCATGTATACACACTACACAGCCACTCTCCATTCAACCCTATCTCCCGCCCACTCCCTTCCCAGTTCAACAGATATTCCCGTCTTGCTCAACGCCCCTATCACCCCGTCTATCTCTTACTAATCTTTCTTCAGTCATTCCTTACATGTGCCCCAATCATCCCAATACTTATTTATCAGCCCTGTCTACCATCTCTTTTTCCATCCCAGCTCTCCTCCTCACTTTGTTTCTCACTCAATCCAACTTTGTAACCCCTACCATACTTCTCAGACATATCATTTCAAACACATCTAAACTTTTCCTCTCTGCCTTTCTTAAATTCCAAGTCTCTGCACCACCTAATGCCGTTAGCACAATCACCCCTTTATATAGTCTCCTCTTTGCATCCTTTACTAAATGCCTGTTTCTCATGACACGTTTTAATCCCCTAAGTAATTTACATGCTTCTCTCAATCTACAATTTACTTCCACCTCCACTCCTTCCTACCTGCCACATGCGACCCTAAGTACCTAAATCTATCCATATCCTCCACCCTCTCTCCCTTAAGACTTACTTCCAACTTGCTACCACTCTAACCCCTTGTTCGTCTCATCACCTTACTTTTACCCACATTTACCTTCAACATTCTCCTATCGCATACTCTCCCAAATTCCGTCACTAACTCCCTCTGACCCTGCCACAACCGCAGTGTCGTCAGCAAAACACAACTGGCTCTCCTCCCAATTTTTCTCAATTTTCTTTAACTATCTCCAGTCCCCTGCTCATTACCCTTGCATTTACTTCCCGCACCACCCCATCCATGTACACATTGAACAACCATGGCGACATGACACATCCCTATCGCAGTCACACCTTTACCTCAAACCACTCGCTCTCTCTCCATTTCCAATTCGAACACAGGCTCTACTACTCTCGTAAAACTCTTGACTGCCCTTAACAGCTTTCCCCCAATTCCATATATCTGCAAAATCTGTGCGTGGGTGTTTATGTGTGTGTATATATATGTACATATATATATATATATATATATATATATATATATATATATATATATATATATAATTACAAAGGAAGACGTAGAATTTGCTCTAAAAACTATGAAACGAGGAAAAGCACCTGGGGAAGATGGTATATCGATAGATCTCTTGAAAGACGCAGGAAAATTAGTTCATATTAGATTAGCTCAGTTGTACACCCAGTGCTTACGTCAAGAAAGCGTTCCTGATGCGTGGTCCAATACTATAGTGATTTTGCTTCATAAAAAAGGAGACCAGAAGGACCTTAGTAACTATCGACTGATTAGCTTGCTATCAAACGTATATATTCTCCAAGATCCTTACAAATAGACTAAGTCAAGTTTTAGATGGAAACCAACCGAGAGAACAGGCAGGTTTTAGGGGCGGATACTCGACTCTAGACCATTCGCAGGCGATAAACCAACTAATCGAGAAAACGACAGAATACAATATACCCCTGTGTTTAGCTTTTGTAGATTACGAGAAGGCCTTTGACTCGGTAGAACAAATAACAATACTAAACTCGCAACGCAAGCAGGGTACAAACGAACAGATCGTAAGAGTTTTAGAAAAGAACTATGCGAAAGGTACCGCTATAATTCGACTACATAAAGATACAGAAAAGATCAAGATTGAGAAAGGAGTACGGCAAGGCGATACCATTTCACCCAAACTATTTACAGCTTGCTTGGAAGATATTTTCAGAATATTGAGTTGGGAAAAGAAAGGTTTAAAAATTAATGGTGAATATTTGAACCACCTAAGATTTGCGGATGACATTATTCTTATTTCAGAAAGAGCAGAAGACTTGCAAGATATGCTGAGTGATCTGAACAAGGAAAGTCTCAATGTAGGTCTAAAAATGAATAAGAGTAAAACCAAAGTAATGTTTAACACGAAAGTTCAAAGTAAAGAGATTGTAATTGATGATGAAAGTCTTGAAGAAGTTGAGGAGTATAATTATTTAGGCCAGATGGTGAAAGTGACGAAAGATCATGATAATGAAATAAAAAGACGAATTACAATTGGCTGCAAAGTATTTGGTAAATATAATAAGATACTGAGAGGCCCTCTACCTTTATGTTTGAAACGTAATGTTTACAATCAATGCATTCTGCCTGCAATAATCTACGGGTGTAAGACTTGGCAACTATCAAAGGCGATGGAAGCAAAACTATGGACTGCACAGAGGAGAATGGAGAGATCAATGATGGGAATAACGCTGAGAGACCGAAAAAGAGCAAGTTGGGTGAGAGAGCAGACTAGAGTGAAAGATATTGTGGAGGCGGTGAAAGAGAGGAAGTGGAATTGGGCAGGTAAGTTAGTGCGAACGACTGATGAACGATGGAGCAAGTTTGTTACTGAGTGCATGCCGCGAGATAGGAAGCGTGGAAGAGGGAAACCAGACAGAAGGTGGAGAAACAAGATCGAGGGGTTTGCAGGAGTGACATGGCAGAGGATGGTGGGGTCGTGTGAATCATGGAATGCTATGAAGGAGGCCTTTGTTCAGCAGTGGACTCAGGATGGCTGATTTGATATATATATATATATATATATATATATATATATATATATATATATATATATATATTTGTACAACACTGAGGGGGTCCCAGTGATTAGAGATCCACTAGACCAACCACAATGCACTTCAATACTAAGCCATCAACATCGGGAGACCCAATGGGGCCACATGCAGAAATTGATAGTATAGTTGGTTTGTTACTACGGCACTTGACATGTGATCGCTGAATTTGAGCCCTCGGCAGTACCGAATTTTAATTTCTGCATGGGGCCCCATTGGGTCTCCCGATGTTGATGGCTTAGAATTAAAGTGCAGTGTGGTTGTTGATATATATATATCTCTATATATCTATATCTATATATATATATATATATGTATATATATATATATATATATATATATATATATATATTCACATACACACACACACACGTAAAGGATTACAAAGGCGGAACATGCCGACAGGAGACCTTTTGGTCCATAACTAGGTCGATATAAAAAATATATAAATGATAAAAAGATAATAATAATAAATAAAATAGATAATACATAGGTATAGTTAAATAATAAACATACAGGTAAATAGTAAATAATAATAAACTGACAGATAAATAATAATAAATGGAAATCAAGCAGATAATGAATAAACAGACAAATAATAACAAACAAATAATCAAATAATATAAAAAAATGGTAGTCAATACAGCATCTTGCTTAAATGTTTATCTAAACGAATCTTAAAGCTTCGAACTGAACTACATTGCACTGCCTCTACAGGAAGTTTATTCCATTCAATAACTACACGGTTGGCGAAGTTGTTTCTACCCACTTCCAAATTAAATCTATTTCCTGACAGTTTGAGACCATTATTTCTTGTCGGATTCTCATTCAGTGTTAGAATTTTGTCACTTTTGATGTTGCCAATCCCCTTTAGAATCAAGTCACCTCTGAGTCTACGCTTTTTTAGGGAAAACAGATTCATATGTTTTAGTCGATTTTCGTATGATTTATTTTTTTTATATTTGGAATCAGTTTTGTGGCTCTCCTTTGTACTTTTTTCATTCTGTCAATGTCTTTAATGAGATTCGGTGACCATACAGAAACAGCATATTCCAAATGTGGACGAACTAACGATTTATATAGCTTGTTAATGAGAGATGAAATTTTGAAGTCAAAAGATAGTGCAATCAGTCCTAGAACCTTATTTGTGTACGTACATATGGAATATATATGAACTTGTCCCATAGCTATTCATTACAGCCTCTCTCGGCTGCCTCCCGTATCTTCATCCTCTCTTCATCCTCGGCACCAGTTGACTCGCGTACTTTCCTCCCTCCGTCACGTCGCTGTTCCCCGTGGACGGCCGAACGGCCCAAAGGGTCCCACAGGTTGACAGTCGTCATACACGGGGCCCGGCCCTGTTCCCTGTGGGACCCCGGGTCTAGTAGGGAGAGGGCGCGGGCCGGATCAGGGCTAAGTGAGGCGAGCCGTGACTTGAAATGCAGTATGGGTGGAGTAGGGGGACATGAGAAGGGACAGGATTTGTTATGTGCGGACAAGCATGCACGTGGAACCATGTAAATGTGTGCATAGATTCTTCACATACGCACACAGGTACAGACACAGGCACACATACGCACACACACACACACACACACACACACACACACACACACACACATACACACACACACACATAAGGATAGTTATACTATGGACACGTCAAATGGAAAGCATATGAAAGACGTGATGGAGATGAAAGGGGATGGAGGATATCTCATGAAAGTAAAATGTTAAACTGAGATATCATAGAACAAAAATGAATAGAAAAACAATAAATGATGGAGAAAAATAGTGGTCAAGATATTGGAAACAACAGTGGAATACTTGTTAGAGAATGAGCAGATACAACATATAACATAGGTTCAGGATGTAAAGAAGATCACACAACACCATAGGAGGAAAGAAGGAAACACGAACTGTGTAGTGTTGTGTCAATTACGTCATCAATTATGGTAGGTAACTCCAATATTGGCACACGAACAGGTTAGTTAAATACAAAGAGGAAAGCTCCCGCTCGCTAAGAATTGAGTTTAGGTTACAAACAACGACAAAGGAGGTTACCAGCAGATAAGGATAAGTTTAAAAGCATTTGGATCAGGAGATATGGGAATGGGGAAGAAGGAGCGAAAATATGTGAGCTTGTCAACGTAGCCAAGGAAAGCAAGAGTTTCCTGACGTTTATGAGAAAATGAAGAAATGGGAAAAGAACAAGAGAAAAGTATAAAGATGACAGAACAAGACATCGGACGTAGTGCAAGGGAAATAAAAGTGGCAGATGTTAATATACATGGCACTTGGAAGAAGCTGTGCAACATCACACACTCCTGAACTGATGCGAATAGAGGACGACTGTTGACGAGGGACTTGTAGTGGATAGAATCTAAATCCTACCATGCCTCTGATGAGAAAATGGGAAGCGATTAGTAAAAATCAAGGTGTCAATTTAATGTTAATATCCAATAGGGAGATGGTGGACACAAAGTCTCGACACGTGACTGACAATATCAAACGAAAGGTGGGTTGGTGTTGGAAATGAAGAGTGATATAACGATGGATATATAATTTTTAGAGGAAAAAATGTAAATTCTATATATATTTTTTAAGAAATCGGAAATATGAATAAAAAGTATAAATTCTATATATATTTTTTAAGAAATCGGAAATATAAATATTTACAAATCTAGTGTGAAAATATAGAACAAGAATCGGACAAAAGACTGATGTAACAAAGTTTTCAAACATCAAGAAAATAATGTTTTTTCTTTTTCAACACGAATAAAATTATATCACAAAGAATATGCCATAATTTCTTACCTTGGCCATATGAATTAAACCATCATATACTGACACCTTACACGTGTATGTCGCTAGGCGATTTTATTCAACGAATGAAAACACAAAGCTCAGCAGAAATGTTGAAAATATTTTGTTGAAAATTTTGAAAATATTTTGATTAATGAGGACAGACGATAGATCGCATTTATTTTGAGTTTGTGACATCTTCATTTCGAAAAATGGTAAAAGGTTTTAGGAGGGAAGAATAAGATCTTTCTTTTTATGATGGCCGTCCCTCTGTCATAACTCAAAAAAAGTAAAGAAATTGCTTCATGGTCCCCTTCACCCGAATGAAGTCGCCTGGCATCAATAAAATATACTTAATAGAGCCTGCGTGAAGCAGTGGGTGACGTTCTTGTTGCGGAACGTGGGAGGTCCGGATTCGATCCCCGGTAAATGTAAAATACTTTCATGGCTTTCCAACTCAACTCCACAACGGCGGACATCAGAGGTGTGGTAGATCAGTGTCCCATATATATATATATATATATATATATATATATATATATATATGTATATATATGTGTATATATATGTATGTATATATATATACATATATATATACATATATATATACATATATACATATATATACATATACATATATATACATATACATATATATATACATATACATGTATATATATATATATATATATATATATATATATATATATATATGCTAGCTCCTAATCAGTCTGGTCGAGCTGATTCCACTGGTTTCAGACTTCGTTCTCAACCAGAGCCATTGCAACACACCAACGACAACTTTACATGCAGCACTTCTCACCCCACATAGAACCTTACCAATCCGGATTAAGCCTCTGTGGTGAGATACAGAGGGTGTATCGTACCTCTGGGGGATAGACCGGTCCTGCAGTGGACCTTAAGGCCGCGTATAATGGAATGTAGATGAAATTTATCTGATTTTTTTTTCATATAATGGAACATGATATCACGTTGATAATTACCCCCCCCCCCCCACTCCCGAAACTCACGTTTAATGTGAATAATGGTTCTTTGGTTTCAGTGAAGCTTTGATGTCGGTGATATGAGAGGCTTTGAAAAGGTTGTCACTTATTGAAATAACTGGTTTAAGTTACGTAGATTTGTCGTGATTTTCTTTAAGGTCATCTTTATAACAGGTATCTACATACTGTATAATATAAATATAATTTATTATGAATAAATAATAGATGATTAATAATGATGGATTATATGAAATATATATGCCAAATAGTTAGTAGATTATAAATTATAGATAAATATAATAGCTTAAACTGATGCTGGACCTTAAGCGTGTAATCTGATATACATATATATATACTGTATATATGATATGATATAGTATATTGTAAATAGATCATTATTAATGATAGATTATATTAAATATATTATACAAAACATATAAGATAATAAGCAATAGGGTGTAGATAAATATAGTATCTTAAACTGGATCCTGGACCTTAGGCGAGTAATTTGATATATTCATGTACATACAAATGTTTCCAACAGAATGTGAAGAATGTTTGAGTCTTGAATGCCTCTCCCACATATGTGTGTGAATAGACATTCAGTATCTCTGAGAAGCAATGATTACTCTCTTCATCACACAGTGTCGTCTCGGCAATTCATTTTATTCCTTGGCGACGCAGTTTGCAAGCCCCAGCAAGTTCGGGTCCCCGGAGACAGACTCGTTCTTGGCTTCATCAGCGCCGCCTTGTCATGGCTTGACCCCACTGGAGAGCCTACAAGCTCGGTCTAAATGCTAGATACCTCAAGACGGGAAATATAACTTCAACCTATGAAATTTGAAAATTGCAAAAATTAGACAGATAGTCTGCATTGCGTAGATAGTGCTATGAGACAGGTCTTCCTTCATGAAATATGATTTTAGGGATCGGCCGAATTGTTTGTAGATAAAAGGCGAGGAAAGGTGGCACCAATGAGGAGTTTCCCAGGGGATGGAAGGCAGGAAATTGCCAGATAGCCAGCAAACTTTGTGTGATAATTTATGGAGTTCCCAAGCAATAGTTTACCTATCCTTTGACTGCTTTAAAAGATAAATGGAAAAATAAAAGAAATAAAGGTAAGACTGATTAGAAGAATGCATAATTGACAAAACACACCTTCTCCAACCGAAGTATGACACATTTTAAAGTATTTTATGTTTTATTATAATTTTCCATTGTCGTTTGACCTCTCGCTGTAAAGAGGAACGTGAAATAGGATTGAAATAATGACATGAAATCGAACAAAAATTAAATAGGATATGATGTTTCCGTGCACCCAACCTAGATTATCTTTTCTTATACGGTGGATGATTGCTCAACAAATTAGAAATATGGCATGCATAGCAGTAAGTTGAATTTAATTGAAAAAGAAAGCTATGCTTTGTGATAAATGTGACGAGAATTTTTCATTTCAAAGGATTTTCTATGTATTTCGGTTTGTTTTGTGTTTTAGCGCAATTTTAGAAAAATATTGTCAACTTAATGTCAGAATATTGTTAATCTTCCCAAATAGTATTTCTGTGAGTGTGATTTTGTGTGTGATTCACCAAGGTCTTGGACCACGTGTTGGACTCGTGATCGACAGCTATTCCCCTCCCGGAAGGGAGTTCAGAGCTGTGTGTGATTCACCATGGTCTTTGGATCACGTGTTGGACTCGTGATCGACAGCTATTTCCCTCCCGGAAGTGCTTAGGGCTATTATATGTATTTCGGTTTGTTCTGTGTTTTAGCGCAATTTTAGACAAATTTTGTCAACTTAATGTCAGGATATTGTTAATCTTCCCAAATAGTGTTTCTGTGTGTGTGATTTTGTGTGTGATTCACCAAGGTCTTGGACCCCATGTTGGACTCGTGATCGACAGCTATTTCCCTCCCGGAAGAGAGCTCAGAGCTGTGTTTGATTCACCATAGTCTTTGGATCACGTGTTGGACTCGTGATCGACAGCTATTCCCCTCCCGGTAAAG
>NC_134815.1:35491767-35499267 GCF_046742065.1 Oratosquilla oratoria | reverse complement strand
GTGCAAATGTGGCAGGAAAAGGTGGAGTGAAGGTGGAGGTAGAATGTAGATTGAGAGAAGCGAGTAAATGCCTTGGTGGATTAAAAAGTGTAATGAGGAATAGACATTTGGGAATGGATGCTAAGAGGAGACTATATGAAGGAGTGATTGTGCCAACAGCACTGTATGGGGCAGAAACATGGAACATAAGAGAGGAAGAGAGAAGGAGTTTGAATGTGTTTGAGATGAGGTGTCTGAGAAGTATGATGGGGGTTACTAGGCTGGATAGAGTGAGAAATGAGGAGGTGATGAGGAGAACAGGGGTGGAAAGGGGGTTGGGAGATAGGGTTGATGAAAGAGTATTAGGATGGTTTGGACACATGGAAAGAATGAGTGAAGAAAGACTAGTAAAAGAGGTATGGAAGGCAGATGTGGAGGGAGTGAACATGAGGGGACGTCCTAGGATGAGGTGGATGGATGGGGTGAAGGGGGCTTTAGGGAAGAGGGGAATGTCTTTTGAGGAAGGATGGAAGAGGACAGAAGATAGGGGTGAATGGAGAATGGTTGTATATGGATGATGTTGTGATGCATGAGGTGGAATGGATGGGGGAAGGTAGTATGTGTGAGCAAATTTTGACACAGCCCGAAGGGATTTCTCCCCATCTTCCCCTCTATGCATGGGGGGACGGAGATGGGGGGTCGCCGATTTAATGAAGCGGCCTTGCTGTGGATGTGCTGTGTCTTGCGACACTGCTTCTGACCCAGGGCAGTGGACAAGGTGCAGGGATGACCCGTCTTCCAGGAGGTGCTAAGATAAGAGGGAGGGTGGAGGGGTGTGGAGTGTATTCAGGGATGGAATGGGTGGGAATGATTTTATGCCTTTTCCTTTTTGGCTACCTCCCTTGTAAGGGGGAAAAAGCCTTGGTATATGTATGTATGTATTGTTATCATTACCATTTTTATTACCATTATTATTTTTTTTTCTTCCTTTTTAATGAGAAAGAAAATATATTCGACCGATTCATGAAAAGAACTGACCAAAAAGGAACAGTGAAATTATTATTATTATTATTATATTATTATTATTATTATTGTCATTATTGTTATCATTACCATTTTTATTACCATTATTCTGTTTTTTTTTCTTTCTTTTTTTCTTTCTTTTTTTCACTTTTTAATGAGACAAAGAAAATATATTCGACCGATTCATGAAAAGAACTGACCAAAAAGGGACCAGTGAAATCCTTTTGACGGTGACAACTAATTTGTCATACGATATTTTCTCACGATTTTGCATTCATTACGAAACCCCTGTTGGCTCCAAGCCCTGACAAAGGGCTCCTCTGAATCTAGTGAAGCCTCGCATAACGGAGATTATAAGGCATAGTTTGTACAGTGGGCCTTAGGAGGCCGGGCGAATGCATGGATAAGCACTCTTCTTACCTTAAGCCTGTCCACGTGCAATACTTCACTCAGTCCCTAGGAAGGACCAAAGACCCTGAACTTATTGGGATGCAACTTTTCAGTCACCAAAAATGGTGCTGTACATCTTCAATTTAGTTTAGATTGGCGGTCGGGCATGCTTTTATAAACATGATCACCAATACTTATGTTAACAGGCGTAGCCTACTATGCTATATATATATATATATATGCATATTTGTTTATATATTAATTTATTTTATTTGTTTATTGATCTTTTTTATTTATTTATTCATTTATTTATTTATTTATCTATTTTTATTAAATTCATTGGCACCTCCCGTCATCCAGGAGGTGCTAAGATGAGAGGGAGGGAGAGGGGTGGAAGGGAGTGGAATATGTAGGGGATGGAATGCGTGGGAGTGGTTTCCATGCCTTCTTCTTTTTGGCTTTTTGGTATATATATGTATGTATTAAATTCATTCTTCCTTCTGGGAATAACGTCCCCACATACTTTAGTCCCTCACTGCCGCCCTTGAGCAATTCCCTTGCACGCTGGTAATAACATGTTCCTCACCCGGAAGCAGCTTCGCGAGGTCTAATGAGAGGAGACGAAGAGCTTCTGAGAGAGTCTGTCCCTGTCCACGCTGCCATCTAAAAATTGTTCCTTTGTGAAGTGCACCGTTTGAAATTTCCCCCCACTCCCCCTCTTTCCCTTCCCCTCCCCCTCGTGTCCCCTCCTCTTCCCTTTCCCCTTCTTCCCTTTAACCTTCCCCTCTTGCCTCACTCTTCTCTTGCCTCTTCCCCTCCCTCTTCCCTTTCCTCTCTCCCTCCTCATGTCCCACCCTCCTCCCTTTCCCCTTCCTCCTCCCGCCCCCCTCTTCCTTTTCTCCTCTCCCTGCTCCTACCCCCCTCTTCCCTTTCCTCTCCTCCTCTTCCCTTTCCCCTCCTTCTTCCCTTTCCTCATCCACTCTTTTCTTTTCGCTCCCTTTTTCCTTTCCCCATCCTCTTCCCTTTCTGTTCACCCTCTTCCTTTTCCTCTCACTCCTCCTGTCCCCACTCCCCTTTCCCCTCCCCCTCTTCCCTTTCCTCCCTCGCTTCCTGTCCCCCACCTCTCCCTTTCCCCTCCCCATCCTGTCCCTCTTTTCCCTTTCCCCTCCCCTTCCCCTCTCTCCTTCTCCCCTTCCCCTCCCTCTTCCCCCTCTGCCTTCCTTTCTTTTTCCTTCCTCTTCCCTTTCCCATCCCTTCTCCCTCCTTCTGCACTCCTATCCTGCATTTTCGTTTTTGCCTCCCTCCTCCCGTCCCCATCTTTCCTTCCTTCTCTTACTCCCTTTCCCCTCCTCCTCCCTTCCCTTTCTCTTCCCTTCTCGCGTCACTTCTCTTCCCTTTCCCCTCCTACCTCCTCCCCTCCCGCTCATCCCTTCCCCCTCCCGCCTCCCATGTTACTTTTCCCCTCTTCCCTTTCCCCTCCTTCCTCCCTCCTAACCTCTTTCCCCTTCTTCTTCCCTCTCCTTCCCTCCCAGCAACCACCCCCCACCCCACCCCGGTCGAAAAAAGTACCATATAACTCGCTCCCCTTAATTAACGTAGATGACGCGCAAAATGGTACATTTCCATTTTTTGGGGGGGGGGGGATGGGGTCGGTTACGGTACAAATATCCACAACCTCAGTCAGAAGATTTTTTTTTCTCCACTACCCCTCACCCGCCACCACGCTGTTTACATTTCAAATAATTATCAATTCGACGGGGGAGAAGAGGAGGTGGGGGAGGGGGTGGGAGCATGTATCCCAAGAACCTTCAATGTGCTATTGTTCATTTGGACCACGAGGGACGCTGCTCCCCCCACCCACACTCCCCTCCCTCTCCCTCCCCAACCCCCATCTCCGGGAGATGTATACGTCGTAGAGGACAACCGGCGGGGGGAAGAACCGGAGCAAAGAGGAAGAGGAGGAGGGGGAGGAGGAAGAGGAGGAGGAGGAGGAGGGAAAGAGCAAGGTGGAGACACAAAAAGATGAAAGGAATGACAACGACTGCGTTGATTAATTTTCTGAAAATGATACGAGCCAGAGAAGGGGAAAAAAGTGTGAAGGGGAAAGGGAGAAGGAAATATTCATCGATCGATATTATTTGCTGAAATAAGGAAGAGGGTGAGGAGCTTACGCCTGAAGGCGCTGAGTAGCTGCGGCCGAAATCGTCACCTTTGCCCTATTATATGCTTTGGTGACTGTTGGGACAGGTAACATATAGCACTGCTGGGAATCGAAGAGTGCGGGATTCGAACCCACAATTAAGCGAGTGTGAGACCAGTACGTTTCCGATCACGCCACAAGCGTACATCTGGAATGTGACAGCATCGAAGAATCATTTTTTTTTCAGCAGAAAGGAAACTTAAAGACAGAACACTTTCGTGTATTACGTCCTTACACGGAATACATAGTAAAAAGGGTTGAAATGTGGTTAAGTATGACCTTACTTTCCTCACTCCACCTGACTCCAGCTAGGTCAATCTCGCGGGTACTCCTTATCGATTAAATCGGTTAACAACAATTTATCACTTCTACAATGCCCATAACTCATATTCATATATTTTTTCCATGTATGCCTGAGATTAAACATAATTCAACCAATTTCATCTCAGATTGGTCTAGGACTAAGATCATAGCGAGATCCATCAGTCTGCTTAAGAGAAATGTGATGAATTGTTAACCGATTTGATTATTAAGACTTAATGAAATCAAGACTTAGCGTATTGTGTGAGTTGACTTTGGGGAATTTGTAGAATAAATTCTAGAATATTTCTTTTGAATATCCTGCGTGGCACGATGGTAGCGTCCTTGCATTATGGTAAACAATTGCACAATTAAGTGTTTGAGTCCCAGTGTAGTCAGTATGTATATATATATATATATATATATATATATATATGTATATATATATACATATATATAATGTATATATATATATATATATATATATGTGTGTGTGTGTGTGTGTGTGTGTGTGTGTGTGTGTGTGTGTGTGTGTGTGTGCGTGCGCGCGCGCGCTTATGACCAATTAGTGAAGATCTGAGCGACAGATCGGTAACATTCCATTTGGTGATATTCTCTTGAATCCATTATAAAGGCAATAAATATAAAGGAGTTCTTTCTCTCTATCTATCTATCTATCTATATATATATTTATCTATCTATCTCTATCTCTCTCAGTCGACTTGAGTCAGCTAAACATTGAGGAACATGTTGTCCAAGAGAAATTTTGCAAGGCAAAACAAGATCCCTTTGGAGCCCCGAGGCAGGCAAAGATTTTTCTCAAAACTAATGCCGCGTCCACACGGTCGAGCTGTGCCTGGCAGACTTTGCCCTTACCGGGCAAAGTCCGCAGACTGCCCGCGAAGGTGTCCACACGGCTGACGATGGTGGTTGGAGGTTAGTTGGCCACAAGCAGAGGTTGGGAGTGAGTGGTTCAGTGCGGTACGATAACCATGGTTCCCACCATACTTGGAAAGAAGGTAGCAGCACTTTACAACATTATAATTGCTGCCTGCATTAAAAAGAAAAACAAGAAATCACGGAGACTGTCTGGTGCCGGGAGTGGTTACAAAGACGTGATTTAATGGGGAGCTCAATGACAATCCTACGTGAATTGCAGGATGAAAATGAACAAATGTTTTGCAATTACATGAGAATTAACATAAACAGCTTTTCTGTTCTCCTTTCGAAAGTGGAGCCATGTATAGAAAGGCAAGAGACAAATATGAGAAAAATCATAGCACCAATAGCACGTCTTGTCGAGACCAGTATACACTAGTACCAGGTGCGGACATGGTGGTAAGGTAACTTCGGTCTGTACTGAGCGCGTTTGCTAACTTTGCTTGCACCTCACCTCGTGCGTTTGGCAGCGATGTCAGCCCTCCATCCACTGCCCGCAAATGGCGCCGGGAACGGACAGTTTGATGGTTTGCCCGCTGAAATTGCCCGTTGTCGAGCAAAGCCCTCGTGCCCGGCGGACAGTGCTCGACCGTGTGGACGTGGCATAAGGATTTGACGTCCGGTAAATCTACAGTAAGTAATGATAAATACTAATAAAAAGAAGTAAGTGTGGTGTGATAAGTATAGTGATGTTGGTGTGTATGTTAATGTATGTTGGTCTCGGGGTAGTAGAAAGTGTTTGTTCTCGAGTGGGGGTGGGGGTGGATGTTCCATGGTTTCTTTGGGGCCCTTCTTAGCTCTTGCGCCCTGGAAAGACGAAGAGTTAGGGGCAATCTAATAGAAGTATTCAAGTAGGTCAAAGACTTTAACAAGGATGATGGCAAGATCATCATATTAAGACAACAGGGTAGGACTCGTATTAATGAGTTTGAATTGGACAAATTTAGGCTTAAGAAGAAAATAGATTAGAACCGGTTTACCATCAGAGTTGTTAACGACTGGGAATAGATTTAGTGACTGTAGCGAACGTTGAAACAATTGGTTGTTTTAATTGAAGATTAGATAACTAGATTAGATAATTAGATAGGGATAACAGGTGGTAAGAGACATGGAACTGTCTAGTGTAGGCCTTATGGTCTCTTGCAGTCTCATCCATTCTTATGTTATGTACTTAACAAAGTATTAGCTGGACCACCTTTGTTAGGGGCCCTACTGAGGAATGCCGATGCGCGAGGGACAAAAACAAGGGGGACGGTAGTGATTTGATATAAACAAAAGAATCGAACGAAGACGAAAGGACGAACGGAAACTGAAAACTGAACTAAAAGAATGAAAATTCAAGCTCACTGAGCAGTTACAGCTCTGAACAAGCGAGTTTTTGCTAATTTGAATTGAATTGAATTTTTTTTATTTATCTATTCATCTGTTCTCTTATTCATTTATTTATTAGTTGTGTTTATTTATCTTTTCCATGCCCGACAAATATAAGCCAGAATAAAAACATAACATTGCAGCTTGTCAATGTGGAGAAAGCTCTAAAAAAAATTTTTTTTTTTTTTAAGTAACGGAGTCATTAGCCATTCTCTAGCCATTCTCGGGGTTCGATAAAGAGAAAGAGAGAGAGAGAGAGAGAGAGAGAGCCGAGGACGAGCAAGAAGAGGAGGAAATTAAGAGTCCGGAAAAAAAAAGAGACGCGAGAGATCGAACGAAATTCTTGAATGAAAAAAAAAATCGGTAATGACGAGCAAACAATTATTACGAAAAAAGAAAAAAGAAAAAGACACAAAAGACTTATAAAATAAGGGACGGGGGGGGAGGGAAGGGATGGTGTAGGGGGGAACTAGATTTCGAGTGGTGGAGAGGGGGGGATGAGGGGAAAAGGAGGATAAGAGTGAGTTGGCGGTAAGTATCTGCTAAAAGCACGGTCGTATCAGAAAAGGAGGAGGAGGGGGAGGAGGATGATAGCACGAAGGAAGAGAGTAAGAAGGAGAATAAGGAGAAGGTGGAGGAAAGTGACAGCAAGAAGGAGGAGAACAAAGACAAGGAGAATAATAAGAAGGGTGGAGGAAGAGTAGAGGGAAGACGACAGCAACAAGGAGAACAAGAAGATGGAGAATAAGGAGGGAGAGTAGTTGGAGGAGGAGGAGGAGGAAGACGACACCAAGGAAGGGGAGAATAAGGAGAAGGAGAGTAAGAAAGAGAGGGAGTAGGCGGAGAAAGTGGAGGAGAAAGAAGACAGCGAGAAGGAGAATAAGAAGAAGAAGGAGTGGGAGTAGGCGGAGAAGGAGGTAAAGGAGGAGGAATAGAGGGAAGACCACAGCGGGAAGGAGAATAAGAAGTAGAATAGGAAGGAGGGGGATACGTGGAGGAAGGAGGAGGTGGAAAGGGAAAAGGGAAGGAGGAGAAGGAAGACGACAGCGAGAAGGAGAATAAGGAGGAGAAGAAGAAAGAGGGGGGAATGGGGAGGAGGAGGAGGAAGAAAAATGAAGAGGCCAATAATGTGAAAAGAGGAGAAGAGAAAGGGAGAGGGGAAAGGAGAAGAGGAAGAGGAAGATAAGAGGGAGAGGAAAAGAGGGTAGGAAGAGAGAGGGGAAAGAATATGAGGGGGAGGAAGAAGAAAGAAAAAGAAGGTAGGAAGAGAGAAGGGAAGGAAGATAAGGAGGGGAGAG
>NC_134815.1:35109267-35481767 GCF_046742065.1 Oratosquilla oratoria | reverse complement strand
GTCGACAATTTCTTAGGACTCAAACGCCCGGCATTCATTGTGTACACACGCACTAACACACTCGTGGCGCAGTTGGTAGAGTTCCCGGCTGCCACTACGGAGGTCCGAGTTCGAATCCCCCTAGTGCTGAAATAATTCCAGTATCGCTGCGCTGCGGGTTATTACTCCAACTCTCGTGGGCGGGGAGTTGGGGGTGTATGTACGTTTAAGGTTACAGCAATACCCATAGATTGGCCATATACAAGCCCTGAGCTCTCTTCCGAGAGGTTAATAACTGTCGATCACGAGTCCAACACGTGATCCAAGACCATGGTGAATCACACACACACACACACACACACACACACACACACACACACACACACACACACACACACACACACATTCGACTCGGTGGAGCGATTGGTAGAGTCCCCAACTGTCACTACGGCGGTCCGGGTTCGAATCCTGCCTAGGGCTGAAATAATTTCAGTATCGCTGCGCTTTGAGTCGTCACTCCAACTCTCGTAGGCTGGGAGTTGGGTGTGTGTGCGTGTAAGGTCACAGCATTACCCATAGATCGGTCATGCGAGCTCTGAGCTCTCTTTCGGGAGGGAAATAGCTGTAGATCACGAGTCCAGCACGTGATCCAAAGACCAAGGTGAATACACACACACACACACACACACACACATGACCTTTAAGAAGCCAAGGGAACAAATTAAAAAGACTAGTTAGTTAGTTAAGGTTTATTCAACAATATAAAATACAATTTAGACATACATATATACAATTTGTTTTACAAAATTAGTAGTTGAAAAGCGAGAGCGTGAAGCAAAGCTTATGTAGTACAAGAAGAAATATATTGTTTCCATATAAATGCAGCCCCGAAAGCAGATACAATTTTAGAGGAAATTGGGTCCTAACCTTAAAT
This sequence comes from Oratosquilla oratoria, assembly GCF_046742065.1. NCBI lineage: Eukaryota > Metazoa > Arthropoda > Malacostraca > Stomatopoda > Squillidae > Oratosquilla > Oratosquilla oratoria. Next base: position 35,480,854 of record NC_134815.1, on the reverse strand, counting down.
CCAGGAAACAGTGCATTAGCACCAGGAATAAAGCTAACAGAGCATTAGGTTTCATTGTTGGGACGGTTACGAATACAAGTGCAGAGATAATTATCAAACTCTAGCGTTAGTTAGAACCATCCTTGACTATACTGTACAGTTTTTGTCTCCGTCCTATAGAATGGGCATCAGTTCACTAGAATCCGTACAGTGGAGAATGACCAAAATGATACATGGATTCAGAAATTTACCATGACCCACATGAATACCTCTATTAGATCGCCTTGCACTCTGTCTTTCCAGAATATTTTTTGTACTAAATACTCTCTAATGATCGAAAATCCTTCTTCTTCAAGAATCATTTATTCCATGTTGGTTGACTACTTGCATTTCTGAAATAGAATAGACGTAGTAACCGTGTAGTGAGCGCTCAAACTATCGGTTGTTTTAAGAAAAGGTTAGACAACTTTATGGATGGGGATGACAGGTGGAAATGGACATGGAGCTGGCTAGTGAAGGCCTTATGGTCTCCTCCATTCTTATGTTCTTATGTAATTGAACAGCGAACTTTTACTGAACAGGGCCTGTGGTTCACGTTGTTGTTCTAAATGGAGAATGGGCTATGTAGATAAACGAGCCTTTCGCGTGGACTAGCCGTTGGTTGTGTAGAGTAAAGATCTGATTGAGTGCAGAGCCTGAGGAAGTACAGTTTCACATTAGGGTTCTCGCAGACCTTTGGACGCCAAGGTAAGTGTGGTATGCTTACAGATGATACCATTATAACTCTTACACTACCCATTTCCTTAAAGGTTGTAAGTTGTTCGGCTAGGTGCTATGCCATGATTATTCACGTATTCATTCAGTTCCTTATGCCACGTCCACACGGTCGAGCACTGACCGCCGGGCACGAGGGCTTTGCTCGACAACGGGCAATTTCAGCGGGCAAACCATCAAACTGTCCGTTCCCGGTGCCATTTGCGGGCAGTGGATGGAGGGCTGACATCGCTGCCAAATGCATGAGGTGAGGTGCGAGCAAAGTTAGCAAACCCGCTCAGTACAGACCGAAGTTACCTTACTACCATGTCCGCACCTAGTACTAGTGTGTACTGGTCTCGACAAGACGTGCTATTGGTGCTATGATTTTCCTCATATTTGTCTCTTGCCTTTGTATATATGGCTCCACTTTCGAAAGGAGAAAAGAAAAGCTGCTTATGTTCATTCTCATGCAACTGCAAAACAATTGTTCATTTTCATCCTGCAATTCACGTAGGATTGTCACTGAGCTTCCCATTAACTCACGTCTTTATAACCACTCCCGGCATCAGGCATGTCTCCGTGATTTCTTGTTTTTCTTTTTAATGCAGGCAGCAATTATAATGCTCTAAAGTGCTACCTTCTTTCCAAGTATGGCGGGAACCATGGTTATCGTTCCGCACTGAATCACTCCCTCCCAACCTCTGCTTGCGGCCAACTAACCTCCAACCACCATCGTCAGCCGTGTGGACACTTCGCGGGCAGAGTCTGCGGACTTTGCCCGGTAAGGGCAAAGTCTGCCAGGCACAGCTCGACCGTGTGGACGCAGCATTAGACACAAAGGAGAAGCCATGGTCTGAATGCACACAAGACGGCACACTAAATATTTAAAATATTTGATTTAGACATGTAATGATCGCGCTCTCTGTCACATCCTGGCAGGCGAAAGCAAAAGGAAAGCGAGAATACTCGTCTACCGCTATCAGGAGGTAGCGATTCTGGGAAGTCGAGGGTAGAGGACCTTTGAAATCTAAACTGAGGCGTTCAAAAAGTTGTGCAGTCTTGATGAGTGGGGTAGAGTTAGGTTTGTAAAATCGAGGTTTCAATGGGGCACAAAGCGAGCATTCAGAGCACACACACCTTTCTCACATCTTCAGAAGAATAAGTTAGGTTTCTCACTCGAACAAATTTAAATGACCCACACGGGGTACTCCTAGATGGCAAAGTTGAGCGTGTAGATCCAACAATTTTTCAGTACCGATAGAGGCCCCACAGTAAGTCCGTGAAAGAGCATCAGCTGGAATGTTGTTTGTGTAAGGACGATACACTATGTCATAAGTATAGTTTCCCAACTCAGTTTTCCAGCGTTGATTTTTTTTCTAAGATTTTCTGTATGGAACATGAAACTGACGGCTTGTTGATCTGTAACTAGGGTAAAACGCTTTCATGGCAAATAATGAGACCACTTCTTTACCGATTCTATGACTGCACAAGCCTCTTTTTCCACAGAAGAATGCTTGCGTTCAGTGGGAGTGAGCGTCCGAGAGAAAAGGGCCGCTGGCCGGCCAGCCTAGTTCAGAGTAACAGCTATGGCTGTGTCTAATGCATCGGCTTCTACTACTAGAGGAATAGTTTCATCACTTGAATGCATTACCGTTTTTCCAATCTCCTCTTTAAGATCACGGGAGGCCTTCAAAGTTTCTGGACCGATAGGAATAGTATTAGTAACAACAAGAGACTTGATCTTGTCAGAGAACCGGGAGACCCATTGAGAGTACATACATATACCAAAGGCTTTTTTTCCTTTACAAGGGAGGTAGCCAAAAAAACAAAGGCATAAAGACCATTCCCACCCATTCCATCCCAAATACACTCCACTCCCCTCCACCCTCTTCCCTCCCTTTTATCTTAGCACCTCCTGGATGACGGGTCATCCCTGCATCTTGTCCACTACCGTGGGTCAGAAGCAGTGTTGCAAGACACAGCACATCCACAGCAAGGCCGCTTCATTAAATCGGCGACCCCCCCTCTCCGTCCCCTCATGCAGAAAATAAGAAGACGGGGAGAAATCCCTTCGGGCTGCGTCAATTTTTTTCTCATACATACTACCTCACCCCCATCTCCCCATTCATTCCACCTCATGCATCACAACATCATCCATATACAACCATTCTCCATTCACCCCTGTCTTCTGTCCTCTCCCGTCCTTCCTCCACAGACATTCCCCTCTTCCCCAAAGCCCCTTTTACCCCATCCATCCATCTCATCCTAGGTCGCCCCCTCTTGTTCACTCCCTCCACATCTGCCTTCCACATCTGCCTTCCACACCTCTTTTACTAGTCTTTCTTCACTCATTCTTTCCATGTGTCCAAACCATCCTAATACTCTTTCATCCACCCTATCTCCCAACTCCTTTACCACCCTCATTCTCCTCCTCACCTCCTCATTTCTCACACTATCCAGCCTAGTAAACCCTATCATACTTCTCAGACACCTCATCTCAAACACATTCAAACTCCTTCTCTCTTCTTCTCTTATGTTCCATGTTTCTGCCCCATACAGTGCTGTTGGCACAATCACTCCTTCATACAATCTCCTCTTAGCATCCATTCCCAAATGTCTATTTCTCATTACACTTTTTAATCCACCAAGGCATTTACTCGCTTCTCTCAATCTACATTCTACCTCCACCTCCACTCCCCCCCTTTCCTTCCACATTCGAACCCAAGTACCTAAAACTAACCACTTGCTCCAGTCTCTCTCCCTTAATGCTCACTTCCAGTCTGCTGTCACTTCCACCCCTTGTACATCTCATCACCTTACTTTTACCCACATTCATCTTCAACTTTCTTCTTTCACACACTCTTCCAAACTCTGTCACTAACTTCCTCAACCCCTCCTCTGATCCTGCTACAAGCGCAGTGTCGTCCGCAAACAACAGCTGGTTTATCTCCCACTTTTCTCCATTTCCTTTAACCATCTCCAATCCCTGACCCACCACTCTTGCATTTACCTCTCGGACCACCCTATCCATGTATAAGTTGAACAGCCAGGGCGACATAACACATCCCTGACGAAGTCCCACCTTTACCTCGAACCACTCACTCTCTCCATTTCTAATCCTGACACGCTCTACTACTCTCATAAAAACTCTTGACTGCTCCTAAAAGCTTTCCTCCTATCCCGTATATCTGCAAAACCTCCCACAGTGCCTTCCTGTCTACCCTGTCATAAGCCTTTTCCAGATCCATAAAAGCCCAAAAAACATCCTTACCTTTTCCTATAGCTTTTTCACATATCTGTCTTACCACAAAAATCTGATCTATACAACCTCCATCTGTCCTAAATCCACACTGTTCCTCGCCAATTACTCCCTCCGTCCCTCTCCTAATCCTCTCAATCAAGATCCTCCCATAAGCCTTCCCAACTAGATTTAACAAACTAATAACTCTGAAACTACTACACTCACACGTGCCCCCTTTCCCCTTGTAAAGTGGAACTATACAGACACTCCTCCAGTCCTCCGGCACTTTACCCTGTCTCAAACACACATTAAACAACCTCACCAGCCAGTCCACCATCACTGTACCTCCTTTTTTCAGACATTCTGCATGGTATCCATCCAGACCAGGTGCCTTACCTGCATCTCATCATCTTAACAACTGCCTTCACTTCATCCTTCCTTATTTCTCCTCCATTTTCCTCACTCATCACCCTCATTTTCTTAGCACTTCCCACTGTAACTACCTTTTCCTCCCTATCCTCCTTCACATTTAATAACTCCCTAAAATACTCCGCCCATCTTCCTCTTACTACCTTCTCTTCCATTATCATCTCTCTATCTGCACCTTTTACCTTTTCTTCTCTACTTGATTTGCCTCCTCTTCCTCTCTTAATTTCTTTACAAAACATAATTTTATTACTTTCAATAATTTCTGTCATGCTCTTACCCCATTTCACATCTGCTCTCCTCTTAGCCTCCTTTATCTTGTGCTTTACTTTTTTTTTTTTTTTTTTTTTTTTTTTGTACCTCTCATAATATGACTCCCTCGTCCTATTTTGTAACTAATTTGTGAAAGCTCGCTTCTTCTCTTCTACAACCTTTGTTTTCTCATCCCACGACTCACTACCCTTCCTTTTATTTCCTCCTGTCCTTCTTGTTCCACACACCATCTTTGCACACTTTGTGACTCCCTCCTTGAACCATCCCCATTCCTCCTCCACTCCTAGCTCTGCTCTATCATTCACCCCCTCCCACTCCTCTCTCAACTTCTTGTACTCTTCTTTTTTCCTTCTCATTTAAGCAGTTCACTCTGAGCACCTCCCTACTTTTTGTCTTTTTCCTCTTTCTCCATCTATCCTCCACTCAACTTACCTTCCACCAAAAAATTATCTGATATTCCCCCTCTCTCTTCCCTTAGAATATGTACATCCTTAACTCTTCCTATTATACTCCTATCTACCACTACATAGTTCATTAACGCTCTATCTACCACCCTTCCATCCACCACCCTCTCCCATGTGTACTTATGCTTGACTTTCTTCCGAAATACTGTATTTGCTATCATTAACTCTCTTTCTAGACACATCTCCGCCATCAAGTCTCCACTACGATTCTTTCCTGGAACTCCACATTTCCCAACCACTCCATCTATTGGTTCATTTCCTACCCTAGCATTAAGGTCTCCCAATACTACTACATTGACGTTCCTCCCTAATTCCTCTATACACTTATTTAAATCTATTCATTGAGAGTAATAAGAAAATATGCCAATAACAAGGCGTAAAGAGATTGTGTCAGTAGGAGGTGGCAATTTTTTAAAAGGTTTCAAGCGTCCAGCATCAGGTTTGAGTGAACCATGGGTTATGGTGTAGCCAAGAAAATCGATTGATGTAGTAGATAAGATTGACTTTCCATTATTAAAGGTAATATCATGACATTGAGCAACTTTTTTTAAGCTTTACCAGGTTTTCACATGTTCTTGTAGGGTTTTTTCCAGCCACAAAAATGTTGTCCACATAAGCGGAACTAATAGAGCTTGCTGTTGGCTTCAAAAGCAGTATAAGGTTTGTCTTCTTATTGTATGGGTACGTGGTGATAAGCACTTTTCAAGTCCAAAGAACTGTAATACTTGTAACGAGAATTTTCAGTGGCTAGGTCGTCTATTCTTGAAAGAGGGTAAGCGTCCAATTGTGTGAATCGATTGATGGTTTGACCGTAGTCAACAACCAGTCTTTTTGTGTGGCGTTCGTTCGCCACGATAAGTACTTAGGCCCTTCAAGGAGACGCATTCTCTTCAGTAACACCTTCTTGTAATATCTTGCCGATTTCAGACTATGAATTTATCATCATCTCCAAATCTTCGAGATTTAATAGCAATAGGTTTGCAATAAGGAACAAGGTTTGAAAATGGATATGATATGTCTACCAAAGCAGCTGGTACATTACAAGTAACAGGATTTGAAACAGACAGATTTTTCTTAGGCCCACCGAAAGTGACCGTGACATTTGTGTGTTGACTCATGAAATCTTGACCTAGTATGACATCACAACAAAGATCCGGTAGTACGGGAAAGCGTGTATCAGAATATATCTTGCTCAGAAGGTTGATGTCTGCCGTACAGCGTCCTTTGACAGAAGAGACGAGCGTTAAAAGGCCATGGAAACACGTCCGGTTGCTGGGGTAACTTTCAACTTATATTTCACAGCATAGTCATGAGAGATAAAAGATTTAGAGTTCCCTATATCGATGAGAGCACTGGCTTAGTTGTCATTAACCAAAACAAACACAGTGACCTTAGTAGTCCTGGAGAAGAGGCTGAAATGACACCCAGAGTAGATGATTGAGTGAATGACGAAGTTAAAGTTTTAAAAGGCCTACACACTAGCGAAATGCCCACGTTTGATACAATAGCGACAAGTAGCATTTTTAGCCGGACACAGAACGGTCGTGACGAAAACCTCCACAAGAATAACACCTAAGTTTCTGATTCGCTGCAGCACAGGTTCCGTCATTAATTTCAGATGTAGCAACCATGGGTGCAGTCCTATGGTTCATGAAACGTCTATATTCAGATGTAACAACTGCGCCCACAGCTAAGGAAGAGGAGTCCGAGTAAGACTCTGAGTTCTCTTGATCAGTGTCGAGAGCTCTAGCTTGATTTACAGCTGTGCTGAGATCAAGAGTTTTGTTCTCCAACACTCGCTGCCTTAGCGCATCAGGAAGTAGTCCATTAATAAAAAGAGCTCGAACGTTGTCATCCCGATTCTGAGAGGCAGTAACAACTTTGAAATTAGTCTTTGTTGAGCAGTAGAAGTTCTTGTAGGTACTCGCCGATGGTCTCTCCTTCCCATTGTCTTTGAGTAGCCAAAGAATGTCTGGCGAACACTTCGTTTTTAAGTTTGATAAAAAGTTTTTTGAGGATGTCTATAGCAGCATCGTAGGTGGTACACTCGGCAATGTACTCATAGATGGTGGACGAGACAAAATTAATCAAAGTATCCAGCTTATCAGGTTCATGAGTCTCAATAGCCTTTAGAAAGGCAGTGAAAGTGCGGTTCCACTCTCTGGGAGCTGTTGAAGAGCTGAGAGACACATCTAGGCTTTCAGGTCTCAAGAACTTATCCATCTTTGGATCAGTAATTACTTCTTGTTAATTGAATAAATTCTTGTATGAAAAGTAAAATTCGAAACCTTATTCTAGGCTTTTTTCAACTAACAGAACATGAGTACATTCTGGAATAAAAAATAGAAGTCTCCAATTAAAACTAAAAAAGCAAATGTATTTTTACAAAACCAGGTGAATATCTATTCTGAAAAACATACTAAGTGAATATAGATTTTTGTTTACAATTCACCACCCGAATGTACTATAAAAGAACTTTACCTCCTCCACTTTCATCCTAAAGATTTTCTCAACTCTATCCAACGATTCCCTGCAAATAGAAAATGTCATTCATCTCCCTACGCCATATACTGACGTGACTATCATTTCATTATCCAGGAAACTGCTGGGGCACTGTTGAGTGTCGGAGGTCTACAGAATTGGACACTGATGTCTATGTGTAATGTTATCATCGAAACCCTGGAAGGGGTTTGAAATATGTGCGTCCGCCATGCCAAGAATACCTTACTGTCTTTGTAGTACAAATGTAATCACAAACTTACAGTGTTGTACATTAGACTACTAAATAAAATCAAAGCCCATGGCATAGGAGCAAAAGCGTTAGAACGGAAGAGAGCTTGGATTAGTAACAGAAAACAGCGGGTCACCATAAATGGAGTAAAATCTAGGTGGGGCAATATTACTAGTGGAGTCCCCCAGGGCTCGGTTTTGGGTCCCTTGTTGTTCATTATGTACATAAACGACTTAGACGATGGGATAAATAGTGATGTTAGTAAGTTTGCGGACGACACTAAAATAGGACGCCTAATTGGGTCAGGAGACGACGCAGAGATTCTGCAGGATGATCTTAACAAATTGTTCACATGGTCGGTGAAATGGCAAATGAACTTCAATATCTCTAAGTGTAGCGTGTTAAACGTAGGGCTACACAACCCTGAAAATAGATACAGCTTAGATAACACGCTTTTAGAGAAAACTGAGTGCGAGAGAGACTTGGGAGTTCTAGTGAGTCCGGACCTTAAAACCAGGAAACAGCGCATTAGCTCCAGGAATAAAGCTAACAGAGCATTAGGTTTCATTACTAGGACGGTAACGAATAGAAGTGCAGAGGTAATTATTAAACTCTATCTAGCGGTAGTTAGACCCATCCTTGACTATGCGGTACAGTTTTGGTCTCCATCCTACAGAATGGACATCAATTCACTAGAATCAGTACAGAGAAGAATGACCAAAATGATACATGGACTCAGAAATTTGCCTTACGAAGAGAGGCTTAAGCACCTTAACTTACACTCTCTGGAAAGACGCAGAGTGCGGGGGTGATCTAATAGAGGTGTTCAAGTGGATCAAAGGCATTAACAAGGGTGATGCAAACAAGGTCATCATATTAAAACAACAGGGCAGGACTCGCAGTAATGGTTATAAACTGGACAAATTTAGATTTAAAAAGGAAATAGGCAAGAATTGGTTTACTAATAGGGTGGTCGACGAATGGAATAAACTTAGTAACCATGTAGTAAGCGCTGAAACTATCAGTTGTTTTAAGAAACGATTAGACAACTTTATGGATGGGGATGACAGGTGGTGATGGATACGGAGCTGCCTAGTGTAGGCCTTATGGTCTCTTGCAGTCTCCTTTATTCTTATGTTCTTATGAGACCATCTTCAGGCTGAATATTCTGAGTGTGTGTGTATGTGTTGTTTGTATACTGGTTGGTTTCCGTTTGCTCGGTGGGTGTCCTGATTGGCTGCTTCATAGCCGTTAGGAATCACTAGGGGTCACATGCACGTGATTTTAGATATGCCGAATAAACCACCAAAGAATATAATAGATTGCTATTATTTTACTTGTTTTTCTGTACACACACACGCGCGCGCGCGCACACACACACACACACACACACACACACACACACTATATATATATATATAGATATATATATATATATATATATATATATATATATATATTGATAAGTATTTTAGACAAGTTATTTGAATGATGGAGCACATAAACGCAGGAGAAGGTACGGAACCCTAAACACTAACGTTCTACGCGAACGAAACGTTAGTGTTTAGGGTTCCGTGCCTTCCCCTGTGTTTATGTTCTCCATTATCTATATATATATATATATATATATATATATATATATATATATATATATATATATATATATATATATATATATGTGTGTGTGTGTGTGTGTGTGTGTGTGTGTGTGTGTGTGTGTGTGTGTGTGTGTGTGTGTGTGTTTACCTAGTTGTATTAACCTAGTTTTATTTTACGGGAAAATGAGCTATGCTCGTGGTGTCCCGTCTTCATATCTCGTTTTATCTAGACTGTTTTTAAATTCGCGCATCGTTTTTGCACACACCACATTCTCATCTAACTTGTTCCAAATGTCCATTACCCTGTGGGGAAAGCTGTTCTTTTTCAGGTCTCTTCTATAATTGTCTTGATTTTCTTTCCGTGTCCTCTTGTATCTCTACTATCCCATTTTATTAGATCCTCTCTATCAATAGTTTTTATGCCTTTCATGATTCTATAAATAGTTATCAAGTCTCCTCTCTCTCTCTTGTTTGCTCTAATGTCTGTAGCTCAAGTTTTGCTAGTCTCTCTTCATGTGATAGTTCTGAGAGTGTTGGTGCCAATTTCGCAATTGCTCTTTGTATTCTTTCAAGTTTTGTTATACATTTTTTGTACTTTGTGACCACGTCGTCGCTGCATATTCCAATATTGGTATTATCAAAGTGATAAGTATTTTCTTCACCATTTCTTCGTCCAGGTATGTAAATGCCACTTTGATTGCTCTTATTAAATTATAAGTTTCTCCAAAATGTTTGTTTTTGTGTTTCTCAGGGGACATATTACTCATAATAATGACTCCCAGGTCCTTCTCATTTTCTACTTTTTTATTTCTTCTCCCAGCTTATATGATCCCACTATTTTTTTTTTTTTGCTTCTTCCAAATTCAATTATACTAAACTTCTTGATATTGAATTCCATCTCCCACTTCCGACTCCATTCCCATACTTTATTGAGACCATTCCGCAGCAACTCACAATCTTCTACAGTGTTCACTTTTTTCAACAATTTTGCATCGTCCGCAAAGAAGCTCCTATAACTTTCAATTCCTTTATCCATATCATTAACATATATAGCAAACATTATTGGAGCCAGAGCTGTTCCTTGTGGAACTCCAATAATCACTTCATCCCAATTAGAGGGTTTGTCTCTTATCACCACTCTCATTTTTCTTTCATGCAAGAAGTCTTCCATCCACTTCAGCAGTTTGCCCTGTATTCCTCCTGCAGTTTCTAATTTCTTTAGCAATTTCTTATGTGGCACCTTATCAAAAGCTTTTTTCAGGTCTAGAAGTGCACAATCAGCCCATCCATCTCTTTCTTATATTACATCTATTAGCCTTGAATAGAAACACATTAAGTTTGTGACGCATGATCGTCCTTGTCGAAATCCAAATTCCCTTGGATTTAGTACGTTTTTATTTTTTTTCAAATGCCTTGCCCATCTTATTTTGATCATTCTTTCACAAATTTTAGTTATCGTACTTGAAAGAAGAGAGACTGGTCTATAGTTAGTAGGGTCTTCCTTGTTTCCCGCTTTATATATTGGTACTATATTTGCTCTTTTCCAATCTTCTGGAACTTTTCCCTCTTTCTATGAACTGCTTATTAGACTATGTATTTTGTCTGTTAGTTCGTTCCTGCATTCTCTCAAAATCCAGTTTGCCATTTCATTTGGTCCATGCGATTTTCTGACATCGAGATTACTCAAGTGATTCATTATTTCATTCCTTGTTACTTCTATCTCTTTCATAGGGGGGGACTTTCTCCCACTCGACATTTCTAAGTTGTATGTTCTCCCTCGTAAACACCGATTTAAAATGCTTGTTCATAATATCTGCCATTTCTATTTCCTCTGTGTATTCAACTCCTTGTCATAGTTTCTCTATTTATTGTGTGTTTTTCAGTTTGTTGTTTACAAATCTATAAAATAGTTTTGGTTGATCTTCACATTTTTCTATGACATCTTTTTCGTATTTTCTCTTTTCTTCTCTGCACACTTGTACATATTCATTTCTATAACTAGTATATATTTTCCATTTTTTAGGTCTTTTGTCTTTTTTCCATTTTATCCAAGCTTTATCCCTTTAGTCTTTTAACTCCCTACATATTTTGTTGTACCAGCACTTTACATATCCTTTTACTTGTTTTTGTCTTGGAACATACTTTTCCACTCCTTTATAAATTTTTGTCAAAATATTTCTCTTCCACTGTTGTTTCCTCCTTATTTATCCTTTCCCAGTCTGCTTTTTGAAAGAATTCTCTCATTTTATCAAATTTTGTTTTTCCATACATCAATCTTCCCTTTCTATATTGTTCGTTTTTTCCGTGTATTTTTCTTCATTTAGTTCTAGTTCAACCAATATGTGGTCACTTCTACTTATTGGCGTCGTATATTCAATCTTGCCCACTATTTCAGGTTCTGATGTGATTATTAGGTCCAGTCTCGATGGTTCATCCTCATTTCTATACCTAGTAATCTCTTGTATTCATTCCATCATTGTATGTTCTGTAATCATATCAAGTAGTACATTTCCTCATAGATCGTCTCCACCCTTCACTGTCATCTCTTTCCAGCAGATTTCTTTATAATTAGTCACCCATTATAACTATTCTTCCTCCATCTTCCATTATCTTATTTAGTGTTATCCTTGCATCTTCTAACATATTTTTGTGTTCTCTCTCTTCCCATGAAGCCGTTTTAGGAGGCACATAATTTACCACAAACTTCCTGCACTTCCCATCCCTGTACTCCACTTCCATCATAATCATCTCTACTCTATTCTTTCCATATGTGACATTCTTCACATTTATGTCCTTCTTAGTCAGGAACATTACTCCACCCCCTTGTTTTATCTCTCTGTTTCTAATCCAATAATTATATGCACAATGTCCTACACTATTGGGTGGTAGTGGGCCTTTCAATTTTGTCTCTACAATTCCCATTATGTCCGGTTCTTTTTCCTTCAGGTAATCATTCAGTTCATTCAAGCCTGTTATTAGGCCACCTATATTTGTGTAAGACACTTAATTTTCTGCTACTTACATCGTGTTTTCCGTTTCCCTTTCGTTTTTCTCTGCTATGAATCATTTCCTCACTTTCATATTCACTACTCTCCAATACAATTTCTCTTTGACTCTGTTCTGTTCTCGTTTTTTTTCCTTAGCCTCTAGTCTTTTTGTTTTCTCATCCTCTTTCCTCTTTATTCATCTCTCTTTTTATCCATACCTGTTTATATTGATCACTGTCTGCTAGTTTCCCTGTTTTGCTAAGATATTCTCTGCTGTAGTTTGTGACCTGAATTTAATCTTATTTGGTCTGGTCTTATCTATATTGTGTTTCCCTAGTCTATATATGACTTCAATTTATTTCCCTGTTTCTTGTTCATCCTCTTGAACTACTTCTAATATCTTGTTTACTTTTCCTTCTCCTCCTTTACTCTTGTAGTCCTATTTGGATTATGCCTCTCTTCCATCCCTAATGTAATTATACATTTATTTTTATCCACGAAGTCTCTTACTATATTCTCCTTCTCTCTTATCACTTTAATAACTGTGTCCTTGGTTTGTTCTTTCATCTGTTGTTTTACTATATCTCTAACTTAAATTTTGTTGTTCTCTTGGACTTTTCTCCAACCCCGTGCTTCTTTTGCTATGGACTCTTTATTCTTTTTATTCTTCTTTAATTCCTCATTCTCATATTTTACTTCTTTTAACCGTCTTTTTAATTCTTCTATGTCTTTGTTTAGGTTTTAGTTCTTTAGTTCTTCCAATTCATCAATTTTTTTGGTAACTAGTGTTAATTGGTTAAACCGAAACTCCCATGCTTTGTTCATTTTTTTTCTCTAGATTTACTAGTCGGAGAAAGTTGTCATCTCCTCCCTCATTAAATCCATAAAAGCAGTTATCTTCTCTTTCCATTGAGCTGCTATTATCTATATTTCTGCTCTTGATACCTCTGCTCCCCTGTTCTACCTCGTCTGTGTGTTCTGCACACCTTTTGTTGACACCCCTTCTGACGTCCGGGGCCCGTTCGTCCCCTTCCTCATTTCCTTCCATTTTCCTCAATAATGTCTCCCCTTCTCCTTTTTCTTCACCTGCCCACTACACCACGAGCTTTCCCCTTCCCTACTAATACAACACAGGTAATCCCTCTCGTCGCTGTAATCCACGAAGATTGTGTTTCTTTCCGGAGTTCCAATCTTTGCTGTTAGTCCGACGTGTGTGTGTGTGTGTGTGAGTGTGTGTGTGTGTGTGTGTGTGTGTGTGTGTAAAATTATTTCAAGAAGGGGTTTCTAATTTGAAGTAATTTTGAAATACTTGTATATCACCTTCGCCGCAAGAAAGAAGATGCCCCTGTTGCCAACAACGACGACGATGCCGAGTTGGAGTCGCTGAGGCGACTTCTTCGCGACGAAGTCGCCTTCGCCATTTTGGGCGCTGCTTATCTGACAACTGAGAGAACCTTTGGGCTTCGGTTCTCCCACGAAAGAGTTGGATTTTTTTTTTTTTTTTTTTTTTTTTTTTGATAACTGGAAGAATTCTGTGGTACAGAGAGAGACTCCTCCACCGCCTTCCTCCGTCCCCCGATTTGTGATTGGAGAAATCCAGGTATAGGGAAGCATTCACACGAAATATCTGCCTTAAACAGACAATAGATCTGTGAATCTTTCCAGCCCCCCACCTCCATCCATGTCTCCTTTTATTTACGTACACACAGATTCTTTGAAGTTCTCTCTCGTCTCATTAGAATATGGAACTCTCCCTTTTTGCCTTGTTCGCTTCTTCCGCGCGGCGACGCCGACGACGAGTCTGGATTCAATAAGCCACAGTGCGTCGTCTCGGCGGAGCAACAATGACCGAGCGCGCCATTGTGGTCGCCTTTGTCTTTTTGGCGGGAAAGCGAGCAGTGTTGCCAACGGCTTCGAGTCGACTGTAGAAATGAAAACAAACAGTTAAGAATATTACAGCAGATGTTACTCATCAATTTACTCGCAGAAAATTAAGTTGAAAAGATTTAATGAGGAAACTCAAGTCAGGGGTTGTAAGAAGTATTAAAGGGAACATACTGGACAGACTGATACGGTTGGTAGTGTGCTATTCAAAAGCGAGGCGCTATCGAAATTCGATAGGGGAAATAATATCATTACAACTATGTCTGATGAAATATGACAAATATGGAACATATCTAAAATCATGCAAGAAATGTGCGCTCATAAGCACATGCATACACACGCACGCACACACATACACACACAACACACACACACACACACACACACATGAACATACACACTCATACACACAAGCAAACATTCACTTTATCCTTCCTTCCTTCCCCCTTGACCCCTCTTCCCTTCCTCTTTCTTTTCCTCATTCTCTTTTCCCTTTTTTCACTCTTCTCTTTCTCCATCTCTCGTCCACTTTCATTCACCTCCTTCCTTTGTACCTCTCCATCTTCAATGTGCGATGTCAGTAGAGCTTTGGTATGCAGGAGAGAGAGAGAGAGAGAGAGAGAGAGAGAGAGAGAGAGAGAGAGAGAGAGAGAGAGAGAGAGAGAGAGAGAGAGAGAGAGAGGAGGGTGGCCCGCTGTTCTTTCTTTTCATCAGCAACCCCCTCCTCCCCCCACCCCCGCCACCCACCCTTCCGGCGGCGGTTCATTAGTAAGACGAGGAAACGACATGACGTCGAACGGTAATGAATCCTAGTAAAGAATCGTAAGAGGACCCATGTAATGAATCTCAATAAAAGAATCAACAAATAAAGTGTACCTGTGTCACTACCAAGCCCCCATCACCACCAAGAGGGAACAGGGCGTACAGGCAGACTGCTCGTATACTTGTCGACTACCTGTGCCACAAAGTGTACGAGTACGTATACAGGTACTTGGCCTTATCCAGGTGCCAGATGTCTACTCTGAGTGGTTCTCTACTGGGCGGTGTGTCTGTATTTACCTAGTTGTATTTTACGGGACGGGAGCTATGCTCGTTGTGACCCGTTTTCGTATCTCTCCACATCCAGTTTATTCTTGAACTCGTGTATATTTCTGGCATTCACTGTTTCACTGTTTAGTTTGTTCCAGACATCGATCACTCTGTGCGGGAAAATGTTCTTTTTCAGGTCTCTTCTGTAACTCTCCTTCTTTAGCTTCTTATCGTGTCCTCTTGTTTCTCTCGTCCCATTCAATAGGTCATCTCAATCGAGAACTTCCATCCCTTTCATAATTCTGAAGATAGTCAACAAGTCGCCTCTTTCCCTTCTCTGCTCCAATGTTGACAGCTGTAATTTCTCCAATCTTTGTTCATATGTCAAATTTGATAGTGTGGGTGCCATATTTGTCGCCGCTCTTTGGATTCTTTCTGATTTCTTTGTGTTTTTCTTTGTGCTTGGTGCCCACATTGATATAGCATATTCCAGTTTCGTATATTATATATATATATATATATATATATATATATATATATATATATATATATATATATGGTACATATTTGTTAACTCTTTATATTTTTCTTTAAATATGTTCCATATGTCTTCCATATTTGTTTCCTCTTTAGAGAACCTATCCCAATTTGCGTTTTGGAAAAATGTCCTTAGTTTTACAAAGTTAGTTTAGTTGTACATAAATCTTCCTTCTCTATGTTTATCATTTCTATGTTGTTCTGTTCTTTTAATTCAAACTCTATTAGTATATGGTCGCTTTTTCCAATTGGTGTTTTAAACTCCATTCTGTTCACAATATCTGGTTCAGAGGTTAATATCAGGTCTAGTATCGATGGTTCCTCATTGTTTCTATATCTAGTATTCTCCTTAACCCATTGTGTTAGAGTGTATTCGATGGTCATATCTAGTAAGATGTTGCTCCAGAGTTCATCTCCCCCTTTGACTGTCATTTCTTCCCAAATTATGTCTTTTGCATTAAAATCGCCCATGATTACTATGTTTCTACCTCTTTCAGTAACTCGTTTAGCACCTTTATTGTTTCTTCCAATAATTTGGAATGTTCACTATCTGGCCACGCATGGGTTTTTGGTGGTGCATACACTACTACAAATTTTCTCCTTCACATCTTTTTTTGGGCAATTTTAATCATAATTACTTCTGTGTTTCCCTGACCTTCAATTATCTTTGTCACATTTAAACCTTTTTTGGTCAATATCATGACACCTTGCTTTTCAGTTCTGTTTTGCGCCCAGTGGTTATATAGACCATGTCCCACTATGCTTGTTAATAGCGGTCCTTTCAGTGTGATATGGCGGGTAAATCGGAGCAGGTGACCAGAATGACCCAAAATCCAAAAAATCTCCAAAGAGAAACCATATGAATTTTGCCCAACATCCGAAGGTGACCGATTTGGTCCAAACTTGCCTCAAAGGTAGAGAGTCGGACAAAGTACGAAGCAAGATAGACATGAACAGCCTTAGCCCAAGGGCGTGGCGGTGGCACCCCTCCAAACTTGGGCCTTTTCACCAAGTATTCGCTTATGGTCCTGTGGTACCCATACCGTATCCCTGAGTGATGTCAAATTGGACTCCACGACAGCCCTGTACGCCCTCGACCTGTGGGTGATATGTCGGGAAAATCGGAGCCGGTGACCAGAATGACCTACAATACAAAAAATCTCAAAGGAGAAACAATGTGAATTTTGCCCAAACTCCGAAGGTGACCGATTTGGTCCAAACTTGCCTCATAGGTAGAGAGTCGCACAAAGTACAAAGTAAGGTAGACATGAACAGCCTTAGCCCAAGGGCGTGGCGGTGGCACCCCTCCAAAATTGGGCCTTTTCACCCAGTATTCACTTTTGGGCCTGTGGCACCCATACCGTATCCCTGAGTGGTGTCAAATTGGACTCCACGGCAGCCCTGTACGCCCTCGACCTGTGGGTGATATGTCGGGTAAATCGGAGCAGGTGACCAGAATGACCCAAAATCCAAAAAAAAAAAAAATCAAAGGAGAAACCATATGAATTTTGCCCAAAATCCGAAAGAGACCGATTTGGTCCAAACTTGCCTCACAGTTAGAGAGTCGGACAAAGTACAAAGCAAGGTAGACATGAACAGCCTTAGCCCAAGGGCGTGGAGGTGGCACCCCTCCAAACTTGGGTCTTTTCACCCAGTATTCACTTTTGGTCCTGTGGCACCCATACCGTTGGCCTGAGTGGTGTCAAATTGGACTCCACGGCAGCCCTGGACGCCCTCAACCTGAGGGTGATATGGCGGGTAAATCGGAGCAGGTGACCAGTATGACCCAAAATCCAAAATATCTCAAAGGAGAAACCATATGAAATTTGCCCAAAATCCGACTGTGACCGATTTGGTCCAAACTTGCCTCACAGGTAGAGAGTCGAACAAAGTACAAAGCAAGGTAGACATGAACAGCCTTAGCCCAAGGGCGTGGCGGTGGCACCCCTCCAAACTTGGGTCTTTTCACCCAGTATTCACTTTTAGGCCTGTGGCACCCATACCGTTGGCCTGAGTGGTGTCAAATTGGACTCCACGGCAGCCCTGGACGCCCTCAACCTGAGGATGATATGGCGGGTAAATCGGAGCAGGTGACCAGTATGACCCAAAATCCAAAAAATCTCAAAGGAGAAATCATATGAATTTTGCACAAAATCCGAATGTGACCGATTTGGTCCAAACTTGCCTCACACGTAGAGAGTCGGACAAAGTACAAAGCAAGGTAGACATGAACAGCCTTAGCCCAAGGGTGTGGCGGTAGCACCCCTCCAAACTTAGGCCTTTTCACCCAGTATTCACTTTTGGGCCTGTGGCGCCCATACCGTTGGCCTGAGTGGTGTCAAATTGAACTCCACGGCAGCCCTGTACGCCCTCGACCTGTGGGTGATATGGAGTGTAAATTGGAGCAGGTGACCAGAATGACCCAATATCCAAAAATCTCAAAGGAGAAACCATATGAATTTTGCCCAAAACCCGAAGGTGACCGATTTGGTCCAAACTTGCCTCACAGGTAGAGAGTCGGACAAAGTACAAAGCAAGGTAGACATGAACAGCCTTAGCCAAAGAGCGTGGCGGTGGCACCCCTCCAAACTTGGGCCTTTTCACCTAGTATTCACTTTTGGTCCTGTGGCACCCAAATCGCTGACCTTCGGATTTCCCCCCAAATTCCATGGGGTACCCCCTTTGAGATTTTTTTGATTTTGGGTCATTTTGGTCACCACCGATTTACCCGCTACGACACCCACAGGTCCGGGGCGGCCTGGGATGCCCTGCAGTGCAATGGCACACCAGTCAGGCACACGGTATCCCTGCCACAGGCATAAACGTCAAAAGGCCGAACTTTGGAGGGCTCTCACCGCCACACCCTTGGTCTCACGATTGTGCTGCCTACGCTGGTGTGCACCCTATCCCACTCTCTACTTGTGGCGCAAGTTTGGACCAAATCGCTGACCTTCGGATTCCCCCCCCCCCCCCAAATTCCATGGGGGGAAATTGAGATTTTTTTGATTTTGGGTCATTTTGGTCACCTCCACCGATTTACCCGCTATGACACCCACAGGTCCGGGGCGGCCTGGGATGCCCTGCAGTGCAATGGCACACCAGTCAGGCACACGGTATCCCTGCCACAGGCATAAACGTCAAAAGGCCGAACTTTGGAGGGCTCTCACCGCCACACCCTTGGTCTCACGATTGTGCTGCCTACGCTGGTGTGCACCCTATCCCACTCTCTACTTGTGGCGCAAGTTTGGACCAAATCGCTGACCTTCGGATTCTCCCCAAATTCCATGGGGTACCCCCTTTGAGATTTTTTTTATTTTGTGTCATTTTGGTCACCTCCACCGATTTACCCGCTACGACACCCACAGGTCCGGGGCGGCCTGGGATGCCCTGCAGTGCAATGGCACACCAGTCAGGCACAAGGTAACCCTGCCACAGGCATAAACGTCAAAAGGCCGAACTTTGGAGGGCTCTCACCGCCACACCCTTGGTCTCACGATTGTGCTGCCTACGCTGGTGTGCACCCTATCCCACTCTCTACTTGTGGCGCAAGTTTGGACCAAATCGCTGACCTTCGGATTTCCCCCCAAATTCCATGGGGCCCTTTGAGATGTTTTTTGATTTTGGGTCATTTTGGTCACCTCCACCGATTTACCCGCTATGACACCCACAGGTCCGGGGCGGCCTGGGATGCCCTGCAGTGCAATGGCACACCAGTCAGGCACACGGTATCCCTGCCACAGGCATAAACGTCAAAAGGCCGAACTTTGGAGGGCTCTCACCGCCACACCCTTGGTCTCACGATTGTGCTGCCTACGCTATTGTACACCCTATCCCACTTTCTACTCGTGGCGCAAGTTTGGACCAAATCGCTGACCTTCGGATTTCCCCCCAAATTCCATGGGGTACCCCCTTTGAGATTTTTTTGATTTTGGGTCATTTTGGTCACCACCGATTTACCCGCTACGACACCCACAGGTCCGGGGCGGCCTGGGATGCCCTGCAGTGCAATGGCACACCAGTCAGGCACACGGTATCCCTGCCACAGGCATAAACGTCAAAAGGCCCAAATTTGGAGGGCTCTCACCGCCACACCCTTGGTCTCACGATTGTGCTGCCTACGCTGGAGTGCACCATTCACAGTCTCTACTTGTGGCGCAAGTTTGGACCAAATCGCTCACCTTCGGATTTCCACCCAAATTCCATGGGGTACCCCCTTGGAGATTTTTTTTATTATGGGTCATTTTGGTCACCTCCACCGATTTACCCGCTATGACACCCACAGGTCCGGCAAGGCCTGGGATGCCCTGCAGTGCAATGGCACACCAGTCAGGCACACGGTATCCCTGCCACAGGCATAAACGTCAAAAGGCCGAACTTTGGAGTGCTCTCATGTTTGCGTGTCTGTGTATGCCTCTTGTGTGCATATGTGTATGCATATGTATACATATCTGTAAATATATATATGTATGTGTGAGGGTAAGCATGTTTGCATAAACTGTACATAATTATTACATGTACATATCACAGAAGTTAAAATGTCCTTGTTTAACTACACGTTACTGTAGCTTACAACGCGTACTCGTACGATTTATGTGTCTGCCATCCGTGTTTAAAACTCGTTACTTTACCTCCCTCCATCTGGGGGGGGGGGGGGGAACCTCACGGGCTGACATTCAGTCTCTGAACAAAGCCTAAGCTCTCTAGTAACTTTTAGTGTCATCCCCCCACTTCACACAGGGAGAGCTGATAATAGGCAATAACTACTACCCTCCTCCTCCTCTTCCCCTTCATTTCCTCCTCTTTCTCTTATTACCTAGCAACAGAAACAGACCCACCCATGGATGCAGAAGCACGGACACCGGTCCAGAATATCTTTCTGGAGGGACCTACAGGAGGGCCTGGGGGTCATTACTGTGGTGCTACAGGTTTCTGACCACTATCTTGAGACAAGAAGCGATATTATTGAGTTTAGGAAGGGATGCTTTGAGTTTGAATGAAATCTTGTGTAAGAAAATAGTTTGGCACAGACTGCAACAAAATGTGTAAAGGTTGCTACAATACTGAGACCATATGCTGGAAAATGTTAAGTGCACACAATGCATATGAATGTATGACTTTTGTACAGAAGGTGTTAATGTATGATGAGATTTTTGTGTTGCTCTTGTTCACCATGGGTTTCATGGACTGCATGTGTAACCAGCTCATGCCATGGTTCACATTGAACAGATAATGTTCCTCATGATTTATCTGATATATTATGCATGTGATGCCTTGTGTCTCACCCCAGGTTGTATGATATATCATGTGAGTCAAGCAAGGTATCTCTCGTTGTGCATGAAAGTGTTTAGGAAGAAATGTATGAGAAACTACATGACGGATGTGAATAGCCAGGTGAAGCAAAGTGTGATTTTAGGTCCTAAGGACATTTCAGAGCTCACCTAGAAACGCATGGTTTGAGTGGGGATGGATACATTTTTTGCATGTTGGAATTTGATGGTGCACATCTGCATATGTGACAGACCTTATCACATGCAAAGCGTATTGTGGGATGAGTTAATTGGTGCAGGTTGGATACATTTTTTGCATGTTGGAATTTGATGGTGTACATGTGACAAATGACCTTATCACATGCAATGTGTGTTGTGGGATGAGTTAATTGGTGCAGGACATTTTGCCGATTATGTGCACAGATATACCATATCGTGCAATGCAAAACTGCACGTGAATAGAACCATGTGATCCAATGTATAAAAAAGTCCAGGTCTTCATGTATTGTATTGCTTGGGGTAACTGTACTAGTACTCTTGGAATGTGTGAGTTGTACACACACACACTGGGTACTGTGTTGCCCCTGGGAAGTGTCATTGATCAAGGAACTTACACTTGATTCTTTGATCATTGGTTGGAGTTATGCTCAAAATGTGTAGAAATCTTGTTATCTATTTATTTATTATACTGCACTGAATTTAGGTTACCCTTGTTAAAGAGAAGCAAATCAACTGCCAGTGTTAATTGTACATGCAAGTAGGTATGTTTGCAGATTTATCTACTTGAAAACATACACATACACACACAGGAGGGCTTTAAGAGGTCATGGAAGTAAATTAAGAAAGACCACATCTCTAGAGGATATGAAGAAATACAGTTTTCCATATAGATGTGTAAATATGTGGAATAGGTTAGGTGATATAGCCCAAGCTCAAACAATACACGAGTTTAGATCTAAATATGATAATTGGAAATCAAAGATATAGATTAAATCGGAACCGTACATGAATTTGAGTCAAGGTATGTTGGAACCCAATGAGCGTTGCTCCTTTCCTGTACACTACAATTAGGTAAAGACAAACAAACACACAGACACTCGCTCACACACACACACACACACACACACACACACACACACACACACACACACACACACACACACACACACACACACACACACTTCAACGAACGGACGGCTTAGAGGACGTTCTGAAGAAAAAGTGAAATTTCGTGGATCCCGAAGCAAATGAAGTACCTATTGTATTTACAGGGTGGGGGGAAATTGCTCGTGGTGTAGGGGAAAGTGAGGAAAAAGGAGAAGGGGAGGGATTACTGAGGGAAATGGAAGGAAATGAGGAAGGTGAGGACTTGGCCCAGGCAGGCAGACGCCATCTAAACAAAAGAGGTCCGGACCAATTTAGCGACGACGAAATGTCTAACAAAAATGTAAAGATCAGAAGTATAGATAAGAGGAATACAGTAGAAATGAGAATATTTTCCAGGGATTTAAAGATGGTGAGGGGGACACAACCCCCCCCCCCCGATTAACAAGACTAGAAGAGAAGCTCGATAAGATGATCGAGCACCGGGAACTTAGGTTCAGTCACGTTAACAACATTGTGCAGAGGGTTGAAAAATTGGAAGAACTAGAGAAGGCGAACAAAAACTTAACTAAGGAAATTGAAGAATTAAAAAAACAGTTAAAAGAAGTAAAAGAGGAGAATAAAGTCTTAAAGGAGAATAATAAGGCCAACAAGGAGGGTTGGAAAAAAAAAATCAAGAAAACAGTTAAGTTGCATTTACTGACAATCAAACAGCAAATGAAAGAACAAACTGAAGACTCAGTTATTAAAGTGATGAGACAGAAGGAGAATATAGTAAGAGACTTAGCAGAAAGAAATGTATAATTATATTAGGAATGGAAGAGAAACACAACCCAGATAGAACCACAAGAACCAAAGAGGAAAATGAAAAAGTAAGAAATTTACTAGAATTAGTTCAGGAAGATGAGCCAGAAATAATGAAACAAATCGAAGAGAAATTCAGGCTTGGGAAATATAGTACAGACAAGACCAGACCAATTAAGATTAAATTCAGGTCACAAACGACGGCAGAGAATATCTTATCCAAAACAGGGAAACTAGCAACAAGTGAACAATATAAAAAGATTTGTATAAAAAGGTAAATTAATAAAGAGGAAAGAGAGGAGGAAATAAGGAAAAGACATGAAGCTAAAAAAAAAAACGAGACCAGAACGGAGACAGAAAAACAAGAATTCTACTGGAGAGTAGTGAATATGAAATTGAAGAAATGGAAAATAACAGAGAAACACAAAAGAAACAGTATACAATGGAAATAACAGAAAGTTAAAAGTATTCTACACAAATATAGATGGATTAATAACAGGACTGAATGAACTGAACAAATATCTGAAAGAAAAAGATAAGAAGAGCAGAAAGTTTGTAATAAACTACGTGCCCCCAAAAACAGCCTCGTGGGAAGAGAATGAACATAAAAGCATGTTAGAAGACACAAGAATAACACTAAACAAGATAATGGAAGATGGAGGAAGAATAGTTATGATGGGCGACTATAATTGCAAAGAAATATGCTGGGAAGAGATGACAGTAAAGGGTGGAGAAGACTCATGGGGTAGTGTTCCACTTGAGATGATTACTGACCACACAATGACAATGGATCCAAGAGAACACTAGGTATAGAAATGAAGAAGAACCATCGAGACTAGACCTAATAATCACATCAGAACCTGAAATAGTGGAAAAGATAGGATACCAGGCAAAAATAAGCAAAAGTGACCACATATTGATAGAACTAGAACTAAATGAGAAAAAATACATGAAAAGAAATGAACAATATAGAAAAGGAAGATTGATGTATGAAAAAGCAAATTTTGATAAAATAAGAGAATTCTTTCAAAATGAAAACTGGGAAAGAATACACAAAGATACAACAGTAGAAGAGAAATGGAATATTTTGACAAAAATCTATAAAAAAGGAGTAGAAAAGTATGTCCCAAGACAAAAACAAGAAAAAGAATATGTAAAGTGCTGGTACAATAAAAGTTGTAGGGAGATAAAAGACAAAAGAGAAAGCCTGGGTCAAATGGAAGAAAAACAGATGACCAGAAAAATGTAAAATATATACTTGTTATAGAAATGAATATGTACAAGCGTGCAGAGAGGAAAAGAGAAAATATGAAAAAGATGTCATAGAAAAATGTAAAGATCAACCAAAACTATTCTACAGATTTGTAAACAAAAAACTGAAAAACAAACAAGATTTGGAGAAATTAAGACAAGGAGTTGAATACACAGAGGAAATTGAAATGGCGGAAATTATTAACAAACATTTTAAATCTGTGTTTACAAGGGAGAACATACAACCTGAAGAGATCGAATGGAAAGAGAAAGTCCCTCCTATGAAAGAAATAGAAGTAACAAAGAATGAAATATTGAACCACTTGAGTAATCTTGATGTCAGAAAATCGCATGGACCAGATGAAATAGCAAACTGGATTTTGAAAGAATGCAGGAATGAACTGGCAGACAAAATACAGCTCCTTGAAAGAAGGAAAAGTTCCAAAATATTAGAAAAAAGCAAATATAGTACCTATATATAAAGGGGGAAATAAAGAAGACTAACAACTATAGGCCAGTCTCTCTAACAAGTACAATAGCAAAAATTTGTGAAAGAATTGTCAAAAATAGATGGGTAAAATATTTAGAAAAAAACAACGTGCTAAATCCAAGACAATTTGGATTCAGACAGGGACGATCATGCGTCACCAATTTAATATGTTTCTATTCAAGGCTAATAGATATAATACAAGAAAGAGATGGATGGGCTGATTGTGCATTTCTAGACCTAAAAAAAGCTTTTGACAAAGTACCACATAAGAAGTTGCTTAAGAAATTAGAAACTGAAGGAGGAATACAGGGCAAACTGCTAAATTGGATGGAAGACTTTTTGCAAGAAAGAAAAATGAGAGTAGTGATAAGAGACCAACACTCAAAATGGGATGAAGTAATAAGCGGTGTTCCACAAGGAACAGTTCTGGCCCCAATAATGTTTGCTATATATATTAATGATATGGATGAAGGAATTGAAAGTTATATGAGCTTCTTTGCAGATGATGCAAAACTATTGAAAAAAGTGAACACGGAAGAAGATTGTGAATCACTACAGAGAGATCTAAATAAAGTACAGGAATGGAGTAGGAAGTGGGAGATGGAGTTCAATACAAAGAAGTGTAGTATAATGGAATTTGGAAAAAGTAAAAACAGAATAACAGGATCATATAAATTGGGAGAAGGAATAAAAATAGAAAATTAAAAAGACCTGGGAGTCATTGTTATGAATAATATGTCACCTGAGAAACATATAAATAAGATTTTTGGAGAAACCTATAATTTAATAAGAACAATCAAAGTTGCATTTACATACCTGGATGAAGAAATGGTGAAGAAAATTCTAATCACCCTGATAAGACCAAGATTGGAATATGCAGCAACGATATGGTCACCAAGTACAAAAAAAATGTATAAAAAAAACTTGAAAGAATACAAAGAGCAATTACAAAATTGGCACCTACACTCTCAAAACTATCATATGAAGAGAGACTAGCAAAACTTGAGCTACAGACACTAGAGCAAAGAAGAGAGAGAGGAGATTTGATAGCTATTTACAGAATCATGAAAGGCATAGAAATTACTGATAGAATCTGATGAAATGGGATGAGAGAAATACAAGAGGACATGGAAAGAAAATAAAAAAAGACAGCTATAGAAGAGACCTGAAAAAGAACAGCTTTCCTCAGAGTAATAGACAGTTGGAACAAGTTAGATGAGAAAGTGGTGTGTGCAAAAACAATACATGAATTTAAAAATAGTTTCGATAAAACGAGATATGAAAACGGGACACCACGAGCATAGCTCCCCTTCCCGTAAAATACAACTAGGTAAATACCAGGTCCACTCCTAGCCCTGTCGGAAGACATCTTCGCCGAGGCATCACGCAGGGCCATATCACTCTCGGCGAAGTATGTTCCGGGCCGGGAGAACGACTGGGCGGACGCTCTATCCAGGTTTCAGGAGACCTCCGTGGTGTGGCAACTACGCCCACAAGTGTTCGAGTCGCTCTCCCTCCGCTGCGGCACCCCAGAAGTGGACCTGTTTGCCTCCCCAAACACGACCCAGCTCCCCCTCTACCTCTTCTGCATCCAAAAAACACACACAGGAGGCCCAGACGCCTTCACGGAGGACTGGAACAGCTGGAAGTCCGTATTTATTTTCCTCCTCCAGCGACACCGGTCCTCCTGAAGGTGATGCAGACCCTCAGGTCCTTCAAAGGTCAGGTCCTCCTGATAGCTCCCTAATGGTCAACCCAGCCGTGGTTCGGGGAGCTAATGAGATGGGGCCCTTCTCCCCTTCTACTGGAGTCAGCCTGCCTAGCCAACAGCCTTACCGCGCCTCTCCAAGCGTCACTCCAACTTGATACTTGGAGTTTCTACGGGGAGCTCTCAGCCAACTCTTCTCTACAGAGGCAGCAGTGCGGCAGTGTGGGTCCTGCGGACGGAGATTTCGGAACTGCCTTCGGAGACACACGATGGAGACCATCTCCGCCAGGACGGTTCTGGACTTCCTGACTTGGCTGGCTGACTCCACCAACAGGGCACCGGCGACTATCTTGCCTCACTATACAGCCCTCACTGATCCGCTACGCTTGGGCATGAACATCCGAGTGCCACAGAGGGCGCGAACCCTCCTAAAGAAGGGGATCAGCGCCTCGAGAGAGCCAAGACATCAACCGGTCCTGGCCTGGTCCTTGCATCATCTTCTGCAATACCTGGCGTTCGAAAAGGCCATTATGGAGGAAGAACAATTCCCTCAACGTGTCGTCTTTCTGCTCGCCTTGACTACGGACTACAGGGCTTCACAGCTGGCGGCAATCACCCGCCACCCGTCCTTCTCCAAACTGGAGGAGGACAGATCGGCCCTAACCCTCTCTCCATCACCAACATTCCTGGCCAGGAACGGCCGAGCGGACATGATTGGCCCTCTCAGAATACGATCCTTCCGGGAGGGAGGACGCCCACAACCGCTGCGCCCGGTCCGTGCGTTCGAAGACTACGTGGAGCACACGGAAGAGATTTCTGAAGATCATCTCTTCTACAACTCGAAATTTAGGATTCCCCTAACCCCGAGTCCCGGGTGCACCTGCTTTGCCGCATTTTGGAGAGAGCCGACCCGGGCCATGCCCCGCACGCTCACAGCATCAGGGACTTCGTGGCATCGCTGGCGTTTCTCCGCACCCACTCTGGAGCGGGTGCGGGACCTAGGGGCTGAACATCGACGACTCCCGTGGGGACACTGTGTCTCTATCACTCGGTCGCCCCTGTCCCATGTGTCGCCATGGAAACGGCTCCACCCCTCTCATCTCATAAAAAAAGAAGAAAAAAAAAGGGGTGGAGGGGGCAAAGGGCGACCGAGGAGTGGGGAGGGGCCCAGGAACCGCTGAACAGGATACGAATTTCGTATAATTTACACATTGTGTGAATAGTGCAATGTTGTGCACGTCACATTCTTCGGTGTGGGTACTCGACGTTTCTTTTCTCCCCTCTACTGAGTGATAAAATGAATAAGTCTCCCATAGGAAAGACACACGTAATAACGGTTTGAATCAGGCTTCACCTCTCCCACCTGTCCTCGTCTCATGCATAGCTTCGCTGTGCAGGTTTCTTTCAGCCGATAATATTTCTTTGTCGCGGCTCGTGCCGCTTAAATTGTTTTTATTGGCTTAAGAAACCTGCACAGATTTAGGGTCCCTCCCTCCTCCCACAGGCGAAGCCTTCATTTCTCATTGAAGTGACGACTCAGGCGAGCCGGCTAAGAAGGGAGGGGAAGGTGGGGTCGACAATGCGCATGCCTGCACAGAGCCGGGAATGTTAAATTTCTGATGATTCTGGCGGAAAATTCCAACCACACTCAACCTTCGGGAAGTGGCCATATGACCAGGAGTGTGGTATGGGATTATCGCTATAGCTTCGCTGTGCAGGTTTCTTAAGCCGATAAAAACAATTTAAGCGGCACGAGCCGCGACAAAGAAATAATTTATTCTTTGATATAAAGCAGTTATAATGATATAAGTCTACTCATGATTGGGGCGTACGTGTTTTGTATAGGCTTTATAAAATATGTAGGCCATAATCAGTTAAGGATTACAAAGGATTACAAAGGCAAAGCATGCCGACAGGAGACCTTTTGATCCATATCTAGGTCGGATGCAAAAAAAAAAAAAAAAAAATCATATTAATAATAAATTAAAACTATAACAATGTAAATAACAATTAAAATACATAAATAAATGCATTGGTATAGTTGAATAACAAACAAACAGGTAAATAGTAAATGATAATAAATTGACATATAACTAATAATAAATGAAAATCAGACAGACAAATTATAACAAAACAAAAACAAATAATATAACATAAATTAAAATCATTACAGCATCTTAGGTATTTATCTAAATGATTCTTAAAGCTTCGAACTGAACTACATTGTACTACCTGTGCAGGAAGTTTATTCCATTCATTAACTACACGGTTGGCAAAGTTGTTTCTACCTACTTCCAAATTGAATCTATTTCCGGACAGTTTGAGACCATTGTTTCTTGTCTGATTCTCATTCAATGTGAAAATTTGGTCACTTTTGATGTTGTCAATTCCCTTTAAAATCTTAAAGACCTGTATCAAGTCACCTCTGAGTCTACGCTTTTTTAGGGAAAACAGATTCATGTGCTTAAGTCGATTTTCGTATGATTTATTTTTGATATTTGGAATCAGTTTTGTGGCTCGCCGTTGTACTTTTTCCAGTCTGTCAATGTCTTTAATGAGATTCGGTGACCATACGGAAACAGCATATTCCAAATGTGGACGAACTAACGATTTATATAGCTTGTTAATGAGTGATGGACTTTTGAAATCAAAAGATCGCGCAATCAATCCCAGAATCTTATTTGCTTTCTCAGAGGCTGAAATACACTGCTTGGATGATTTGAGGTCGTTACTGATAATTACGCCGAGATCTTTTTCACTATCCACTTTTGT
This sequence comes from Oratosquilla oratoria, assembly GCF_046742065.1. Taxonomy (NCBI): domain Eukaryota; kingdom Metazoa; phylum Arthropoda; class Malacostraca; order Stomatopoda; family Squillidae; genus Oratosquilla; species Oratosquilla oratoria. The sequence continues at coordinate 35,451,553 of NC_134815.1, read as the reverse complement.
TAACGAATTTCCAAATAACTTGTAATCGTACTTGCTGTTATTTTTACCTATGTGCATTACCTTGCATTTACTTGTGTTAAATTTCATTAGCCACTTTTCAGACCATTGCTGTAATTGATCTAAATCTTCTTGAATATCTAATTGGTTTGAGTGATCATTTGCCACTCCGCACAGTTTTGTATCATCAGCAAATTTGGAAACAGTAGATTTTAGTCCATGGTCTATATCATTTATATATACTATGAATAGAAGTGGCCCAAGAACGGAACCCTGAGGAACTCCACTTGCAACACTTTTCCATCCAGAAGTTTTTCCATTTAAAACAACTCTCTGTTTTCGACCTTTCAACCAATTACTAGTCCAACCTAATAGGCTACCACTTATTCCATGCAAAGCTAATTTAGTAAGTAGTCTTTCGTGTGGGACGGTATCAAAAGCTTTTGCAAAGTCTAGATATGTTAAATCTATATTGTTTCTTTTGTCATAATTCGAGATAACTGTGTTGTAGAATTCGAGTAAGTTAGTCACGCAAGAACGTTTCCGTCTGAAACCATGTTGGCTATCATTTATCAAACGGTTACTTTCTAAATGATATTCGATAGCATCTCTGATGATAGTTTCCATTATTTTTCCTACGATCGAAGTCAAACTAATAGGCCTATAGTTATTTGGTTTCTTTTTGTCACCTTTTTTGAATATGGGAGTAACGTTAGCTAGCTTCCATTCTCTTGGGACATCTCCGGATATGATGGATTTCTTGAAAATAATTTCTAATGGAACAACAATCTCATTTTTCATTTCCTTTAAGATTCTTGGATGCCAACCGTCAGGCCCTGGTGTTTTATTAACTTTGAGTTTGTCTATACACCTTTTAATTGTTTCTTTTGTTATATTTACCGTAGTGAGTAAGTTTACCCCAGACTTTTCACAGGTTTCAGTTTGGAATTCACTTTGAGGTGTTTCGTTTACGAATACCGAGCTAAAATAATTGTTTAAGAGATTACACATTCCTTCATTTGAATATTCAAGTTGACCGTCAGCAGATAATAGTGGACCAATGTGATTCCTAACAACCTTTTTATCTCTAATGTAACTATAGAATTCTTTGGGATTCTCTTTGGATTTCTCAGCGATGTTCATTTCGTATTGTCGTTTTCTTTTTCTTATTGTCTTTTTTAAATCTCTCTGTATTGATACATAACTTTCATAGTCATTAGATGCACCCGAGCACTTATATTTCTTATAAGCCTGTCTCTTTTTAGCAATACTTTTTTCAGTTTCTTTGTCGAGCCACTTTGGGCGAGCCTGATTTGGGGGACGTCTGTCCTTAAAAGGAATGTAAGTTTGAATCATCTTAGTGAGCGTATTTTGAAATATTTCCCACATCTGATCTACAGGCCTTTCGTTTAATTTTTCCTCCCAATCTGTAAGCTGAAGCTCCTGACGTAGTTCTATGAACTGAGAATTACTGAAATCGGGTATTTTAGAAGCACAAGTATCTATTACATGAGGAGGAGTCGGAATCGGAGTCGAAGTCGGTGGTGCCAAAAATGGAGGAGTAGGAGGTTTAGTGTTCCGACTCCACAGCCCTGGTAGAAAGTGGGAGATGGAATTCAATATTAAGAAGTGTAGTATATTGGAATTCGGGAGAAGCAAAAAAAAAAAAAAAAAAGAATAGTGGGATAATAAAAATTGGGAGAGGAAAAAAAATAAAAAGTAGAAAATGAGAAGGACCTGGGAGTCATTATAATGAATAATATGTCTCCTGTCACCAAGTACAAAAAATGTATAACAAAACTTGAAAGAATACAAAGAGCAATTACGAAATTGACACCAACACTCAGAACTATCACATGAAGAGAGACGAGCAAAACTTGAGCTACAGACATTAGAGCAAAGAAGAGAGGAGACTTGATAACTATTTGTAGAATCGTGAAAGGCATAGAAACTATATATTGATAGAAAGGATCTGATAAAATGGGATAGTAGAGATACAAGAGGACACGGAAAGAAAATCAAGACAGTTATAGAAGAGACCTGAAAAAGAACAGCTTTCCCCACAGGGTAATAGACGTTTGGAACAAGTTAGATGAGAATGTGGCGTGTGCAAAAACGATACACGAATTTAAAAACAGTCTAGATAAAACGAAATATGAAGATGGGACACACACGATCATAGCTCCCCTTCCCGTAAAATACTAGGTAAATACAACTAGGTAAATATACTCATTGTTAACCTAAACTAGTTGGAAAAGTTAGTGAAGTCTCGAGAGAATTAGAAGTGATTTAATGCAAAATTGGAAAATTAGTTATTAACATACTGGAAAGTGATTTAGTGAAACCAGTAAAATAAAAATTCTTAATGTAAATGGAAATGGCGGCAGAAAATAGTGGTAGTGAGTTTGGTGTCAGCCCTAGGCAGGAATAGGATATTATTCATATTAAATTTATTAACGAGATAAGCAATATAGACCAAACAATAACAAGATTGTCCGCCATGAATCATTTCCTGATGATTGCACTGGAAAAAGAAGACCGAGTGCATTTAATAAACAATTAATATAAAAAGAAACACCATATGTGAAGACGGAGCCTTGTACGACGTTCCGCTTGTAAGAAGCGAAACGTCGTGATAAAAACATCGCCCTCGCATATTGTTTATTTTGATAGACTTCTCGACAACTGCCAATTTCATACAAACCATTCATAGTCAGAGGGCAAAAACAGAAGATTAAAAAAGCCAAGAGCGTGGAGTTGGTAAATTGAAAATGTACCATAAAAAGAGGAAGGTAAATAAACTAGAGGACAATGAAAGAAAAGGTAATGAGCAGACGAATAAAAACGAAAGGAATGTTAGAAAGATAAAAGAAAAGCAGAAAACGTGAATAAGGATACATGAAGAGGAATATGTTTGACAAGATAATGGAATAACAAAAAAAAACAAAAAAAAACGGAGTTGGTAAGTAAACACGGCTGGATGGAAAGAGGAGCATATGCCAGCAAGAATAGAAAGAGAAACCAAAGAGCGACAGAAATCCAAAGAAATGGTGCAAATAATTGTGGACAATGAAGAAGACATACATTAAGAAATTAAATAAGTATTTACGTTAGGTAAATATCAACAAAGGTGTTCGGCCAATAAAGATTAAGTCTGAATCGCAAAGTATCGTGATTGGGTTAAGAAAGTTAGGTAATAGAAACTAGCAAGCACAGCAAATTTAAGAATGGTTGGGTAAGGAGGGAAGCAACAGAGAAAGAAAGAGGGAAAACAAGTAAACTGGTTGAAGAAGACAAGGAAACAAAGTAGGAGAGGACCGATAAGAGGATAGCATGATTGGAGAAAAGAACCAGATATGATGTGTGTTGTTGAGATCAGTGGATGAGAACAGAAGGGACAACCGAAGGATTACAAAGGATTACAAAGGCAAAGCATGCCGACAGGAGACCTTTTGATCCATATCTAGGTCGGATGCAAAAAAAAAAAAAAAAAAAAAAAATCATATTAATAATAAATTAAAACTATAACAATGTAAATAACAATTAAAATACATAAATAAATACATTGGTATAGTTGAATAACAAAAACAGGTAAACAGTAAATGATAATAAATTGACATATAACTAATAATAAATGAAAATCAGACAGACAAATTATAACAAAACAAAAACAAATAATATAACATAAATTATAATAATTACAGCATCTTACTTAGGTATGTATCTAAATGATTCTTAAAGCTTCGAACTGAACTACATTGCACTACCTGTGCAGGAAGTTTATTCCATTCATTAACTACACGGTTGGCAAAGTTGTTTCTACCTACTTCCAAATTGAATCTATTTCCGGACAGTTTGAGACCATTTTTTCTTGTCTGATTCTCATTCAATGTGAAAATTTGGTCACTTTTGATGTTGTCAATTCCCTTTAAAATCTTAAAGACCTGTATCAAGTCACCTCTGAGTCTACGCTTTTTTAGGGAAAACAGATTCATGTGCTTAAGTCGATTTTCGTATGATTTATTTTTGATATTTGGAATCAGTTTTGTGGCTCGCCGTTGTACTTTTTCCAGTCTGTCAATGTCTTTAATGAGATTCGGTGACCATACGGAAACAGCATATTCCAAATGTGGACGAACTAACGATTTATATAGCTTGTTAATGAGTGATGGACTTTTGAAATCAAAAGATCGCGCAATCAATCCCAGAATCTTATTTGCTTTCTCAGAGGCTGAAATACACTGCTTGGATGATTTGAGGTCGTTACTGATAATTACGCCGAGATCTTTTTCACTATCCACTTTTGTTAACGAATTTCCAAATAACTTGTAATCGTACTTACTGTTATTTTTACCTATGTGCATTACCTTGCATTTACTTGTGTTAAATTTCATTAGCCACTTTTCAGACCATTGCTGTAATTTATCTAAATCTTCTTGAATATCTAATTGGTTTGAGTGATCATTTGGTGATATCAGCTAAAAAAAAAATAATAATGATAATAATGAAAACAGGAATAGCTGATACATTGAGAAAGAAGATTATAGCAGAGAAAAGTAGAAATATATTTCAGCAAAATTTGAGAGAAATGTCCATTTCAAGGAGGGGGAAAAGTGAGGGGCATTATAATGTATGGTTGAGGGACATATGAGGAGAAATATGAGGAATGATGATACCATCTAGGAAAAATATAAAAGTGGAAGAAAAACAACGGAAGAAGGAATTGCCGATGTATTAATCAAATATATAACGGAGGAAAATGGAATTACGAGTGGAGATGGAAATATACAAGGCACTATTATGTGTCCCTTCAAAAACATAAACAAGGATTGAAGTAGAGTGCAAAGTTGAACAGGATTGTTGAAAAAGTGAGAATATAACTAATTGATATGTGATATAGTTAAACGTCACAAACTCCTCTATCGGAAGGCTAGGACGGTGCCCCTCAGAGTGCTTTGTAGCGTGGAATATAATTAACCGTGCCCTTGGTTTAACTTCGCCGGTGGCAGGGTTCGACCCGCAATCCCCTCGACCTTCGCCGTAAATAACGACGCCCTAACCCGCTCAGCCAGCGAATATATAAATAATTAACTACTTTAATTGTAGAGAGGTAATATGTGAGGCGTGTAAGATAGATGCGGTGAAGAAGCGTGGGGCGAGATATAGTTGAACAAAGCAATGAATCACAGTAAAGTAATGTCGTAGCACATTAGTAAATTAAACTTATCATCCCACCGTCGGAAAAGAAGACACTAATGTCGAAAGTGATCGAAATATACAGGACTTTCGACATTAGTGTCTTCTTTTCCGACGGTGGGATAATAAGTTTAAAACAATGAATAATATAATGATCCAATGAGTGATGGAACCAAATCAATAGAGAGGTAAAGATGAACCTGCAAGACTGGGTTTCATTAAGAACCCGAGGTGGTAGATTTTTTTTTTTTTCCAAATTCAGTATTTATGCTGAAAGTGAATAAGGCAGAAATAAGAGGAAATATATAAGATACATCATACAACCATACAGAGGCAGAAATAAGAGGAAATATATAAGATACATCATACAACCATACAGAGGCTAACTTTGCTTAACTTTTTTTTTTGTAGATTGAAGGGAGTTCAGTGAATCTGAAGAAACTAAAAACAAATTTAATCAAAAACCGAACTTTGGAAATACCTTGTACTCTGAGGGTCCTCGAGTTGCAACGGAGTTCCGTTTCCACGCAATGTCGTAAAACAAAATTCGGCATAGGTTGGAACCCGCCTAACCTTGTCGTAATTAATTGATCACAAAGGCGAACGTTAGAGAACTTACCTGAATGAGTTCTCTAACAAAAATCGTTAGAAATATATATATGCTTGAGACTTCGATGGCTAGTTCCTTGCCGAGGTTTTATCGTCCTTTTGGAGACACGGTTAAAGCTTGTCACGGTACCAGTGTTGAAGCTAGTCACTGGGACGAGGGTTGCAGCTAGTCTGACGTACCGTGACAGAAAGTTGGTCTTGTTCGGCAGGAGTTTTATTGAGCCTTCAAAACGGTTTCGAAGTCACGGGACAACAGATACTTGACGTAAGTTCTCAAGTTCCCGATTTGTTAATCAAATTATGACATAGGTTTAAATAAATAATAAAGAGGGAGGGGAGCTTAGTAACATGAATTAAAATTACAATAGTGTGGTACGAAGTTACAGGAAGATTCCCAAATCAAAAATTAAACTAGCTTTCGGGAAATTGCCGTAGCTCCAGGTAAACAAAGTCATTCCCGTAACCACAATTACCACAACCTTGCATAGTGATTGCTTTCCTTTTCTTCGGTGCTCTCTCATGAGAAGTCTGTTTTATGTTTGACACCCATAATGAAGGTAAAAAATTCCCCGCCTACCCCACAAAGAGAGAGAGAGCACATGATGAGTAGTAATCCAAAATGTTCTTCCTCGCAATTTCGTCGCATGACGACGTATTCCTCCGCCGCGCTCACAAATTAGTTCTTCATATCATCGTTTAAAAAATAAACAAACTGGAATGTACAGGGACGCGCAGTGACATCGTCTTAACCACGAAACGGCCAAGTCTTGACCGTCGTAAAACGAGGATTCCCTGGTAATGGAGAAACGTCGTCATCCTCCTTGGTTTCACCTTTGTTAGGGCACGGAACCCGTGGGTGAGGAACATGTTCATATGATTGACAGAACTGGCAGTTTGAAATAGGAAATAATGAGGCAGCAATTATTATTACAAAATTAAAAGAGCATACCGCGATATTCCATCTAACAGTTGTTATGAAAGTGACAATATTTACTTTTTGTGGTTTCCCCTTAAAAAATTTCTGTTTATCATAGAAAATGAAAATAATGTAGTAGTAAGGTCGTAACCATATTTAGCAAACTTGTCGACGTCAATTATTTCTCTGTAGATCCTCATTTCTTTCTTCAGTATAAACGGTTGTTTTTAATTTCTAAAGGTCTTCCTTCTATTCTTTCCCATCTTCCTCCTCTCCATTACATCGTATACATACTCAGTAATTTTCCTTACTGCCTTGATCTGTTATTACTCCTTTATCATCACATTTTATATCAAAGTTCTTTGTTATACTTCCATCCGAGACAGCATATGATAGCCAAATTTAACCTTTTACATAAACATTTTTTTCATGTTTTTAGGACGAGGATCGGAAAAAAAAATCCATAAAGAAATAGTTTTAATTTTTTCATAAACCTGTAACAATAGATACTAGAATAATGAATTCCACAGTTCATCTAGATTTTCATTACTTTGATTCTATGATAGGCATTTATATAACAGCAAACATTAGCTCCAACTACTCATCTCAGCCCACATTCCCCCACAGTCAGCTCTGTGTGACTGCAGTGTTAGGAAGTAGGCCTACAAATTTTCACAATTTATTTAATTGTATGAATTTCACCCATGGGAGATCACACAGATCTAGAATATCAGATAAGCTGTGTTCTTTCAATGTACAAAGAACTTAGACAAAAATCAACCAACACGTCCATTCTTTCTCTACCAGGTTTAGACAATATAAATGTAGAAGTGAGGGGATCATTGGATGTGACAAAATCTTCAGGATCTGGCAGGATCTCAAACTAAATACTTAAAGAATGTAGGGAACAACTAGTGGACAAGATTCATAGTCTTATTACATGTTTGTTGAAAGAAGGCATTGTGCTGCTTGATTGGAAAAGGGCAAATGTGGTGCCAATTCACAAAGGTGGAAATAAGGAGACACCACTAAATTATAGGCTGGTATCACTGACCAGTACAATAATGAAATTATGTGAAAGGTCAATGGACCAAATATCTTGAAAAGATGAACAGTCTGACAGACAGTCAGTTTGGCTTCAGATCTGGAAAGTTGTGTGTGTTGAACCTTTTGAGCTTCAAAAGAGAGAGGGGTGGGTGGATTGTGTGTACCTTGACCTAGAGAAGGCTTTTGATAAAGTACCTCACAGTCAACTTGTGTGGAAATTGGAGCATGCTGGAGGACTGAAAAGCAAACTACTCTAATGGGTGAAATATTTTTTTTGAAGGAAAGATACACGAGGACAGTAATAAAGGATAAGATGTCAAGATTGAGAGCAGTAACAAGTAGAGTTTCATAAGGTTCAGTGCTTCCACCAATAATATTTCTTGCCTATGCCCCCTTTGGACTGCATCAAGTTATTTTTTTACACATACTCCCTCACCCAACATCCTTCAACCACTTCCTTTTCATCCATCACAGCATCATCCATACACAACCGTTCTCCATTCACCCCTATCTTCTACTGTCCTTTCTCAACAGACATTCCCCTCTTTCCCAATGCCCCTTTTACCCCATCCATGCATCTCATCCTTGGTTGACCCTTCATGTTCACTCCTTTCTTACCTGCCTTCCACACCACTTTTACTAATCTTTCTTCACTCATTTTTTTCCATGTGTCCAAACCATCCCAATACTCTTTTATCCACCCTATCTCCCAACTCCCTTTCCACCCCTGTTCTCCTCCTTACTTCCTCACTTCTCACTCTGTCCAGCCTAGTAACCCCTATCATACTTCTCAGGCACCTCATCTCAAACACATTCAAACTCCTCCTCTCTTATGTTCCATGTTTCTGCCCCATATAGTGGTATCAGCACAATCACTCCTTCATACAATCTCCTCTTAGCATCCATTCCCAAATGTCTATTTCTCATTACACTATTTATTCCCCCATGGCATTTACTTGCTTCGCTCAATCAACATTCTACCTCCACTTCCACTCCTTTTCCCAACACATTCACATACAAGTATTATAACTATCTACTTCCTCCAGTGTCTCTCCCTTAATACTCACCTCCTGTCTGCTGCCACATCTCCCCTTGTACATCTTATCACCTTCCTTTTCACTCCCTCCCTATCGGTTGGCTAGGATAGTACCCCTCACAGAGGGCTTTTGTACCTTCCCAAACTCTGTCACTAATTTCCTCAATCCCTGCTCTGATCCTGCCACAAGCCCAGTGTTGTCAGCAAACAACAATTGGCTTATTTCCCACTTTTTTCCATTTTCTTTAACCATCTCCAATCCCTGACCCATTACCCTTACATTTACTTCTTGCACTACCCCATCCAGTTGTTTTAAATGGCAATACTTCTAGATGGAGAAATGTTATGAGTGGAGTTCCTCAGGGTTCCGTTCTTGGACTAAAATCTATTGTCCCCAAATTTGCTGATGATACAAAACTATGCAGAATGGCAAATGATCACTTAAACCAATTACATATCCAAGAAGATTTAGATAAATTATAGCAATGATCTGAAAAGTGGGTAATAAAATTTAACACAAGTAAATGCAAGGTAATACACATAGGTAAAAATAATAGTAAGATTACAAGTTACTTGGAAATTCGTTGACAAAAGTGGATACTGAAAAGGATATCAGCATAATTATCAGTAACAACCTCAAATCATCTAAGCAGTGTATTTCTGCCTCTGAAAAAGCAGCTAATACTCTAGGACTGATTGCGCAATTTTTTACTTCAAAAGTCCATCTCTCATTAACAAGTTATATAAACAATTTGTCACCCCCGCGTCCGTCGTCTCCTCTCAGAGCATTTCTATTCTCTCCTAGAATTTGTTCTAAGGCCCCATGCCTTGGTCTTCTTGGGGGTGAATAAAATAGGGTGTAGTTTTTCTCTGAAGCTTGTTGGTCTAAATCAGTACACCCCGAGAATCCCAGCCGGAACTCTCTTCATCACATCAAGCCACAATCGTTCTGACATCACTCTTTCATTCATCCAATAGTCTTTTACTTCTCAAACGAGTGCCACACCTTAAGGGCGTGTCTTCTCCTTTCTGCACCAATGATTTTTCTCCTCCACCTTTTTCTCCAATTGGAGAGGCTGTTATACTCTTCTAAACTATGTCACAATGTAAGCATTATGTCGTAACAAAAAATGGCTTGTCCACTCACAGTTCCAATAGTCAAAACAATATTACACCAGGTGACACTCTGCACTTTTAAATATATACAAGGCGCGAGTCTGACTCAGCTATCCTTGACGCCTGTCAGCCGTCGGCCGTTGTATCATAACATCCTAATAAAATGACTATAGAATTTCCTTCCCGTCCTTCTACCTCCTCGATCTACCTCCGATCTACCTTAAATGTCTACCTTTATCTACTGGTCTCTTACAAATTAGTTCATCCACATTTGGAATATGCTGTTTCTGTGTGGTCACTGAATCTCATTAGAGACTGACAGACTGGAAAAGGTACAACGGCGAGCCACAAAACTGATTCCAAATATAAAAAATAAATCATATGAAAATCAACTAAAACATATGAATCTGTTTTCCCTAAAAAAGCAGACTTAGAGGTGGCTTGATACAGGCCTTTAAGATTCTAAAAGGCATTGATAACATCAATAGTGACAAAATATTCACGCTTAATGTAAATAATGATCTCAAACTGTCAGGAAATAGATTTAATTTGGACGTGGGTAGAAACAACTTCATCAACTGTGTAGTTAATGAATGGAATAAACTTCCTGCAGAGGCAGTGCAATGTAGTTCAGTTCAAAGCTTTAAGATTCATTTGGATAAACAACTAAGCAAGATGCTGTAATGCCTGCCATTTATTTTATATAATTTGTTTATTTGTTATTATTTGTCTGTTTGTTTGTTATTATTGGTTTGGTTTTCATTTATCATTAGTTATATGTCAATTTATTATCATTTATCTTGGTCTTATCAGGGTGATTAGGATTTTCCTCACCTTTCCCCCACCCCCTGCAAATACAAAAAGGCAAGACAGCTGTTTCTCGATGACGTCACTCAGTGCTGCTCGCATCATCGGGTACAGTTGATTGCTATTTGAAATGTCCCTGGGTCGCTGGTCAAGAAACTGAAGCACTCCTTCGATGTGGGACCGGACTGTTGCCAAAGACATGGAAGGATCAGAAGGATCATCGTCGTCGTCATCATCATCGTTGTCATGGCCGTGCATCACTTCCTCAGCTATTTCTTTGGTTGATTGGAGAGCGTAACCTGGGCCCCCCTCATCCACAGTGAGCCACTCCTGGACGTCCTCCTCTGTAACTATCTCGTAATCACCCAGGGCCTCCTTCACCTCTCGCACCTCCCGGTCGAATCCTTCAAACACTTCTCGCACCTCCCGGTCGAATCCTTCAAACACTTCTCGCATATCCGATTGACCCGCCTTCAGCTTGTCCAATATCTCCAGCTTCTGCTGTATGGTAAGGATGACTTTCTTCCTTTTCCCGGTTTCTTTCGGCATGGTGATGTAGAAAGAAGTGAGGTCGAAGCACAGGTAGAACGCGACTGCCCAGTGTGAACTCTGTGACGTGACTGCCGCCGACTGACGATGTAAACAATGAAACCAAACAAACACACGCTACGCTAAACAAAGTAGTACACTTAAAACGTATTCATTTTAACTGTTCTTATCAATTTTAAATGTGTTAATAGTACATATAGTACATATGTAGTTATTTTTTATTTATTTTCATGTTTTTGATGTTTCATAATGTTTTAGTATAGAAAAAAAATTAATTTTAATTGCATTATCCAAATCAATTTCGGATAATCCCGTTTTTCGGATAATCCGCTTTCGGATAATTGGGGTTTTACTGTATTGGGAAAAAAATTGTTAAACTATTCCTTGAGAAGCCCATTACAAAAGTAAAAGAGGTGAAATATTTGTCACCTGACAGATACGAGTATATTGGCAGGAGAATGTGAGAGACATATGGACTACTGCTGAAGATTAACCACTTTGGTACAATAACCACTACATAGGGATCATGAGGCTTGAGTGAATACACGAGGATGCCAATGTTGGCATCTTGATTATATACATATATATATATTTTTGTAGTTGTACATGAGTTACCTCCAGATTCTGTAAACTGGTTTGATAATGTTTTCTGTGTTTATTATTAGTCACAGTAAAAGAGAACGAGTAATACAGCAGCGAATTTATATTCTATAATGCAAGTAGTGCGATGAATCGTACATATGGCAGCCGATGCTGCGTGCAAGAGTTTGACTCGTACTGAAGTGGCTAAAGTGGCATTTCACTATATGGATGAAGAGATGATGAAAAAAATCATCAAATCTCTGATCTAAGACTGGAATGTGCATCAATAGTATGGTCGGTCCCCACACAGGGTGAAGGATATAAGCAAGATCAAGAGAATACAAAGGCCAGGAACCAAACTGGTCCCTAACCTGGCAGATAAACCATTTGAGGAAAGACTAAAAGCACTGGGTCTGCCAACTTTGAAAGATTGAAGGAAAGAGGTATTACAGTATATTCAGGTCACTAAAGGGGATAGATTGCATTGACAGAAGAGATCTTCTGATTAAAGATGGGAGGGCTTTAAGAGGTCATGGGAGCAAATTAAGTAAGACCATACGTCTAAAGGATGTGAAAAAATACAGTTTTCCATACAGATGCATAAACACATGGAATAGCTTAGAAGGTGAAATAGTCCAAGCTGGAACAATATACGAGTTTAAATCTAAATATGATAGTTGGAAATCAAGAATATAGATTAAGCTGGAACTGTACATGAATTTGAGTCTAGATATGATAAAAAATTAGAGAATAGGAGATGGGACCCAACAAGCGTTGCTCTTTTCCTGTATGCTACAATTAGGTAAATTAGATAAATACACACACACATATACACACACACTTGGAATAGCTTAGAAGGTGATATAGTCCAAGATGGAACAATACATGAGTTCCAATCTAAATATGATAATTGGAAATCAAGTATGTAGATTAAGTTGGAACCATACATGAATTTGAGGCTAAGTATGATATGAATTGGAGAATAGGAGACAGAACCTAATGATCATTGCTCCTAGCTTTCATATATATATACAGTACTACAATTAGGTAAATGCACACATATGTAATCCAAGACTGTGGTGATGAATTGCACAAATTAGTAAAAGCAATTACATGCCAATGGCTATCTTTATGGAACTTGTTTCTCGGCTCTCAATCAATCTATTCTCCCTGGTCTCTTATTCCTCACATGGCTTCTATCTTCATTATTTTGTTCCTAAGGAAAATAGAAAATAAGTTACCAAACACTGAAATTACTATATATATATATGACAATAAAAACTGAACTCTCATGTTATTATGCTTATGAATAAAACAAATATGCAAAGTTATTACAGTTCCATCTACAATTTTATGTAGCAGAAGTGACAAAAACAGTGAAAAATTTTGGATAGAGTAAAATAAAATAGTAAAGTGGTTTGGGCATATGAAAACAATAATTTAATAAGGAAAGACTAATAAAGGGAGTGAGGAAAGCAGAAATGAAATAAACTAAAAACACAGTTCACCTACACAGACTGATGAGCCACTATGTCACTTATGACATATCAACACAGGGTAGGAAATCCAACAGATGCCATGTTCACTCTCTGGTCACATCACACACAATCAAACATATATTATATGCTCTGGCAGAAGGATGTCTGGCGAGAACATGAGAAGATGATTAGTTTCCTTTGTAACTTCAGCATTGTAATCTACTGGATAATTCATCTCTGCAGTTTAATTCTGCTCACAGTTTGGATATCTATATTTAAATTAGGCAGTCAAAAGTTGTTGTTAATGGAAGTTAAGGAAAGGACCATTAAAAAACCTAATCTAAACATACCTTCATTTTGACAAGTAATGTTGCCATTTCAAGTTCCTGGGAAAAGCCATTCTTCAAAGGGACACTCCGATAGCCTTCACGTATGCAAGTAAGCTTGGGAGTAGTAAAGAGAGGATAAATATAATTATGCAGTTCAAATGTGTGAAGGTTTCTGAAGATATACCAAGATCAAATAAAAAAAATAATCTATGGCTTTTAAAATATGTTTTTACAAAGCAGTTTAGGTTCTTATGCTACAATATAAGCACGCAAATGATTAATTAGATGTATTCATGATGAGTTATTTCAATAATTTTAATATCATTTAGCATACTGGGTAAGTTGCTTGGCCTATCATGCTCCCTTGACCTGGATCCAAATTATAAACAGAAAAACGAAGCAAAGCTGATGCTGGGTCGTAGACTCTGAAATACACCCATTCACACCAGACTGGGTTTCCCTTGCTGCCAGCTGAAATGAAAAATGAAAAGCAAACACCATAATACCAAAATAGGTATACAGTAATATTGACAACTTCTTTTGAAAAATTAGTGGACTTCTAGAGTGAAAGCTTCCTCTTTCACCAAGCATTCAGCAGTACCAAGTAGCATACATACATACATATACCAAGGCTTTTTCCCCCTTACAAGGGAGGTAGCCAAAAAGAAGAAAAAGGCATAAAATCACTCCCACCCATTCCATCCCTAAATACACTCCACTCCCCTCCACCCTCCCTCTTATCTTAGCACCACCTGGATGATGGGTCATCCCTGCACCCTGTCCACTGCCCTGGGTCAGAAGCAGTGTCGCAAGGCACAGCACATCCACAGCAAGGCCGCTTCGTTAAATCGGTGACCCCCCCCCCCCCTCTCCGTCCCCCCATGCAGAAAAGTAGAAGACTGGGAGAAATCCCTTCGGGCTGCATCAAATTTTGCTCACACATACTACCTCATCCCCCATCCCCCCCCACCCATTCCACCTCATGCATCACAACATCATCCATATACAACCATTCTCCATTCACCCCTGTCTTCTGTCCTCTCCCGTCCTTCCTCAACAGACATTCCCCTCTTCCCCAAAGCCCCCTTCACCCCATCCATTCATCTCATCCTAGGACGTCCCCTCATGTTCACTCCCTCCACATCTGCCTTCTATCCCTCTTTTACTAGTCTTTCTTCATTCATTCTTTCCATGTGTCCAAACCATCCTAATACTCTTTCATCAACCCTATCTCCCTACTCCCTTTCCACCCCTGTTCTCCTCCTCACCTCCTCATTTCTCACTCTATCCAGCCTAGTTACCCCTATCATATTTCTCAGACACCTCATCTCAAACACATTCAAACTCCTTCTCTCTTCCTCTCTTGTGTTCCATAGCAGTAACTTTATTTTATAGTTACCATATAAGAACATAAGACTGAAAAAGACTGCAAGAGACAGTTCCATGTCCATTACCACCAATCATTGCTATCCAAAGTTATCAAACCTTCCCTTAAAACAACAAATAGTTTCAGCATTCACTACATGGTTACTAAGTCTATTCCATTCATTAACCACTCTATTGGTAAACCAGTTCTTGCCTATTTCTCTCTTAAATCTAAATTTGTCCAATATAAATCCATGATTATGAGCCATGCTTTGCTGTCTTGATATGATACCTTACAAAGGGAAAGGGCCTTTTTGGTATATTTATGTACGTATGTGTTATATTCATGATCAATTGAAAGGGACCTACTTGAGAATAAATAGAACCTTACCTACAAACCCTCCTATGCATTTTTTGTCACTATCAAATCTGCAGCCAATGATTTCTATTTCAATCCTTGGCGTCCACCCTTTCTTGTCAATCTTTACATGGAGTAAGCCGGCAATCAGCTGAAGCAAGATAGGAAATTAGTGTTAATGTCCAAAGAATATTTCCATCATTTACAAGATTTCAATTGAACAGCTGTAATTCTTCATCAGCGTCACTTGAATTGAGACCCTATTTTACCTAAAATGAATTTCAACTGAATACAATTCTCTGGCATTAACAGAACAAAATCTATCACCACACTGAAGGAGTCTGTACACCTCTTAATATCTTCAGAAGATGACATGAAATGTCTTCCAAATGTTCTTTACTGACAAGCTCAGCCAAGACTAGTATTAGTATTTTATCAGGAATAGCCAACACTTCTATCCTTGGTGAAAAAACCACACCAATAAAATGAGTTGTAGATGTGGTAAAGGAAAGATTTAAAGAGGGCAGCAGAATTGATATTGACTGCATAAAACATACATTCAATATCACATATGGGGTCAGTCAAGACTATGTGAACAGATATAGTGCAGAACATATTACAGTGCAGTAATATACAGTGATGCCTGTCCCAATCCAACACAGCAGCATACCATGTTTACAATGAAAGTTGCTTTATGCAGGTTTGGTGTATGACACCTGGTACATAATTAACCTATATTATTCAAATTTACCTAGTTGTATTATACAGGAAGGGAGCTATACTCATAGTTACCCGTCTTTGTATCTTTCAGTATCAAGGTTTTTCTTAAAACCTTGAATGGTATTTGCACACACTGTTTCTTTATCTAAGTTATTCCATATATCCAGCCCTCTGTGTGGGAAGCTATTCTTTTTCCGATCTCTTCTATAGTTATCCTTTATGAGTTTCTTTTCATGACCTCTTGTTTTTTCATTGTCATTTTTAAGTAAATCATTCCTGTCAAGGATTTCCATTCCTTTCATGATTCTAAATATAGTCAGTAGATCACCTCTTTCTCTTCTCTGCTCTAGAGTTGGTAGTTCCAATTTCGATAATCTTTGTTTGTATGTTAAATTGGAAAGAGCTGGTGCCAACTTTGTTGTTGCTCTCTGTATTCTTTCTAGTTTCCTTGTATTCTTTTTAGTACTGGGTGTCCATAGTCTCACTGCATATTCCAGCTTTGGTCTGATTAATGTAACTAATATTTTTTTTATCATTTCTTCATCCAAGTAGTCAAATGCCACTTCCATTGACCTTAATAGGTTGTAGGTTTCACCAACTATTTTGTTTATATGTTTATCAGGTGTCATGTCTTTGCTGATTAATACTCAAAGGTCCCTTTCCGAGTGCACTTTTTTATTTCTTTGCCAATTTTGTAATTTTTTGAAATTCTGTTTTTGCTTTTTCCAAACTCCATTATGCTACACTTCTTGATAACTTCACTTCCCACTTTTGAGTCCATTTCCAGATTTTGTCCAGGTCTGATTGTAATGAATCACAGTCCTCTTCTGCTATTACTTAAATATTTTTGCGTCATCTGCGAAGAAATTCATATAACATTCAATTCCTTCATCCATGTCATTTATGTATATGGCAAACATGATTGGAGCCAGCACTGACCCTTGTGGAACACCACTTATCATTTCTTCCCATTTCGAGCATTTGTCTCTAATTACTACTCTCATTTTTCTCCCAGTCAGGAAATCTTCCATCCATTCTAATAATTTACCTGCAATACTACCTATTTATTCTAATTTTCTTATTAATTTCTTGAGTGGTATTTTGTCAAATGCCTTTTATAGGTCTCAATTGGCACAGTCTGCCCATCCATCCCTCTCTATTATATCTATTAGTCTCGAGTAGAAGCAAATTGGCATGGGTTTAGTATAGATTTTTCTTCCAGGTGTTTAACCCATCTATTTTTGATCACTTTTTCACATATTTCAGCTACTGTGCTTGTTAGGGAGACCAGTCTGTAGTTAGTTGGATTTTCCTTTTTTCCTCCTTTGTATATTGGTACTATGTTTGCATTTTTCCAGTCTTGTGGTACCTTTCCTTCTTTGAGCGAGCATTTGATTATAGTGTGTATTTTATCTGTTAATTCCTCTATGCATTCCTTCAATATCCAATTTGCAATTCCATCTGGACCATGCGATTTTCTGACATCAAGGTTCTTTATTTGGTTGCTGATTTCCTTCTTTGTTACAGTTATTTCTTTCATTGGGGGGGGATTTCTGTCTCTCTGTTCCCTCACAGTTAGGGGTGTTCTCAATTGTGAAAACCAATTTGAAGTGGTTACTCATAACTTCTGCCATTTCTTGTTCTTCTGTGTATTCATGACTTCCTTGGCACAACTTTTCTATTTCTTGCTTGTTTTTTAGTTTACCGTTCGCATATCTATAAAACAGTTTTGGTTGTTCCTTGCATTTTTCTATTATTTTCTTTTCATAATTTCTCTTTTCTTCTCTGCATATTTTTACATAATCGTTTCTTAGTTTTATGTATGTTTGCAATTTTCTCTCTTTTTTTTTCTTTTTTTCCATTTTTTCCAGGCTTTGCCTCTTTTATCCTTGGCTTCGTTACATTTTTTGTTGTACCAGTTCTTTATGTATATTCTTTCTTGCTTTTGTTGTGGAACATATTTGATCACACCCTCATTATAAATTTCTTTTAGTATGTTCCATTTCTCTTCCATCCTTGATTCTTCATTTAGGAATTTTTCCCAGTTCGCATTATGGTAGAAATTTTTAAATTTCTCAAAATTCATTTTGTTGTACATTGGTCTTCCTATTCTATATTTCTCATTTCTTCTTAGGTCTATTTGCTCTTTTAGTTCGAATTCTATTAGTACATGGTCACTCTTTGGTGTTTTGTAATCTATTCTGTCTACAATTTCAGGTTCTGATCCAGGGCAGGGGTGGGATACAGGGATGACCATGATCCATGACCATGATCCAAAAGGAGCTAAGGGAGGAAAAGGTGGTGGATGGGAGTGGAATGGGTGGGGATGGGTATATGCCTTTTGACTTTGGCTACCTCCCTGGTACATACACCAAAAGCTTTTTTTCTCTCTTACAAGGGAGCACAGGGGACATTCCTAAAAAAAAAAGTAAGAGCATAAGAGGGTCTAGGAGTTTTTCAACCAGTACCCTAAGGTTTGGGTCTTTTAATGTGTATGGATGTGGTACAGATAAGAGTAAAAGGGAAAAGATAGGGAGTATGTTTGTGAGAAGAAAGATGGATGTGTTGGCTTTGAGGAAAACTAAGTTGAGAGGGAGGGGCAAGTGTGAGTTTGGGAGTGTGGTTGGGAGGTTCTCAGGAGTGAAGAGAGGACAAAGGAGAGAAGGGGTGGCTATACTAGTAAGTGAAGAGATAGGTAAACATGTAGTGGAGTGGAAGGTTTCTTCAAGGACAATGTGAAACTGGGAAGGGAGATGTGGGTTTTTGTAAGTGTATATGGGCCTGATAGTGAAATGAGTGTAGAAGAAAGGGAGACTTTTTGGATAGATTTAAATAAATGCATAGGGTTGATTAGGGAGAAACATCAATGTAGTGGTACTAGGAGACCTCAATGTGGTAGGAAATGAACCAATAGATAGAGTGGTTGGGAAGTGTGGAGTTCCAGGAAAGAATCATAGTGGAGAGTTGATGGTGGAGATGTGTCTAGAAAGAGAGCTGATGATAGCAAATACAGTGTTTAGGAAGAAAATCAAGCATAAGTACACATGGGAGAGGGTGGTGGATGGAGCATTAATGGACTATGTAGTGGTAAATAGGAGTATAGTAGGAAGAGTTACAGATGTACATGTTCTAAGAGAAGAGAGTGGGGGAATATCATATAATTTTTTGGTGGAAGGTAAGTTGAGAGTGGAGGACAAAAGATAGGGAGGTGCTTAGAGTGAACTGCTTAAATGAGAAAGAAAAGGAGTACAAGAAGTTGAGAGAGGAGTGGGAGGGAGTGATGGATACAGTAGAGCTAGGAGTGGAGGAGGAATGGGAATGGTTCAAGGAGGGAGTCACAAGGTGTGCAAAGATGGTGTGTGGAACAAGGAGGATGGGAGGAAATAGAAGGAAGAGTAGTGAGTGGTGGGATGAGGAAGCAAAGAAGGGTGTAGAAGAGAAGAAGCAAGCTTTCACAGATTGGTTACAAAATAGGATGAGGGAATCATATGAGAGGTACAAAGAAAAGAGAAGGGAAGTAAAGCATAAGATAAAGGAAGCAAAGAGGAGAGCAGATGTGAAATGGGGTAAGAGTATGACAGAAAATTTTGAAAGTAATAAAAAGATGTTTTAGAGAGAAATTAAGAGAGGAAGAGGAGGCAAATCAAGTAGAGAAGAAAAGGTAAAAGGTGCAGATGGAGAGATGATAATGGAAGAGAAGGCAGTAAGAGGAACATGGGCAGAGTATTTTAGGGAGTTACTAAATATGAAGGGGGATAGGGAAGGAAAGGTAATTGCAGTGGGAAACGCTAAAAAATGACTGTGATGAGTGAGGAAAATGGAGGAGAAATAAGGAAAGGTGAAGTGAAGGCAGTTGTTAAGATGATGAAAGCAGGTAAGGCACCTGGGTTGGATGGATGTCATGCAGAATGTCTGAAAAAAGGAGGTACAGTGATTGTGGACTGGCTGGTGAGTTTATTTAATATTTAAGAGAGGGTAGAGTGCTGGAGGACTGGAGGAGTGCCTGTATAGTTCCACTTTACAAGGGAAAAGGGGACAAGTGTGAGCATAGTAGTTTCAGAGGGATCAGCTTAATAGTTGGGAAGGCTTTTGGGAGGGTCTTGATTAAGAGGATTAGGATAGGAACAGACTAATTGGTGAGGAAAAGTGTGGGTTTAGGACAGGTAGAGGTTGTGTAGATAAGATTTTTGTGGTAAGACAGATATGTAAGAAAGCTATAGGAAAAGGTAAGGATTTTTTGGGGGCTTTTATGGATTTGGAAAAGGCTTATGACAGGGTAGACAGGAAGGCACTGTGGGAGGTATTGCAGATGTATGGGATAGGAGGAAAGCTCCTAGGAGCTGTTGAGAGTTTTTACAAGAGTGGTAGAGCATGTGTCAGGTTTAGAAATGAAGAGTGAGTGGTTACACTACTCCTTCCAGACAACCATGAATCAAAGAAAATACAGAAGTAAAACTGGAAAAGAATCTTAACTTTCTAGGCCTCACTTTTGACACATAGCCTTCTGTCCACCCATCAAAGCTAATATTGAAAATCCCCAAGAAAATACACATGCTAAAATCAGTCATAAGTGTGGGCTTTGGACAGCAGAATGAAATTAATCACAGTCTGTACACAGTTCTTGAGAACCACACTTGGCTACACTTCTACAGCAGTTTCCAATTAGAAAAACAAAAATGTTCTGCCAGTCTAGGGAACAATAACAACAACAACAGCAACAATTTTGAAAAATATAGACACCTTACATACTATTCAAAATAAAGCATACAGAATAATAATAGGATGCACCAAAATCACCCTAATAGAACACCAGTTCACAGAAACCAAACTCCTCATCATAGAAATCACACAAGAAAATCAATGTCACAGAATACTATGCAAAAGCCCTCAACCCCACTCACCCATCTCATTACACCACATAAGCACAACCAACTGAATGCAACAAAAAGAAAAAACTACATTAGTGTACTACTCAAATATATACAACAACCTTCCACATGCACCACACATCACACTGATACAAAAACAGTCACACTCAAATCATAGAACAAGCAGTCTTAGACCAATCACCATAGTCCCTTCTCCACCAAACCTTGTAGGTATTAGGCCCACAGAAAAATCCCTCCCAAGAGAAGCAAAAACCATACTTGCACATTTGCATTCAGGTCAACATCAACACAGAATAAACCTAGCCAGAGAAACAAACTGCCCCAGATGCAACCATCACATAGAAGACACTGAACACCTCATCTTACACTGCCCTACTTAAGCCATCCCTAGACAACAAAATATTTCTTCTTTAAATGACTTATGGACCAATCTGGGGGTGTTGCTGATTACCTGGAACCTGTGAGTGTCCCACAAGAGAGACATATGGGAATGAGTTCATTATCACAAAGACAATATAAACTTCTTAAGCCTGTAATGGGATAGTTATATAAAATATTTAAAAATATAATGCAGTGCAATTACCTTGATTTGGAAAACATGAGATGGTAATTCCCTCATAGCATTCATATTTCTTCCATCAAAGAATGGATTCCAGTGCAATTCGGGCCTCAGTACATAACCACAGCGGTGGTTCTGAAGAAATCTGGCTTCATAAAGCTGCATAGGGACATCTGCAAATTTTTAGATTATTTTTCATTATTTTTTCTTATGCTAAATTTAGCAGAACTAATAGTATCCTTCTTATATATCACCACCAATACAGACCCTGATATATGCACATATATAAATGTGTATATGTCCCAGCAAATAAATGTTCTAACATATTAACATATTCATAAGATAAACTGTAAATCCCATATTTGGAGAAAAGAAACACTATTGAAAGATTACCTGTATATTGCTAACACCATCCATGGTCCTCCTCAGGGGAAAGAGGACCAAAAACAATGGTTGAAATATGCAGTTAATCTTTCAACAGTGTATCTTTTCTCCAAATCTTGGATTTACAGTTTGCTATATATATATATATATATATATATATATATATATTATATATATATACATATACACACACACATATATATGTGTGTGTGTGTATAAAATAAAAACACTAGAAATGTGTGTTCACAAATGCATACCATTTCCTCAGCCTCATGTCTATGGCTCTCCAATAGAACCCCTTTCGGCCTCCATTTTCTTTGTGTATTTACCTAGTTGTATTTTACGGGAAGAGGAGCTATCCTCGTGGTGTCCCGTCTTCATATCTCCTTTTATCTAAACTATTTTTAAATTCATGTATTGTTTTTGCACACACCACTTTCTCATCTAACTTGTTGCAACTGTCTATTACTCTGTGAGGAAAGCTGTTCTTTTTCAGATATCTTCTGTAGCTGTCTTTCTTGATTTTCTTTCCGTGTCCTTTTGTATTTCTATCATCCCATTTTATCAGATTCTCTCTATCAATAATTTCTATGCCTTTCATGATTCTGTAAATAGCTATCAAATCTCCTCTCTCTCTTCTTTGCTCTAGTGTCTGTAGTTCAAGTTTTGCTAGTCTCTCTTCATATGATAGTTTTGAGAGTGTTGGTGCCAATTTTGTAATTGCTCTTTGTATTCTTTCAAGTTTTTTATACATTTTTTTGTACTTGGTGACCATATCGTTGCAGCATATTCCAATCTTGGTCTTATCAGTGATTAGAATTTTCTTCACCATTTCTTCATCCAGGTATGTAAATGCCACTTTAATTGTTCTCATTAAATTATAAGTTTCTCCAAAAATCTTATTTATATGTTTCTCAGGTGACATATTATTCATAACAATGACTCCCAGGTCCTTCTCATTTTCTACTTTTTTTATTCCTTCTCCCAATTTATATGATCCTGTTATTCTGTTTTTGCTTTTTCCAAATTCCATTATACTACACTTTTTAGTGTTGAACTCCATCTCCCACTTCCTACTCCATTCCCATACTTTATTTAGATCACTCTGTAGTGACTCACAATCTTCTTCCGTGTTCACTTTTTAATAGTATTGCATCATCTGCAAAGAAGCTCATATAACTTTCAATTCCGTCATCCATATCATTAATATATATAGCAAACATTATTGGGGCCAGAACTGTTCCTTGTGTGTATTTACCTAGTTGTATTTACCTAGTTGTATTTTATGGGAAGAGGAGCTATGCTCGTGGTGTCCCGTCTTCATATCTCATTTTATCTAAACTATTTTTAAATTTATGTATTGTTTTTGCACACACCACTTTCTCATCTAACTTGTTCCAACTGTCTATTACTCTGTGAGGAAAGCTGTTCTTTTTCAGATCTCTTCTATAGCTGTCTTTCTTGATTTTCTTTCCATGTCCTCTTGTATTTCTATCATCCCATTTTATCAGATTCTCTCTATCAATAATTTCTATGCCTTTCATGATTCTGTAAATAGCTATCAAATCTCCTCTCTCTCTCTTCTTTGCTCTAGTGTCTGTAGTTCAAGTTTTGCTAGTCTCTCTTCATATGATAGTTTTGAGAGTGTTGGTGCCAATTTTGTAATTGCTCTTTGTATTCTTTCAAGTTTTTTTTATACATTTTTTTGTACTTGGTGACCATATCGTTGCTGCATATTCCAATCTTGGTCTTATCAGTGATTAGAATTTTCTTCACCATTTCTTCATCCAGGTATGTAAATGCCACTTTGATTGTTCTCATTAAATTATAAGTTTCTCCAAAAATCTTATTCATATGTTTCTCAGGTGACATATTATTCATAACAATGACTCCCAGGTCCTTTTCATTTTCTATTTTTTTTTATTCCTTCTTCTCCCAATTTATATGCTCCTGTTATTCTGTTTTTGCTTTTTCCAAATCCCATTATACTACACTTTTTAGTGTTGAACTCCATCTCCCACTTCCTACTCCATTCCCATACTTTATTAGATCACTCTGTAGTGACTCACAATCTTTTTCCGTGTTCACTTTTTTCAACAGTTTTGCATCATCTGCAAAGAAGCTCATATAACTTTCAATTCCGTCATCCATATCATTAATATATATAGCAAACATTATTGGGGCCAGAAGGAACACCACTTATTACTTCATCCCATTTTGAGTGTTTGTCTCTTATCACTACTCTCATTTTTCTTTCTTGCAAAAAGTTTTCCATCCATTTAAGCAGTTTGCCCTGTATTCCTCCTTCAGTTTCTAATTTCTTAAGCAATTTCTTATGTGGTACTTTGTCAAAAGCTTTTTTTTGGTCTAGAAATGCACAATCAGCCCATCCATCTCTTTTTTGTATTATATCTATTAGCCTTGAATAGAAACATATTAAACTGGTGATGCATGATCGTCCTTGTCTGAATCCAAATTGCCTTGGATTTAGCACATTGTTTTTTTTTCTAAATATTTTACCCATCTACTTTTGACAATTCTTTCACAAATTTTTGCTATTGTACTTGTTAGAGAGACTGGTCTGTAGTTGGTAGGGTCTTCTTTATTTCCTCCTTTATATATAGGTACTATATTTGCTTTTTTCCAATCTTCTGGGACTTTTCCTTCTTTCAAGGAACTGTTTATTATGCTATGTATTTTGTCTGCCAGTTCATTCCTGCATTCTTTCAAAATCCAGTTTGCTATTTCATCTAGTCCATGCGATTTTCTGACATCAAGATTACTCAAGTGTTTCAGTATTTCATTCTTAGTTACTTCTATTTCTTTCATGGGGGGACTTTCTTTCCATTCGATCTCTTCAGGTTGTATGTTCTCCCTTGTAAACACTGATTTAAAATGCTTGTTCATAATTTCCGCCATTTCAATTTCCTCTGTGTATTCAACTCCTTGTCTTAATTTCTCCAAATCTTGTTTGTTTTTCAGTTTGCTGTTTACAAATCTGTAAAATAGTTTTGGTTGATCTTTACATTTTTCTATGGCATCTTTTTCATATTTTCTCTTTTCCTCTCTGCACGCTTGTACATACTCATTTCTATAACAAGTATATATTTTCCATTTTTCAGGTCTTTTATATTTTTTCCATTTGGTCCAATCTTTGTCTCTTTTGTCTTTAACTCCCTACAACTTTTGTTGTACCAGCACTTTACATATTCTTTTTCTTGTTTTTGTCTTGGGACATACTTTTCCACTCCTTTTTTATAAATTTTTGTCAAAATATTCCATTTCTCTTCCACTGTTGTTTCTTCTTTGTATATTCCTTCCCAGTTTTCTTTTTGAAAGAATTCTCTTATTTTATCAAAGTTTGATTTTTCATACATCATTCTTCCTTTTCTTACTTCTTACTTCAGCTCCCAGTAGTAGGCGTTATGCCTGTCAGTGGTCCCAGCATGTTCCTCCATCTGGCTCTATCATGGAAGGCCCCTTCCTCCCTCAGAGTTTCGATGTTGGGCAAGTCATGTCTGCTGAGGGCTTCTTCAACATTTTCTTTCCATCTCTTTCTCGGTCTTCCTCTTGGCCTTCTTCCATCCGCCATCCACTCCCAGCATTCCCTTGCAATTCTTTCTCCATCAATTCTTTCTAAATGTCCTAACCATCTTAACTGGGCAGCATCTATTTTGCTTAGCATGGAACAGACGCCAATGCTTTTCCTTATGTCTTCATTTTTCAATTTATCTCTCCTCGTCTTTCCAACTATGGCTCTTAATGGTCTCATTTCCGCTGCCTGAATCCTGCTTATGTCTACTTTTGTCATTACCCAACTTTCTGAGCCGTATGTTAGGGTAGGAGACAAGACAGTATTGAAAATAATCCTTTTCACTTCTAAAGGTACATGTTTTTCTTTTATTATTGGCCAGAGAGCTCTAACATTTGCACTAAATCTATTTATTCTTTTTGAAATATCTCTTATTTCCACCCTCCTTAGTGACTACACTTCCAAGATATTTGAAGATGTTTGTATTTTTTACCATCTTATTTCCTCTCTTCTGCAAACGATCAGTATCTCTGTCTTTTCTACATTCATTTTCATGCCTTACCTTATAAAGCACTCATTCCACCTTTTTATGTCTTCTTTGATCTCTTCCCTATCTGTGCTCCATTCAGCTATATCATCTGCATAAGCCATTATTCTGTTCTTATAATTTTCTTCTTTACCTTCTTTAAAATCCTCTATTACAGTTTCCATATATGCTATAAAAAGCAGAGGGGATAACACACTTCCTTGTTTAACCCCTGTTTCTACAGGGAACCACTTTTCTGCCCCCTTTGATGTTCTAACACTGCATACACAGGGGTAATACAAACTTTTTATAGCTTTCTTTAGATGTCCCTTGATACCATACCTCTCCTCTATACATCTCCATACCTTTTCGCGAGGTATTGAATCAAAAGCTTTCTGTAAATCAATGAAAGCGATGTATAGGCTTTGGTTATATTCCCATGCCTTCTCTATTACCATCCTTAGTCCAAAAGTTAAATCCGTTACTGATCTATTACTTCTATAACCATGCTGCTCTTCTCCTAATGAAGGTTCTACTAGGTCTCTTACTCTTCTCTCAATTATTCTCTCGTATAGCTTTGTGATGTGGGGTATTAGGGAAATCCCTCTATAGTTGTTACAATTTCCAGCATCACCCTTACCTTTGAAAATTGGGACTATTAGGGTTTTACCCCACTCCTCTGGTATTCTTCCTTCTCTATAGATCTTATTTATGAGCTTCAATATATTTTGCTGTACTACATTTCCTCCTTCCTTTATTAGCTCTATTGATATTTCATCTACTCCTGGTGTTTTGGAATTCTTCATTTCTCTCAATGCCCATTCAATTTCTTTTTGTGTGATTTCATCATGTTCTTCTCCATCTAAATCTTCCTCCGCCTCTTGCCATTGTTCCTCATTTCCTGCATTTAGGAGCTCCTGGAAGTATTCTGTCCATCTGTTGTCTATCTCATCCTGATCTGTAAGAACATTCCCCTCTAGGTCTTTAATGTTATATTGTTTTGCCTTGCTTTTTCTATATGACTTTGCTATACCATATAGTAACTTTTTCCCTTTCTGCAAATCCTCTGTCAATCTCTCTCCCAGTTCTTTCCATGTCTCTGTCTTTGTTTGATATTTTGCAAGATTTGTTTCTTTCCTTGCCAGTACATATTCTGCTTGGCTTTCCGGTGTTCGTCTTCTTAGCCACTTTCTTAACTTTAAAGTTTTGTTTTTTATTGCCTGTTTGACCTCCTCATTCCACCAAGGTGTGTGTCTTCTATTTCCTCCGATCCATTCTACCCCTAAAGTTTCTTCTGCTACTTCACTGATTGCTTCTTTCATAATGTGCCATCTTTCTTTTTCCTCATCATTTTGCTTCTCTAATTTTTGTGTAAGTTTAGTTTTATAAGCATTCTTTTTATCTTCCTCTTGCAAACTTTTTGTTTTAAATATTTTTCTTTTTCTACATTGCCGTGGTTTTACCTTACCAATCTTAAGATCAGCCACCAGTAACCTGTGATCTGAATCTAAACTCACTCCTGGTATTACCTTTATATTGGTGAATATTCTTCTGTCTGAACATATTATGTAATCGATAATTGATTTTTGATCAAACTGTCCTGTATTTTGATTCCATCTATATCTAGTGAATTTATGTTCCTCTTTATGTTGATAAAAGCCATTCATTATTTTCAAACCGTTCCTCATGCAGTAATCTATCAGTTTTTCTCCTTCTGAGTTTCTCGTCCCTTCGCCAAATGTCCCTATTATACTTTCTATTCCTTCTCTTTCCTTTCCTACTCTAGCATTAAAATCACCAATCAAAAGTCCTATATCGCCATCTAGAATCTCATATTCTCCCTCTAAAAGATCCAGGAAATTTTCTTTTTCTTCTTCAGGACATCCCTGTTGTGGTGCATACACTTGATATATATTGTACTTTCTTCCTTTTATTCGTATTGTACACTTCATTAATCTTTCATTGATCAATTTCACCTCTTGAATATACTGCGTCAGTCTTGGTCCCACTATCATAGCTACCCTGTGCCTTCTCCCTCTCTCTTCTGATCCACAGTACATTAAGGTATATCCCCCTCCAAGGTCTCTTCCTTCATCTTTTCCCCAATGTCTTGTCTCTGCCATTCCTATAATGTCTATCTTTCATTCATCATCTCCAAGATTTCTTCCTCTTTGTCTCTATATGTTGCAATGTTGCAAGTCTTACTTTGTGGAGTGTCTTGTGTGAATTTCCTTTACGTTTCCGATTTCGTTTACCAAAGCGCCGTCTGGATTCCGAGGCTGGTCGTGGAGTTTCACGAGCAGAAGACTTTTTACATTACCGGCTAGCTAGGCCTGTCGTAACAACCCTCCTCCTTTCTCATCCGGGCTTGGGATGTTCATTTTTTTTCATGTATTTTTCCTCATTTAGTTCCAGTTCAATCAGTATATGGTCACTTTTACTTATTGGTGTTTTATATTCAATCTTTTCTACTATTCTAGGTTCAGATGTGATTATTAGGTCTAGTCTCGATGGTTCTTCTTCATTTCTATACCTAGTGTTCTCCTGTATCCACTGTGTCATTGTATGGTCAATAATCATCTCGAGTAGAACATTTCCCCATGAGCCGTCTCCACCCTTTACTGTCATCTCTTCCCACCAGACTTCTTTGCAATTAAAGTCGCCCATCATAACTATTTTTCCTCCATCTTCCATTATCTTATTTAATGTTATCTTTGTGTCCTCTAACATACTTTTATGTTCACTCTCTTCCCACGAGGCTGTTTTTGGAGGCACATAATTTATCACAAACTTTCTGTTCTTCTTATCTCTGTCTTCCACTTCGATCATAATCATCTCTACTGTATTCTTTCCATATGTAACACTCTTCATGTTTATATCCTTCTTAGTCAGGAACATAACTCCACCCCCTTGCTTTGTCTCTCTGTTTCTAATCCAATAATCATATGCGTCATGTCCTACACTGTTGGGTGGTAGTGGACCTTTTAATTTCGTTTCTACAATTCCCATTATGTCCGGTTCTTTTTCCTTCAGATAATCATTCACCTCATTCAATCCTGTTATTAATCCATCTATATTTGTGTAAGACACTCTTAGTTTTTAACCTTGTGGGATGCCACTTTTCATTTCTTCCTAGGTTGAGTTTTTGTCTCTTAAGCACCACCCTCATTTTTCTTCCGTTTAAGAAATCTTCCATGCATTTCAATAACTTTCCTTGTACACCTACTATTACTTTGAGTTTTCTTAGTATCATTTTTGTGTGGTACTTCATCAAATGCCTTTTTTAAATCTAGGAAAGCACAATCAGCCCATCAGTCCCTTTCTTGCATTATTTCTATTAGCATCAAGTAAAAATAAATCAAGTTAGTGGCACATAATCTTCCATGTCTAAAGCCAAATTGTTTATATGTATGTATTTACCTAGTTGTATTATAAGGGAAGGGAGCTATGGTTGTAGTGACCCATCTTTGTATCTTGCACCATGAAGTTTGTTCTTAAATTCTTGTATAGGTTTTGTAGACATTGTTGCCTTATCCAATTTATTCCAAATATCCACCACTGTGTGTGGGAAACTATTCTTTTTCAGATTTCTTCTATAACTATCCTTTTTGAATTTCTTTTCATGTCCTCTTGCTTTTCTCTTATCACACTTTATTAAATTATAACAAGGACTTCCATCCCTTTCATAATTCTGTAGTCAGTAGATCTCCTTTTTCTCTTCTTTGTCCAGGGTTGGTAGTTCAAGTTTGGACAATCTTTGTTTGTATGTCAACTTAGAGAAGGTTGGTGCCAACTTTATCATTACCCTTTGAATTTTTTCTAATTTCTTTATATTCTTTTCAGTACTGGGTGTCCATAGTGTTGCAGCATACTAATCTTGGTCTTATCAGTGTGACTAATATTTTCTTTATCATTTCTTCATCCAAGTAGTCAAAGGCCACTTTCATTGATTTTAATAAATTTAAGGTTTCTCCAACTATTTTGTTGATATGTTTGTCTGGTGACATGTCTTTGCTGATAATTACTTACTCCTACGTCCCTTTCTGAGCTAACTTTTTTTTTTACTTCCTTTGTACCAATTTTATAGTGCCCTTTCTGTACTGATTTACAGTCTTCCTCTGTACTTACTTTCTTTAGTAGTTTTGCATCATGTGCAAAAAAGTTTATATAACATTCCACACCTTCATCCATGTCATCTATATACTGTATATGGCAAACAGTCTTCCTCTGTACTTACTTTCTTTAGTAGTTTTGCATCATCTGCAAAAAAGTTTATTAACATTCCACACCTTCATCCATGTCATTTACATACTGTATATGGCAAACATTATCAGAGCCAATACAGAACCTTGTGGGACTCCACTTATCATTTCTTTCCAGGTAAAGTTTTTGTCTCTTAAGTACCCCCCTCATTTTTCTCCTGTTCAAGAAATTTTCCATCCTATTCAGTAACTTTCCTTGTACACCACCTATTGTTTCAATTTTTCTTAGTATCTTTTTGTGTTACATTATCAATTTTTTATATATATATAAAGTGAAAAAAATCTTACCATCTATTTGGTAATTAAGTGAAACAAGCTGACACCCCTTGTTCCATAGTGGGACAGGATTATAGTTTGCTGAAGCAACTCTTGACCAGTGTGGATAAATTCTGCTAAAACTTTCCTGAAAAAAAAGTAAATAAATTTGAGATCTTGGGTCCAGTCCAGAGTCTAAGTGTCAGCTCCTCAGGAATGTATCTCCTGAAGGTGAGGAGGTTGACAGGCTTTAGGAATGACCAGCTCCAGTGTCCATTCTGCAGGATAACCTGTCATTGGTCCCTCCTAGTAATAGTGTATAGAATAAGAGTTATGGTCAATTCTTACTTTAAAATTCTTCAGTGTTATTTCACTACTATTCCTATTTCCAAACCATCTCACAAATCAGTATTTCAATATGGAAAATCATTTTGAATCTTCATTAGATTTTTTCCCCTCTGATCCCACACTATGAGGTCCTATTTGCCAACTGCATCTGCTCCATTTATGAATTTAAACACTGCTATCAAATGAAAAACTTTCTCTCCTCTTCTAATGTTGGCAGTTCCAGTATATTCATTCTTTACGTGTTTCATTAAAAAGAGCTGGAGGCAGCTTTGAATATTTTCTATTTTAATAATAGCTTTCTTCTTTGTTGTAACAACCAGGGCATTGCAGCACATTCTAGGCTAGAATGAATCATATTTATTTCCTATCAAATCCTTGTACATATAGTGGAACATTAGTTTTATGATCATCAATAGTTTGTAAGTCTGCCCTATACAGTGGTACCTCTATTTACGCATGCCCTTATGTTCGCGAAATTCTATTTACAGGGTCAAATTATGAGGAAAATCTTGTTGCTATTTACATGGAAAATTTCTATTCACGCAGGCACATCGGTGTCTATTACTGTGCAAAAAATCGAATCCCGTGCTGCACTCTTGCTCATGTCACTATTCATGCGCTGTGTTGTGTCTCCTCCAGCCATCTTTGTTTGTTGTGTGCATAAATGGTCCTTCATTCAGTACCTACCCCTTGGTATTGTACTGTTTGTGCCTTTAAAATGCCTCCAAAACAGGTGAGAAGTCCTACTGAAGCTGGTGCTCGTAAGAAAACCAGCATCACGAATTAATTGAATTAACATTGATTTCAATGGGAAATAGCATTTACATTTAAGTGACTTTCTATTTATGCAGAGGTGTACAGAACAGATTAATCTCGTAAATAAAGGTACCACTGTACAGTCGAACCTCGAAAGCCCGGACTAATTGGGGGGATGGGTGGTCCGGTCATGCCAAAAGTCCGGTCATCGAAAATATCGCCCTAACACCCGTAGATTTTCGTAGTGGTATACGTATAGGTAATGTATGATATGGCATAGAAACACATAAGAATAATACTCTAACACTGTAATAATAACAATACTGTAATAATAATGCTATAATACTAATAATTCTGTAATAACTGTAATACAGGCATGTAAATGTACTGTAAATACAGTGTACTGTACTGTATTTTTTATTAAGTACACTGTAAATATCGGAAGGTATGCACGCGGGACAGTGGTGGCGGCCAGGGTTGCCGCGTTTTCTACACTGCCGTGTAGAATGGGAGTGTTGCCATACCGGGGCATACATTTTTCTCGGGCGTGTGCAGACTTCCATAGCAAGATATACTTGTCAAACTTTAACAAAATGTTGGTTCTAGTTTTTTTATTCTTGAATGTATATAATGCCCCCATGCCCTAACATATTCAGTAAGATATAAAAATTATTTTTTTATATTATTATCGCTAAAAGAAAGCTGAAACTTTAGCGTAGAATTTTTTTCTACACCGTAAAAACATATCTTTTGGGGTATAATATTTTATAAGTAACAATTACAAATAAAAGTCATATTTTGATGTACCATTTATTATTTGATAACTAGTTCTATGATTTTTAAACAAAAGTTTGAGTTTTTGAATGTTTTTAACAGCCCGCTGATATGTAGAAAAAGTTTCCATATGTCCTTGTGCAGTTGCCACATAACGCTATTTTACTACATTTTGGTACAAAATTCTACGAAACGGAAGCCCTGGTGGCGGCTTGACTGAGCCGGGTTTGAGTACACGTGTACGGCCGTCGCTGCCACCTACCGGAAAAATAGGGAACTTTGCTTGAAAAGTCCGCCCTTTGTTCATTTCGACCGGTCATACGAGGGTCCGGGCATTCGGGGTCCAGGCTTTTGAGGTTCGACTGTATTTACCTAATTGTAGTATACAAGAGCAACAATTGTGGGATCCTATTTCCTATCCTCCAATTTATCTTACTTAACTTCAGATTCATGTACAGGGTTTCAACTTTGCTTATATGCTTCATTTCCAATTACCATATTAAGATATTAATTTATTTACTGTTCCAGTTTGGGCTATATCACCTAAGCTGTTCCAAATATTATGTATCTATATAGAAGACTGTATTTCTTCATATCCTTTAGACATGTAATCTTCCTTAATCTATTCTCATAACCTCATAAACTCCTATTCCTAATCAAGAGATATCTTGTCAGTGTAGTCTATCCCCTTTAGTGACTTGATTACTATAATCATATCACCTCTTCCCTTTTGATTTTTCAAAATTAGTACATTCAGTGTTTTAATTTTTTTTTTTTTTCATTTGGTTCATCTGACAGGCTGGGACCAGTTTGGTTGCTCCCCTTTGTATTGTAATCCATCTGATATATCTTTGTGCTTATCATCTTCCTAGTTGTTTTGCAATATTGGGATTGTTCTCATTTTCCAATTTTCATTTATTGATTGCCTAAACATATAACAACCCAACTTAATATAACTTATATGTGACCATTATGAATTAAGAAGTAATCTTTAATGCACATGTAATCAAGTAAAAATAACATCTTACCTCAGACAGACACACCATTTTTGCAATTAAACTCAAAGATGGTTACTTACCATATGGAATTTGAGCATTTCCTGGTCATCAATTTTATCAGCCTGAACTTCATTAAATGAAGTCACTTGTCTGAAATTGTTGGTTAATTTGTA
The DNA here is from genome assembly GCF_046742065.1 of Oratosquilla oratoria. Lineage (NCBI taxonomy): Eukaryota > Metazoa > Arthropoda > Malacostraca > Stomatopoda > Squillidae > Oratosquilla > Oratosquilla oratoria. The sequence continues at coordinate 35,417,992 of NC_134815.1, read as the reverse complement.
GGGAGATGGTTCAAAGTAATTTACTAGGTCACTTATTTCCTTTGCAATTTTTTCATCCTGGTTCTGTGTGAAGAAAAAATTTAGCATCATTCTTTGGCCTGCTCCTTACTTTTTCTAACAGTCCTGTTAAATTGATTGCAATGACAAAATATGCCAACAGAAGACATTTTAGTCTATAACAAAGTCAGATCCAGAAAAAAAAAATTGTATATGTTATTGTAATTATTGCCTCAAGTTTTGGTGACTGGAAACCTGCAGTCCCATAGTGGCTGGCAACAATCCTTGGCCGCTTCTTTAGATCTGTTTGGGAAGAAACACTGGATTGTTGCCTATGTGGTTAAAGTGTGAATGCCATGTTCTGGTGTTGTTTGTTGATTTACTGTCTCAAATCTCAAACCTGGCCATGATTTGAACAATCCTATCAATCCATTGGCTGCGTGCCTATTTCCCCTTTTTTTTATACTAGTTCGTTCCATTTTCCCCGGATTTAAGGAAAAGGCAAAGTTAGAAAATATATAACTACTTTTTACTTATAAATTATAGGGGTATGAGGGCACACACACAAGATATAGCATGCAACCCTATTTATATGTGTGGCACTTGCCAAGAATCTTATTTCTCTAAGCCTAGTCTATTTTCCTATTTACCTGCCTTCACATATTTGTCTTATATCTTTATTTTGTATGAGGAAGGTTTACAATTTATTAGACGAGACACACTTAAACACAATACCCCCACACCTATCCCTCAAAACATAGCAGACCAAATACAAACACTAAACACTGTGATTGCCAATAAAATACACGAACAAAAAACACGAAATTGGCAAAATTTTATCAATACACTTGATCACAAAACAAACACCAGCAAATTGTACAAAACACTCAACAGCATTACCCTATCCAACAGTAACACAACATGCTCTCATGCAGCAATAATCACAACAATAGACAATCTACCCTCAGACAGACAACAAGCAAACACACTCATAAATCATTTTGCACAGACAAGCCATCTCACTTCTCACCCTGATGACCGACGCACTATTCGACGTGAGAAAGACTTTCCCACAGACTCAGACTATACACCCTTCATAGACAGTCAGACAAAACACATAATACATAATCTCAAGCACTCATCTCCCTGTGGCCCTGATGACATAAGTAACATCCACCTAAAACACATTGGACCACAAGGTATACACACACTCACAAACATTGCAAACTACAGCTATTCACACAACACTATACCCAACATATGGAAGCATGGTAAAATAATCACCATTCCAAAACTGAAGAAAGACCCAACAATCCCAACATCGTACCGCCCAATCACACTTCTCTGCACCCCCTCTAAAGTCATTGAACGCCTAATACTTCAACTTGTCACACCACATATTCCCCTTGCTGACTCACAACATGGTTTTAGGCCACTACACTCCACAAACACTCTTCTGATAAACCTCACACAAAGAATTTTAGATGGCACCAATTCAGATAGGCCCCACCACAGAACACTTCTTATAACATTAGACATTAGTAAAGCTTCTGATGCTATCCCCGCCACAATCTAACAAATCAAATATATAACACAGACATAACACCAAAAGATGGCTGGCCAATTATTTGGCAGGTAGGAATGCTTATGTGTCATATAATGGCCAATCATCGCACATCAGAAACATTAAGAATGGAGTACCACAGGGCTTTGTTCTATCCCCCACGCTCTTTAATCTATACATGCATGACACACCTACAGCAGACACCTCAGAAATACAAATCTCTTCCTACGCAGACGACATAACAATCACATGCACACATCGTAACACAGACAAAGCTGCAGAAATAATCCAGCCATACCTTGATACACTCAACACATGGTTCATCACAAACAGACTCAAAATACCTCCAACCAAATCTACAGCAACATTTCTCACCAACTGGACAAAAGAACACAAATACATACCCCATCTCTACATCAACAACACTCTAATACCACACACAAACACACCGACAATTCTTGGTGTAACATACGATACATCCATGTCTTTCAAACAACACATCACAAACATAAAAAACAAATGCACACCTAGACTTAATGCACTTAAGTCAATCACTGGAACAACATTTGGACAAAACAAAGAAACTAATACAACAATATACAAACAATGCATACGCTCAGTGATGAATTATGCGAGTCCTGCATGGGCTCCTAATCTCAGTGAGACACACCACAACACCCTTCAAATCATACAAAACAAAGCCCTAAAAACAATTACTGGCTGCACAAATACAACACCTACAGACCATTTACACAATGAAACAAAAGTCCTCAAAGTCAAGGACCACCTCGACATGAGAGGCACACAAACACTTGCCGCAGCCACCACAAACACATCACACCCACTACACTACATAGCAGAACACACATACACACACCGAGAAACATTAAAACAACACCCAAAGACCTATATCACACACAGATACTCTCCTCTCTTCCTCCACAACCACCAAATACCAGCCTCCGGAAACATATTCATAATCATATCACTCACCGCTCCATTAACACACTGAAAGACAACACATTGCTGCATGCCAGACCCCCTGATATCCACCCTTCTGAATCCTCCCTCCCATGAAAGGACAGAGTCCACCTGGCCAGACTGCGGTGCGGCCACCACCCAGCACTTCTAAGCTACCAGAAGAGGCTGGATGACCGCGTTGTGAACAACTGCCCAGGATGTAACACTTCACCCCATACCATACAACACATAATGGATTGTGGTACTCCCCCAGGTAGGCGTAGTTCCTCCTTGGGGATCGGTGCCATCTGCGTAGAGCTGATGGCCAGGGGTGGTTGCTGCTGATTGGCCCCCAACTCTTGGGGTTGGGGGGTGGTCCCACGACGTAGAAGAGGCTGGACGACCGTGTTGTGAACAGCTGCCCAGGATGTAACACTTCACCCCATACCATACAACACATAATGGAAGACTGCATTATACACAATCATGCACGCAAACAACACAACATACACTCTATAAAGGATTTGTGGGAAAACCCAGTTTCGGCTGTGGCCTTCCTTGGGGAGACGGGACTGCTCGGACAGACAGTCTAGGGAACGACAACAACAACAACAACACATAATGGAAGAGTGCATTATACACAATCATGCACGCAAACAACACAACATACACTCTATAAAGGATTTGTGGGAAAACCCAGTTTCGGCTGTGGCATTCCTTGGGGAGACAGGACTGCTCGGATAGTCTAGGGAACAACAACAACAACAACAATTTATCATTAGTTATCTAATATCTGCATGAAAAGACACATTTATTTGATGATGGAGCAACTTCAATGTGCCATCTTCATCCACGACCTCTGACCCTGGGTCGCATCATGGCCATTTCTTGTGCTCCTCTACTGCAACTTCACATCATTTTCTACTTGAGAGGTTTGTGGCTAAAGTTCTAAGTTTCAGTTTTTCTATAATTCCACATTTTATCATACTATATCTTAAACAAGTTATGACCAATTTTATCTTAAATATATCATGGTACACAGGCATCAAGCATGAACATTATATATTTCATAACATATTACATAGTTATGTGGTGGGATGAACATTACATAACACATTTACATAACAATTTATATAATGTAATGTCAGGATTCTAATTTAATCTAATTAGATGTAGGCTGTGGGACATATCACCTCTTTGAGGCCTTTCCCAAAATGCATATGTGACATTTCCCATGGGCAGTACCACTTTTCCACCTCTACTGCACCCTCTCAGTTTTAGTGGGAGAAGATGCAGGCCCCAACCTGGGGGTAGATAGTCCGGGGCCATACACACAGAACTAGAGATTGTTTATGGGCAAAATTTTCACATTTTTGAGTGAGTAACTGGGGTAATCCTGTATTGTGGGGAATGTGGAAGGTTGGGAGTGCCTGATGTGAGTGACCTAATTGGAATGGTTGACAAAGTACATGGGATTAGATAGACGAAACTGTAGATCTGTGTTTGTTCTACACCGAGTTTGGAGGTATTGAGGCAAATGAAGCTGTAGTCTGTTGGCTCTATTCTCTCGGTCTAGGCTGATTTACTTCTCAGAACATTCCCTGAGGAAAGCTCTGGCAGTTGCCAATGGTACTATTAACATACACATGGTCAAACACAACAGGTAGTCCCACGGGAGTTCTCTGGAGATGTGAGACCTTATCTTCTGTAGCTAATGCATGAGTGCACACCTGTGCACACAAGACATCTAAAGGATCTAATATTTCCTTCCATTGCCTTGCAACAAAACCATTGGCAGGGTTAAGTAACAGGATACCGATTGGGAGGAGCACAGCATCACCCACGGAAGCTGGAGTCATTCTAACTACAGCACTCCAGTCGACAGGTCGGTTCTTTCTTTACTCCTCCTCCCTTACATTGATATATGTTGATAATGCAATATTGTCACTAGTTTGTTATATGGTAGTCCTTCGTAGTTTTTATGGTGATGTATTTGGGGATCAAAGTGTTATAAAGATTTCTAACTAAAGCACTCCAGTCGACAGGTTTCCATGCAAGGTGCCAAGCATCCCCAACCCAAAATTATATAAAGTGGTCAGGCTTAGAGTTAGCATAGCTGTGACCTCTGGATGCCCACTGTTTAGCTATGGATTAAGATGGAGGGGAAGGAGTTCTGTGTATCATATAGATATATTATTTTCTTTGTATTACAGCCAGCGGATCACACTACAACATAATGTATAGATCTACATTCTTATGCCAATGCCTTATATTCTCAGCCATGCAAGCTACCAAATTTTTCCAATACAAGTGTATTATCTTACAGGTTTAATTATAATAATTACAATACATTTGTTACAAGATGATTGAAAGGAAAAGTCAATCCTTTAGATGTCTAGTGTGCACATGCATGCACGCACACATATGGAATGACAGGGATCAGTACTGGCCCCGATCATGTTTGCCATATACATAAATGACATGGATGAAGGAGTGGAGTGTTATATGAATTTCTTAGTAGACGACGCAAAAATACTAAAAAAAAAGTAAAAACTGAGTAGAATTGCAACTCATTACAACAAGACTTGGACAGGATCTGGAAATGGACTCAAAAGTGGGAAGTGAAATTCAATATCAAGAAATGTAGTATAATGGAATTTGGAAAAAGTAAAAACAGAATATCGAGATTATAAAATTGGTGGGGAAGAGGTCAAAAAAGTAAACTCGGAAAAAGACCTTGGAGTGATGATCAGCAAAGACTTGACACCGATAAGCATATCAATAAAATAATCGGAGAAACCTACAATTTATTGAGGTCAATAAAAGTGGCATTTGCCTATTTGGACGAGGAAATGATAAAAAAATTTAACTACACTAATAAGACCAAAACTCTAATACGCACCAACACTATGGACACCCAGTACCAATAAGAATTTTAAAAAATTAGAAAGAATACAAAGAGCAACAACAAAACTGGCACCAACTCTTTCCAAAATGACATATGAACAAAGACTGTCCAAATTAGAATTACCAACTCTGGAACAAAGAAGGAAAAGAGGAGACCTACTAACTATCTATAGAATTATGAAGGGAATGGAAATCTTAGATTAGAATGATTTATTAAAATGGGACAATGGAAAAACAAGAGGACACGAAAAGAAACTAAAAAAAGATCATTTCAGAAGAGATCAAAAAGAAAATAGCTTCCCACACAGGGTGATAGATACTTGGAACAAATTAGACAAAGAAACAGTATGTGCAAACACTATTCAAGATTCTAAGAAAAAACTTGATGCTGAGAGATACAAAGATGGGTCACCACGAACATAGCTTCCTTCCCATATAATACAACTAGGTTACTACAGAGAACTCCAACATCTTCAGCCAACTCTCAAGGGACCCACTATTGTGCCCGGATCTCCTTCCCAAGGGACACTCCTTTGTCCTCGGATCTGACAGTGACCAGAGAAGCCAGGTACTTCGGACTATGCCTAATCACCTGGCAAAACAATACACATCACCATCCAACTCTACCAACCTTTTCCCAACAGCATATGTCAACACTTGTAAATAAAATTTGTAAATAGAATTTTGGCAACTCCCCAAGTTTTCCTCAGAGGTTGCTTCATGTTTGTAAAGCAGAGAAAACTGAAACATTAAAACAAAACATCTAATGCAGATTCTAACTACAAATCTACATTCTGGTGGCAGTGGTGGGATACAAAATTCCACTCTACAAATCTACATTCTGGCAGCAGCAGTTACGGATTAGAAGTTCAACAATAATTCCTCTGAAGCACCAACGCTCTTTGTCCATCATCTACTTATGAGCCAAAGCTCCAATGCTTTTTGCTGCATCACCAGGCAACACTCCAACGCTCTTTGCTGCATCACCAACCAATGCTCCTTGTCATGCATATAGCCTTGCACAGGTGCACCAATGCTCCAATGCTGTTAACTGCATCATCAACCAATGCTCTTTGCTATACTGCCCACCAATGCTGCTCATCCTGTATCTAGCTTCACACGGGTATGCTAACACTCATCCTGCATCTAGCTTTACACAGGTGCACACTTCCATTTATCTCATTCCTCATTTTTTATATGTAAAATTTTATATTTTATTCACTCACCAGCCAATACATTGTACTAACTCCTCCCCCATGTTTCCAGCAGTGCGTCTTACCACCGATTCGTCCCACTGCATCATCAGTTTAGAGCCATTCCCTACATCATCTTGGGTAAGTAGATATTTTCCCATTCTCATTATCACCTAGGAGGCATACAGTCTCTATGCCCTTTTTATTATCAGTTAGTCCATGAACATGTCCAAACCCCTCTCTGACTCGACATACCAACCCTGTACATACAGCCATTCTATGTTCACTTCCAATACACCTCTTCAGAAAGTTCACTGCTACTCAAAATACTATGACAACACAAAATCTTATCACCATAGTCTAGGATGAGGCAACATTAAGGCTCTTTAACAGCAAGGAAATTCCTGTACATACTTTCCTCTCTAAGGTTGAATCAGAGATAGACTAAGGCAAAATCTCAATATTAACATCCAGAATAGATAAGAATAACACATTAACTGGTGATATCATTCAGTTTGACTTATTTGAAGCCTCAAATTATCAGGAATTTATAGAACACTTTAAAAAGTCCTTTGCTTCATTTGAGTCACTTGGATCACTTTCCCCTTATACTCTTTGGCTAGAACTTACAATCATGGTCCACACCACACCCAAGAGAAAACTGTCAAAATTAATTCAACATTTAAAAGCGAATTCAGAGAAAGCCTCAAAAACTCGACTGGGTCTCAGAAGACAAAATTTCATTGGAACACATCTTACTCATGGCATACTTTTGAAAACTCTCCCAATTATACTCAAAAACACTCCAGAAAGTTAGCACTATTCCATTCACACCAGGTATCACACTAGGCAAATTCCCCAGGAAATTCTCTGACACAAAGTTATCACCTAGATCAAGAGCCAGTCAGTACCCATTGCACCCACCAACACAATAGCCCAGATTCCCCCTCACATAACACGAAATCAACACATACATCTCACAGTCAACATCGCTCATGCCAATGCTCTTCTTCAAGAACACATATGGTTTGTACATACTGCCACAAACTAAAACACCTCATAAACACATGTTAACACAGAAACCCTTCACAACAAAACTGATACTGCGATTATCATGGTACATGTTTTCACTCAAGTGATTGTTGCCATGTGCTGTTAGCATGGAGGCAACACAGACCAGAAGCCCCAGATCACTCTTCTGCAAGGCATTCACACAACACATCTGCAAGGCATTCACATAACATATCTCCTTTATGACTACAAAATACAATGACTTAGTGCACACCAAGGACAATTATTCCATACCCAAAAATTCACTCATCAACTCTACCTGTACATACCCTGGATATCCCAGAAATGTCTTCCCATTCCTTAACATTCAATGCTACATCTAGCAACACTGAAATGACAATCTTTCTAGACGCGGGTTCCCCAGTTAACATGTCAACACACAGTTTCCATAAATTCTGCACTGCAACAAAACGTGTCATCATTTTGGAACCCCAATGTCAACTTTTGCAATGTAGATGGTGTACCATTCCTGATCATGAGTAAATTCTCCCTAGACATTAGCATTAAAGATGAGTGCCCATCCATTCTAGTACCTGTGTAGCTGACATTTACTTTCCTGCTGATATCTTCATAGGTTTAACATTGATGAAGTAACATAACATAGTTATTTACCCTGCTCAAAATGGTATCATTTATGCAAATCATTTCCTCCCTGCACTGCCATCAGCAAATTCTCACAAAGTAAAACACATGCATTTGATCAAGCAGGCAGAACATGATTCTGCATCAACTGATTCTACCCCCCTCCCCCCCTTCAAATTCACTCCACTTCATCACACGAGGATGCACCAGCTGCTAGCACAAATTGCATCACCACCCATACCTCTCCCCAGGGCTCTAATTCTTCTACCTTACTGACAGCTGTGGACATGCATTCCAAATGTAACAGATGCACTAACTCCCATATGTCCAAATCAGCAAGACTCAGGACAAAACACCCATTAACCACTTCAGTACGGGACTTTTATCTCGCAGGCAGCAGCCAATGCCAGCCGTATGACGTAACGTAATAATATTCGCATCATAAAATATAGTCGCCGCTTATATCGATTGTTCTCTCTTTCACCCGCGAATTTTGAAAACCGCAGAGAATGGGATTCAGGGCGCATTTGGGAGAATGTAAAAACACAGGGGCGACTACAATAAATATAATCAAGACGCCGATATGGCAGCGTCGCGAATCCACTTGCTCCTCATGACGCCTACGTGTGCGGCACCGTATGGAAGGGGTTAAATATCGATGATTTTTCATGACCTGAGGACACCTTCTTGCCCCTCTTAGAGGAATTCAACAACAAATCCACCTCAGTCTCAGAAATGTTATCTATATTCAGACAAACACGCAATGTTTATCAGCCCAAAGACGCTGTTTCCTCATGTGCAACATTCCCTCTAAGCTGTGCTTATGCACAAAAGTTTTACAACAAGAGCACATATAAAATGTGAGCACATAAGGTTTTCAAATCATATTTAAATCCATTCAATAAATAAGTTCCACCCAAAACATCACCTTATAGATTCTATAAAAATATGGTAACTTGCCAACTGTCAAACCAATAAATGCTTTTTTCCCCCTCTTGGTGGAGGCAATATGTAATACAAACTTACAAATTATGTATTTACCTAGTTGTAATATACGGGAGGGGAGCTATGCTCGTGGTGACCTGTCTTTGTATCTCTCCGCATCAAGTTTTGTCTTAAAATCTTCTATAGTGTTAGCACATACTGTTTTGTTGTCTAATTTGTTCCATGTATTTATCGCTCTGTGTGGGAAACTGTTCCTTTTCAAGTTTTTTCTATAACTATCCTTTTTCAATTTTTTTCCGTGTCCTCTTGTTTTACCGTTGTCCCACATTAATAGGTCGTTCCTGTCTAAAACTTCCATTCCTTTCATTATTCTGTAGATAGTTAGCAAATCTCCTCTTTCTCTTCTTTGTTCCAGAGTTGGTAGGTTCAGTTTGGATAGTCTTTGCTCATATGTTAATTCAACGAGTGTCGGTGCTAGTTTTGTTGTCGCTCTTTGTAATCTTTCTAGTTTCTTAATATTCTTTTTGGTACTGGGTGTCCAAAGTGATGCTGCATACTCGAGTTTTGGTCTTATTAGTGTAGTAAGTATTTTCCTTGTCATTTCTTCGTCCATATAGGTAAATGCCACTTTGATTGCTCTCAATAAGTTGTAGGTTTCTCCGAACATCTTGTTTATATGCTTATCTGGTTTCATTTTCTTTCCAATCATCACTCCAAGATCTTTTTCATAGTTTGTTTTATTTATTTTTTCTTCCCCAATTCTGTAATCTTTTGATATTCTATTTTTACTCTTTCCAAATTCCATTATGCTGCATTTCTTAATATTGAATTTTACTTCCCACTTTTGAGTCCAATTCCATATTGTGTCCAGATCTTGTTGCAATGAGTTGCAGTCCACTTCCGTTTTTACCTTCTTGAGTAATTTTGCATCATCTGCAAAAAAATTTATATAGCACTCCACGCCTTCATTCATGTCATTAATGTATACAGCGAACATGATCGGGGCCAGTACTGATCCTTGCGGGACCCCGCTTTTTACTTCTTCCCAGTTGGAGAATTTTTCTCTAATTACAACTCTCATTTTCCTCCCAATCAGAAAGTCTTTCATCCATTCCAATAATTTTCCTCTGATGCCATCTTTTGACTCTATCTTATTTATTAGTTTCCTATGAGGTACCTTATCGAATGCCTTTTGCAGGTCCAGAAAAGCACAGTCTGCCCATCCATCTCTTTCTTCTATTATGTCTACTAATCTTGAGTAAAAGCAAATCAGATTTGTTGTACAGGATCTCCCTTGTCTAAATCCAAATTGATTTGGGTTCAGTATAGATTTTTCTTCCAGGTACTTAACCCATCTGTTTTTGATCACTCTTTCACAAAATTTTGCTATTGTGCTTGTTAGTGAGACCAGTCTGTAGTTAGATGGATCTTCCTTATCACCTCCCTTATAAATTGGTACAATGTTTGCTTTTTTCCAGTCCAATGGTACTTTTCCTTCTTTAACCCATATCGGACACAGAGCCGAGATATCGGTTTGTTCGACAGAGTCCTAATGACGATATTTCGGCTCCGTTTAAATTTCGCGGTTCTTAAAGATATTCGTCTTTGTTTACACTGAGCCGAGACTTGATGTATCTAGACCAACCATTGGCCTATCATTTCCACGAGGTGGTCCAGCCAACCAATCACAGGGTGGCTTATAAATTGAATCTTATCAGCAGTAGCGGCACATTCGCTTTCCTGATCAAAGTGCGTCGGAAAAGTTTACATATTTTGCCCATTTTTTTTCTTGTGATTAGTGCCGTAATCAGAAAAAAAATTGTTATAGAAAAATAGATAAGTATCTGAGGAACAATACTTATAATAGATATTGTTATACAGTGCGTAATACCTTTGAAATAGGCAAATATAAGACGGCCTCATTGCAAAAGTCATGGCGTCTGCGTGTTTTAGTGGTGAAGATGAAATTGTCTTTCAACTTTCTGATTCTAATATTTTTTTTTCATTATCCATATTAATTTTTCTTAGTTTCCTTTTCATCAAAAGAAAATACAGACTCTAAGCTTTATTTTGATGTATAATCATCCATATTATGTTTAATAACAAGTACATTTGTAAATAAAATTAAAATGTGAGTGTATGGGCCATTGTATCCATTGTTTTTATGAACGCATAGCAAATGCTTTGTTTACATATGTGCTCCGGGCAATAAGGGTTAATTGATGAATTAATTATATCATATATTTTGTCAGTTAATTCTTCCATGCATTCTTTCAGTATCCAGTTTGCTATTCCGTCTGAGCCATGTGATTTTCTGACATCCAGGGTTTTAATTTGATCACTGATTTCTTTTTGTGTTACGTTTATTTCTTTCATTGCTGGGGATAATTCTCTCTCTCTAACTTCACTGTTAGGCGAGTTTTCCATTGTGAATACTGATCTGAAGTGGTTGTTCATTATTTTAGCCATTTCCAGTTCTTCTGTAAATTCCTTTTTATCTTGGCGCAGTTTTTCTATTTCTTGTTTGTTTTTCAGTTTTCCACTTACATATTTGTAAAATAGTTTGGGTTCTTCTTTACATTTGTCTATTATCTTTTTTTCATAATTTCTCTTTTCATCTCTGCGTATTTTTACATATTCGTTTCTTAGTTTGATGTATGTTTGCCATTTGCTTTGTTTCTTATCTCTTTTCCATTTTTTCCAAGCTTTGTCCCTTTTTTCCTTTGCTTCACTACATCTTTTGTTGTACCAGTTCTTTATGTATGCCTTTTCCATTTTTTGTTGTGGTACAAATTTGTCCACTCCTTCATTATAAATTTCTTTTAGTATGTTCCATTTTTCTTCTATCCCTGTATCTTCGTTTTGGAATTTTTCCCAGTTTGCATTGTGAAAGAATGTTTTAAGTTTCTCAAAGTTTGTTTTGTTATACATAGGTCTTCCTATTCTGTTTAACATTTTTGCTTTGGTCTGGTTGTTCTTTCAATTCCATTTCTATTAGTACATGGTCACTTTTTCCTATCGGAGTTTTGTAAATAATATTATCGATTATCTCAGGTTCTGTTGTAAGTATTAAGTCCAATATTGAGGGTTCTTCATTTCCTCTATATCTAGTATTTTCTCTAATCCACTGGGTCATTGTGTATTCAATGGTCAAGTCAAGGAGTACATTGCCCCAGTGTTTCTCTCCCCCTTTCATTGTCATATCTTCCCAGCATATTTCTTTTGAATTAAAGTCACCCATAATTACTGTATTTCCTCCATCCTTCAGTGTTTCAATTAGTTCTTCCTTTGTATCATCTAGTAACTCGGCGTGATCCCTCTCTGACCAGGCTTGTGTCTTAGGAGGTACATATACCACTGCAAATTTTCTTTTCTTCATTTTTTTACCTTCGACTTGTACTATAATTGATTCTACATTATTTTTTCCTTCAGTTATTTTTGCTACAGTTAAATCTTTCTTGACCAAAATTAGAACTCCTCCGCCCTGTTTGTTCTTTCTATTCTTTGTCCAACAGTTATATTCTCCTTGTCCCACAGTGTGGGGTGTTAGTATGAACTTTAATTTGGTTTCTACAATTTCCATTATGTCTGGTTTTTCTAATACTAGATAATCATTTAATTCGTTTATTCCCGAGATTATTCCGTCTATATTTGTGTAAGCTATTTTTAGTTTCCTTTCTCCTCCTCCCCTTCTGTCTTCTTTGTTTCCATTTTCTCTATGTACTTTTTCCTCAGCCTCATGTCTATCACTCTCCAAAAAAACTCCTCCTTTTCTTTTTCAGTTCTATTCTCATTCCTTTCATTTGCCTCATTCCTAAGTTCCTTTTCTTTCTCTTTTTCTTCCTCACTCATTTCTTTTTTAATCCATATATTTTTGTACTGTTCACTACTTGCTAGTCTCATTGTTCTAGTTATAATTTCTTCTACACTTGATTGCGATCTAAGTTTTACTTTTAATGGTCTATATAGCTTATCTTTAGAGTACCTGCCCATTCTATGAGTTTCCTCGATTTCTCGGTCCCAGCCTAACTCATCTGTTTGTAACTCCTTTAGTATTTCTTTGGCAATCTCTTTTTCTTCCTTTTCCCTCTGGTATCTTGGTACATTGTGCTTTTCTTTAATGCCATAGACTACTATACATCTTCTTCTATCCACTGTGTCCCTAACTAGGTTACTTTTCTCTTTAATAACCTGAATTACAGTTTCTTTTGTATTATCTTTTACTTGTTGTTCATTATTTTCTTTAAAGACATTTCCTGACTTTCCTTCTCAATTTTCCACTGTTTTTTTATTTCCTGTAGGTCGTTCTCCCTAATTTTTTCTTCCACCTTTTTGGTCACTTCTTTCATTTGACTTTTGATTTCTCGTTTCAGACCCTCGTTCCTACTATTATCCTCACTTTTCAACCTCTCATTCTCACCCTTAAGCTGTTTTAATTCCTTTTTCAACTCGTCTATCTCCCTATTGTTTTCCTTGTTGGCTTTCCTTAGGTTTGATACTTCCTGGTACATTATCTTATATTCGCTTTTAAGTTCTAATAGTTCGTCTACGATATCACTTAGATCTCTACTCCTCATTATGTTCCTGTATCTGGGTTCTCTATCCATCTCTATTCTTAATAATCCATTTCCTTCCCTTTCAAACCCAGAAAATCTACTTACGTCTAGTCTTTGATATTCTCTTGGTGTTGAAGCGAAGCATGATTTTTTTTCTCACTACTCCTAGTGGAGTTTCAATTTTTGTGTCTTCCAGGCTTCTTTTAGTTGCGTCCTTGGATTTAGGGGTTTCCATTTTTAACCCCTTCCATATGGTGCTGCACACGTAGGCGTCATGAGGAGCAAGTGGATTCGCGACGCTGCCATATCGGCGTCTTGATTATATTTATTGTAGTCGCCCCTGTGTTTTTACATTCTCCCAAATGCGCCCTGAATCCCATTCTCTGTGGTTTTCAAAATTCGCGGGTGAAAGAGAGAACGATCGATATAAGCGGTGACAATATTTTATGATGCGAATATTATTACGACACGTCATACGGCTGGCATTGGCAGCTGCCCGCGAGATTTAAGTCCCGTACTGAAGTGGTTAAGAACAATAAAAAAAAAAAATAAAAAAAATGAAACACATTGGATGAAAAAACAGTATGTGCAAAAACAATACAAGAAATTATTACAAAACTGGGACACCACAAGCTTCGCTCCCCTTTTCATTAAGATACAACCATGTAAATACAACTAGGCAGGTAAATCATGTGACATAGGACTCTGTCTTTGTCATTGGCATATTTTAGTATTACAAGTCACTAGTTGTCAGTATGCCTTATGTAAGAAGATGCGAGAAAATACATCCTAAGTTGACAGAGACCTTGGCCCCGGTCTGGAAACCCTTAGATAGAGATGAGGATGTTGAAAGATTTTGAGGACTGATAACAGAGTATCACCACATACAAGTACATAAACAGGTACCCATTATTGGTCTCTAAAACATTGTGAAGTACTTTAAAAGACACAAATAGATAAGTAAACAAGTAACCATTGATTCTGTGAGAATTTTATTCCATTCACTGACTACCCAATTATTGTTTCTGTTTATTTCTGGATTAGATCTGTGTCCTGGCAGTTTGAGGTTGGTTCTTGTATGGTTGGCATGAAATTGAAAATATTCACAATCCTCTAATTTTCTGTACTACTTACTTTCTCTACAGATTCACTAATGATATTCAATGAATTAAAAATTCATACCCTCAGTAGTGTACTCATTATTTCTTAAAGCTTCAAATACATTTCTAATTCCTAAATTTAATTCCTTCTTGTTATCTTTTACTTTTGCAAGACTTATCTTCCTCTTCAAGACCAGTTTATTTCAATATTCTTTCATCCTACACTGATAGATTCTCTCTGTCAATTTTTTGCACACCTTTCAGTTCTAAAGATAGCGATCATATAACTTCTCTCTTCAGTGTGGGTAATCCCAATTTTTTTAATCATTCTTGTAAAATAACTAAGATTAAACAATAAAACAGTAGTAACTTACTAGAGTGCTTTTTCTATTTGAAGCTTCATTATAATTAGAAAGCCACAATGATGCCTCATCAAGTGAGTCAAATTGAAGTCTGCCCAAGTGGATGACTTCATCTGACTTCTCAATTCTTAACCTGTTAAAACAAAAAAATGTATTAACATTGTATCACTATCATTTTGTGGTTATAAATTTACTCTACTTGTTCATTGGGATCATTATTGGGCACATGGAAAGAATGAGTGAAGAAAGATTAGTAAAAGAGATGTGGAAGGCAGAGGTGGAAGGGGTGAACATGAGGGGTCGACATAGGATGAGATGGATGGATGGGGTAAAAGGGGCTTTGGGGAAGAGGGGAATATCTGTTGAGGAAGGACAGGAGAGGACAGAAGATAGGAGTGAATGGAGAATGGTTGTGTATGGATGATGCTGTGATGCATGAGGGGGAGTGGGTGGGGGATGGGGGGTGAGGTAGTATACATACATACATATACCAAGGCCTCTTCCCCCTTACAAGGGAGGTAGCCAAAAAGAAAAAGGCATAAAACCACTCCCATCCATTCCATCCCTAAATACACTCCACCCTCCCTCTTATCTTAGCACCTCCTGGATGACAGGTCATCCCTGCATCTTGTCCACTGCCTTGGGTCAGAAGCAGTGTCACAAGACGCACATCCACAGCAAGGCCACTTCATTAAATTGGCGACCCCCACTCTCCATCCCCCCATGCAGAAAAGGAGAAGATGGGGAGAAATCCCTTCAGGCTGCATCAAATTTTGCTCACACATACTACCTCACCCCCCATCCCCCCACCCAATCCACCTCATACATCACAACATCATCCTTATACAGCCATTCTCCATTCACCTCTATCTTCTGTCCTCTCCCACCCTTCCTCAACAGACATTCCCCTCTTCCCCAAAGCCCCTTTCACCCCATCCATCCATCTCATCCTAGGACCCCCTCATGTTCACTCCCTCCACATCTGCCTTCAACACCTCTTTTACTAGTCTTTCTTCACTCATTCTTTCCATTTGTCCAAACCATCCTAATACTCTTTCATCAACCCTATCTCCCAACTCCCTTACCACCCCTGTTCTCCTCCTCATCTCCTCATTTCTCACTCTATCCAGCCTAGTAACCCCCATCATACTTCTCAGACACCTCATCTCAAACACATTCAAACTCCTCTCTTATGTTCCATGTTTCTGCCCCATACAGTGCTGTTGGCACAATCACTCCTTCATACAGTCTCCTCTTAGCCTCCATTCCCAAATATCTATTCCTCATTACACTTTTTATTCCATCAAGGCATTTACTTGCTTCTCTCAATCTACATTCTACCTCCACCTCCACTTCACCCTTTCCTGCCACATTTGCACCCAAGTATCTAAAACTATCCACTTCCTCCAGTCACTCTCCCTTAATGCTCACTTCCAGTCTGCTGCCACTTTCACCCCTTGTATATCTCATAAATAAATTGATGTAGCCTGAAGGCTGATGAAGCCTTTCTCCTCGTCTTCTCCTTTCTGCATGAGGGGACAGAGGGGGTGTCGCCAAATTAATGAAGCGGCCTTTCTGTGGATGTGCTATGTCTTGCAACACTGCTTCTGACCCAGGGCAGTGGACAAGATGCAGGGATGACCCATCATCCAGGAGGTGCCAAGATAAGTGGAAGGGAATAGGGTAGAGGAGAGTGGAGTATGTAGGGGATGGAATGGGTGGGGATGGTTTCTATGCCTTTGCCTTTTGGCTACCTCCCATGTAAGGGGGGAAAAAAACCTTTGGTATATGTATGTATGTTTATTGAGAGCTTAAAGGCAATTACAACACAGTATAAAAAATAATTACGTTCAAAGTAGATAATAAGGACAATAAAAAATTAACAAGACCTCTTTTAACAGTGATATAACATGATTTCAGGGTGAATATGGTAAAAGTAACATTTACAGTCAAAACTAAGCATCTTCTGGCATACGCTCCACTCAAAAATGAATGCTGATCACTTTTAAGTAGTGCTATCCCTCTGTTCTGCTACCCTCCTTAAATCTCTTCTTTACCACCTCTATGACTCAACTTGTGTGATACTGTCTCCAAGGATAGAATTGCTGGCTATTTCCAACAAAATACTAATACTCTTTGTCCATATCATGAAAGTCCACCTTTATGTTTCTCAGTGGACTGTACATCTTTCTCATGACCTTACTGATATGTTTGCTATGTGGCAGGTCCCATATCCATACACTTAGATCCTTCACTTTATTCATCTTTGTAATTTTCTCACTTCCCATAGCGTAATTCAAATGGTCTTTTTATGCATGTTATGCATGCTACTTTATGTTTGTATTGTGTGGACTCAATGCTATAGTTAATGCAATAGTATATAAATTATAATATGAACATTAGTTTTCAATGCACAAGAAACTAACCTTATGATATATCTAGATGAGTTGTATTCAGTTCTGGTTAGGAGATACTTGATGTCAATTCCATTGGCTCCATATAAGGAAAAGTAATCTTCTTTAACCTTGGAACAAATAAGGAAAAATGTAATTTAGTTAAGGGGGGCCACCCCGGTGAATTTTTCACGAATATTTCAAAATTTTCACTTTTCACTTTTATCGGCTCAAGATGTCAGTCCTACCCAAAACTATCACTTGAAGTTTTTTTCTGATTTTTTTTTTTTTTCTCCCTCAGATGCCATTTTTAAATGACCCGGGGTGTTGCGTCATAGCCTGACGCGTGCGCTAGAAAATGAGGTATCATTCTATGTAGAACTATCATTAAAATAATTTTTTCTTTATATAAATTTCGACAAATGGCATCTCTTCCCCGCATGCGTGTGGTATTCCTAGCTACTCACGTCCAATACATACGGAGACATTACAGACAACTCAACGCTGCGTTCCTGTAATATTTCTTTTATATTCGTCTTGCAAGATGACTTACAAACGTAAGCTTACATTATCGAGGATATCCAACTTCAAGAAGAGTAAAGGGCATCAAGACTCTTCAGATCAAGGAGAAATTAGCGAAGAAATTAGCAGAGATGAAGGGGAGAGCGTGTTATCGCTGTCCGGCTTATCACCTCCTCCTCCTTCCCCACCACTCCCAACCACGCCACAACAGCAGTCACCCCCCATTTCTCTTCATTCTCCACTAAGTCAACAATATATACACAATCATATGTGAAAATTTCATGCCAATCAGATGAATACACATGGCAGGAAAAGGAAAAAAACGAAAAAAAAATTTAGAAGCCGATATCTCGAAATGTTGTTTTCTGAACTTCAAATATTTTCACAAAATCGGTAAAAACTCTGATCAACTATGTTAGGTATCAATTTATACTTCAACAAAAATATAATTTTTTGTTGGAATTAGATTTTTCAATTTGTCCAAAGAAAACGGGATTCAGGAGACCTAAAAAAAAATCGAAAAAAAATCCTTCAAAGACAAGACAAAAAATTGAAAAACAAATCCAACAAAATGTAGATATATGAACAAAGTTTCTATGATAATTTTTTCAAAGCAATTAAGTGAAAAATGAATCTTGTGAAACAAAAAAAAAACACGTTTTTTTTTGTAGCCGCTACCATTCATCAAAATTTCATGAAATTTACAGAATAGCATTTCTTTACACCAACAAACAACATATTGAAATTTCAAAGCAATTGGATGAACCAGAAGCGAGATATGAGCCCAAGGAGTTTTCGGGGGTGGCCCCCCTTAAGCTGTTAACATTGTAAAATTTCTCTGAATCCCATTTACTCTAACATAGATATTTTTATTGTAATTCTGCTGAGCAAATAATTAACTCCAAATCCCATTTTTCATCAATGTATTTCAACAATCATGTTACACACTATATACAGGTACTCCTCACTTAACGATGTACTTGTTTTATGACAACTTGGAGTTATGACAGCTTTACAACCAGTCTGATATTTATTTAACAAAAATCTAAGTTACAAAGTGCGAGGAGTGCAGCAGTAGCATAGTTGTGAGTGTAATTGTATGCAGTTCTGTACAATAGGTTCGCCTGAGGCACCTGGCAGTGCAGCCTCCATCTTATCACTGTTGCTACCTCACACGGTCTTTCGTGTGCACCACCCAATTGCGATAGGTTGTGTAGTATTTTTTGCTTTCAATACATGTATATCCCCTCAAGATGTCGGAAAAAAGAAAGAGTGCTACTTCTCGAGGATCTTCTGTCAAGAAGCAAAGGAAAGCTCTTGATATCGACATGAAGCTTAACCTCTTCACTCCGGGGCACATTGCACGTCTGGCAGCATTAGCTGCCCGACGTGCGATGTTGCGTCATAATAATCACATTATAAAAAATAAAGTCAGTGCTCAATCGTTCGTTCTCTTTCACCCGTGTATTTTGATAACCATAGAAAATTGATGAAGCCAGTTTAGAGAGAATCGAAATTATGTAGGTACGACTACAATAAATATAGTCAAGATGGTGACGTCGGCATCATCGAGTACCCACTTGCTCCTCATGCCGCCTACATAGGTGTCACCGTATGGAAGTGGTTAAGGTCATCAAGCAACATGAAGAAGGAAAGAAAGTTCAAACAATCGCTAGTAGTATGGGCTTAGTGCATTATACAATATCTACCATCCTAAAGGACAAAGAACGAGTGAAGGAGATGGCCAAGACTACAATAGGATACAATGCTTTGATAACAAGGCAGCAAAAAGGACTGATATATGAGATGGAATAATTGTTGACCAATTGGTTTGACAACCAAATAAACAAAATACCTAATAGCTTTAATATAATTCAAAGTAAGACACTCAGCATCCTCAACACACTCAAATCACATGAGGGAGAGGCATGCATGGAAATTTTATGGCAAACCACAGTTGGTTCTATTGCTTTCATTGGTGATTTAATTTACATAACTGTAGTATTTGTGGTTAAGTAGCAAGTACAGATATGGAAGCAGCAGAAGAATTTATTGATATTTTAGATGTAGACAAAATGGGACTATTATGGGAAAAAATGTCAAAGAATGTATCTGTAAATTTAAGAATTTTGTATGTTAAAACAATGATTTGTAAGTTGAGATTCCTTTATTGTACCTTCCTTTTTTGTAATTTTAAGAATTTCGTATGTTAATAAAGAAAATAACTCAATGACGAATTCACTTACAGGCGGGGTTGCAGGAGCAGAACCCGTCATTAAACAAGGAGTACCTCTAAACAAAATATAGTTTCTATTCTGTAAAAACAAAAATCCTAAAAGGGTTAATTGATCAATTAATCAATCAAATCAGCCATTCTGAGTCCACTGCTGAACAAAGGCCTCCTTCATAGCATTCCATGATTCACACGACTGTGCCAACCTCTGCCACATCACTACTACAAACTTCTCAATCTCATTTCTCCATCTTCTATCTAATCTCCCTTTTCCATGGTCCCATCTCACGGCATCCACTCAGTAACACACTTGCTCCATCGCTCATCAGTCAATCGCACTATCTTACCTGCTCAATTCCATTCCCTCTCTTTTACCACCTCTACAATATCTTACATTCTAGTCTGCTCTCTCACCCAACTTTCTTTTAGTCTCTCAGTGTTATTTCCATCATTGATCTCTCCATTCTCCTCTGTGCAGTCCTTAACTTTTGTTTCCACCACCTTCGTCAATTTCCAAGTCTTGCACCCATAGATTATTGCTGGCAGAATGCATTGATTGCAAACTTTACATTTCAAACATAAAGGTAGACAACCTCTCAGGATTTTATTATATTTACCAAACACTTTCCAATCAATTGTAATACGTCTTTTTATTTCATTATCATGATCTTTCATAACTTTCACCATCTGACTCTCACCATCGATTATAATATCTGAACTTTCGTGTTGAACATTACTTTGGTTTTACTCTTATTCATTTTTAAACCTACTTTGAGACTTTCTTTGTTCAGATCACTCAGCATATCTTGCAAGTCTGCTCTTTCAGAAATAAGAATGTCATCCGCAAATCTTAGGTGGTTCAAATATTTGCCATTAATCTTCAAACCTTTCTCTTCCCAACTCAACCTTTGAAAATCTCTTCTAAACAAGCAGTAAATAATTTGGGTGAAATGATATTGCCTTGCCATACTCCTTTCTCGATCTTGAGCTTTTCTGTATCTTTATGTAGTTGAATTATAGCAGTACCTCTTACGATCTGTTTTTTTGTACAAAAGCTAAACACAGAGGTATACTGTATTCTGTCATTTTCTTGATTAGTCGTTTCATCGCCTGCAAATAGTCTAGAGTCAAATATCCACTCTTAAAGCCTGCCTGTTCTCTCAGTTGGTTTCTATCTAAAACCTGAGTTAGTCTACTTGTAAGGATCTTGGAGAATATTCTATATACATTTAATTGCAAGCTAATTGATCCATGGTTACTAAGGTCCTTCTAGTCTCTTTTTTATGAAACAAAATAACTATAGCATTGCACCATGATTCAGGAATGCTTTCTTGATGTAAGCACTGGGTGTACAACTGAGCCAACCTAATATGAACTTATTTCTCTGCATCTTTCAAACAATCTATTGATATAACATCTTCCCCAGGTGCTTTTTCTTGTAAAGTTAAAATACGACCTAAGTACACAGTATATTTAAAAAATGTATACCATGATAAACAAAATTCTGTAATTCCAGTTTAGTAAAATATGTTTTCCAACTCCTTTCTTCCCTTCACTGTCATGTTCTTTCAGATTTTTATGTACCAAGCACTAAACTATTTTGTTTTCCATCTGAGAGTGCCCCAGGTCTGAACAAAACTATCTAGTGTTTGCAACAACATAATCTGATAAGTGTATCACTCTGTTAAAGGACCAATAACATACGTTATGGATTTTATTTCAAAAAGCTACCAGCTGATGGTCACTTAAAACTTTATTCATGGTAGAGTCTGTCCTACAGCTACATCAAATTGCCTAGATTTAAATGCCACAAAATCTATGAAGTGATCTATAGCAGTTAATGTGTTATAAAGTGAATATAAATGAATAAAATTATTATATGTGTAGGCTACACATGCCAGCAAAAGCATATTACACATTGGTGCAAGCACACACACACATCGGTCGGGGTGGCAGCAAAGTCTGGACTCTGGTGAAATCTTCAAAATTACGAGGACCACAATGACAAGGAAGTACCTGTGTTGTACTAACAGGGAAGGGGAAAGCTCGTGGTGTAGTGGGAAGGTGAAGAAAAAGGAGAAGGGGAGGGATTACTAAGGAAAATGGAAGGAAATGAGGAAGGGGACGAATGGGCCCAGGATCTTAGGAGAAGTGTAAACAAACAGGGGGCAGAATACACAGACAAACAACAAGGAAGCAGAGGTGTCAAGAGCAGAAATATAGATAATAGCAGCTCAATGGAAAAAGAAGATAACTGCTTTTATGAATTTAATGAGGTGACAACATCCCCCGACTAGTAAATCTAGAGGAGAAACTAAAAAAAAATGAATGAAGAATGGGAAGTTAGGTTTGACCAATTAACTCTAGTTGCCAAGAAAGTTGATAAACTGGAAGAAATAACGAAAGAGAATCAAAATCAAACTAAAGAAATAGAAGATTTAAAAAAACAGCTAAGAGAAGTAAAGGAAGAGAATGAGGAATTAAAGAGGAATAATAAAGACAATAAAGAGTCCATAGCAAAACAGGTAGGTGGTTCGAAAAAAGTACAAGAGAACAATAAAACTGAATTTAGAAGTGTAATGGAACACCAGATTAAAGAGCAAACTATGGACACAGTTATTAAAGTGATGAGGGAGAAGGAGAATATAGTAAGAGACTTAGCAGATAAAAAGAAATGTATGATTATATTAGAGATGGAAGAGAAATATAATCAAAATAGGACTACAAGAATAAAGGAGGAAAAGGAAAAAGTAAATAATATATTAGAAGTAGTTCAAGAAGATGAACCAGAAACAGGGAAATAAACAGAAGAAATGTATAGGCTCAGGAAGTACACTACAGATAAGACCAGACCAAATTCAGGTCACAAACGACAGCAGAGAATATCTTAGCAAAAACAGGGAAACTAGCAGACAGTGAGCAATTTAAATAGGTATGGATAAAAAGAGAAATGAATAAAGAGGAAAGAGAGGATGAGAAAACAAAAGGCCTAGAAACTAAGGGAAAAAAAAAAACAAGAAAAGAACAGTGTCAGAAAAAGAGAAATTCTATTGAAGAGTAGTGAATATGAAAGTGAGGAAATGGTTCATAGCAGAGGAAAACAGAAGGGAAACGGAAAACACAATGGAAGTAGCAGAAAATTAAAAGTGTCTTACACAAATATAGATGAATTAATAACCGGCTTGAATGAACTGAATGATTACCTGAAGGAAAAAGAACCGGACATAATGGGAATTTTAGAGACAAAATTGAAAGGTCCATTACCACCCAACAGTGTAGGTCATGGTGCATATAATTGGATTAGAAACTCAGAGATAAAACAAGGGGGTGGAGTTATGTTCCTGACTAAGAAGGATATAAATGTGAGGAAAGTCACATATGGAAAGGATAGAGTAGAGATGATTATGATGGAAGTCGAGGACAGAGATGGGAAGAGAAGGAAGTTTGTAATAAATTATGTGCCTCCTAAAATGGCCTCGTGGGAAGAGAGCGAACACAAAAGTATGTTAGAAGACACAAGGATAACACTAAATAAGATAATGGAAGATGGAGGAAGAATAGTTATAATGGGTGACTTTAATTGTAAAGAAATCTACTTGGAAGAGATGACAGTGAAGGATGGAGATGACCTATGGGGAAATGTACTACTTGATATGATTATAGAACATACAATGACACAATGGATTCAAGAGAATACTAGGTATAGAAATGAGGAAGAACCATTGAGACTGGACCTAATAATCACATCAGAACCTGAAATAGTAGACAAGATTGAATATAAGACACCAATAAGTAAAAGTGACCCCATATTGGTTGAATTGGAACTAAATGAGGAAAAATACATGAAAAAAACTGAACAATATAGAAAGGGAAGATTGATGTATGAAAAAACAAATTTTGATCAAATGAGAGAATTTTTTCAAAAAGCAGACTGGGAAAGAATACACAAGGAGGAAACAACAGTAGAAATGAAATATTTTGACAAAACATTTATAAAGAATATGTAAAGACCTGGTACAACAAAAGATGTAGGGAGTTAAAAGACAAAAGAGATAAAGCATGGATAAATGTAAAAAAGACAAAAGGCCTGAAAAATGGAAAATGTATACTAGTTATAGAAATGAATATGTGCAAATGTGCAGAGAAGAAAAGAGAAAATACGAAAAAGATGTCATAGAAAAATGTATATATCAACCAAAACTATTTCACAGATTTGTAAACAACAGACTGAAAAACAAACAAGAATTAGAGAAACTACAACAAGGAGGAGTTGAATACACAGAGGAAATAGAAATGGCAGAAAGTATGAACAAGCATTTTAAATCGTGTTTACAAGGAAGAACATACAACCTAGTGATATCGAGTGGGAGGAGAAACTCCCCCCTATGAAAGATATAGGAGTATCAAGGAATGAAATAATGAAACACTCGAGTAATCTTGATGTTAGAAAATTGCATGGACCAGATGAAAAAGCAAACTGAATTTTGAGAGAATGCAGTAATGAACTAACAGACAAAATACATAGCCTAATAAACAGTTCATTGAAAGAGGGAACAGTTCCAGAAGATTGGAAAAGTGCAAATATAGTACCAATATATAAAGGGGGAAACAAGGAAGACCCTACTAACTATAGACCAGTCTCTCTAACAAGTACAATAGCAAAAATTTGTGAAAGAATTATCAAAAGTAGATGGGTAAGGCATTTGGAAAAAAACAACATACTAAATCCAAGGCAATTTGGATTCAGACAAGGACGATCATGTGTCACAAACTTAACGTGTTTCTATTCAAGGCTAATAGATGTAATACAAGAAAGAGATGGATGGGCTGATTGTGCATTTCTAGACCTGAAAAAAAGCTTTTGATAAAGTGCCACATAAGAAGTTCCTAAAGAAATTAGAAACTGCAGGAGGAATACAGGACAAACTACTGAAGTGGATGAAAGAAAAATGAAAGTAGTGATAAGAGACAAACACTCTAATTGGGATGAAGTGATAAGTGGTGTTCCACAAGGAACAGTTCTGGCTCCAATAATGTTTGCTATATATATTAATGATATGGATAAAGGAATTGAAAGTTATATGAGTTTCTTTGTGGATGATGCAAAATTGTTGAAAAAAGTGAACACTGAAGAAGATTGTGAGTCGCTACAGAGTGATCTCAGTAAAGTATGGGAATGGAGTAGGAAGTGGGAGATGGAATTCAATATTAAGAAGTGTAGTATAATGGAATTTGGAAGAAGCAAAAAAAAAAATAGTGGGGTCATATAAATTGGGAGAACAAGAAATAAAAATGTAGAAAATGAGAAGCACCTGGGAGTCCTTATTATAAATAATATGTCCCATGAGAAACATATAAACAAGATTTTTGGAGAAACTTATAATTTAATAAGAACAATCGAAGTGCCATTTACATACGTGGATGAAGAAATGGTGAAGAAAATACTAGTCACTTTGATGAGACCAAGATTGGAATATGCAGCGACGACGTGGTCACCAAGTACAAAAAAATGTATAACAAAACTTGAAAGAATACAAAGAGCAATTACAAAATTGGCACCAACACTCTCAGAACTATCATATGGAGAAAGACTAGCAAAACTTGAGTTACAGACATTGAGCAAAGAAGAGAGAGAGGAGACTTGATAACTATTTATAGAATCATGAAAGGCCTCTATCCCAGGGCAGTAGACAAGGTGCAGGGATACCCATCATCCAGGAGGTGCTAAGATAAGAGGGAGGGTGGAGGGGAGTGGAGTGTATTTAGGGATGGAATCGGTGGGAATGATTTTATGCCTTTTTCTTTTCGGCTGCCTCCCTTGAAAGGGGGAAAAAGCCTTGGTATATGTATGTATGTATGAAAGTCATAGAAACTATTGATAGAGAGGATCTAATAAAATGGGATAGTAGAAATACAAGAGGACACGAAAAGAAAATCAAGAAAGACAGTTACAGAAGATATCTGAAAAAGAACAGCTTTCCCCACAGAGTAATAGACATTTGGAACAAGTTAGATGAGAAAGTGGTGTGTGCAAAAACAATACATGAATTTAAAAACAGTCTAGATAAAATGAGATATGAAGACGGGACACCACGAGCATAGCTCCCCTTCCCGTAAAATACATACATACATACATATACCAAGGCTTTTTCCCCCTTCCAAGGGAGGTAGCCAAAAAGGGAAAGGCATAAAAACACTCCCACCCATTTCATCCCTAAATACACTCCACACCCCTCCCACCCTCCCTCTCATCTGAGCACCTCCTGGATGACGGGTCATCCCTGCACCCTGCCCCCTGCCCACCGCCCTGGGTCAGAAGCAGTGTTGCAAGACACAGCACATCCACAGCAAGGCCGCTTCATTTAATCGGCGACCCCCCCTCCCCGTAAAATACAACTAGGTAAATACATAATAATATTTAGGCTAAGTCAAATGAAAACCACTGAGTTCATGGGGGGAGAAAGGAAATGGAAAAAAACTCAGGAGAAAAAAGTTAAACTAAGAAAAGTCATAGAACAAGATAATAGAACATGCAAATGTGGGAAAAGAAGTGTTGAAGTTACCCGAAATTAGGGAAATACATACTGGAAATGTAGATTAAAAAGAATGTGTCATGGTCTCGGTATGGAAACGGTACCACATTACATAAAAAATAGTAAAATCAATCAATCAATTCATTGCTCTTGGTCTCTCTTGCAGGAGACCCACAGTTCCCAGAAAACTAGTAACAGCTACTAGATTGGCCCATAAATCACTCAAGGAAGATATATTGTATTGTTTTCTGGGTGTGGCAGAGGTAGGGCAGTGTAAGATGAGGAGTTCTGTATCCTGTGTGGAAGCATAGTTGAAGGTGATTCTTTAGAACTGTTTGTAGACTGATTAGTTTCTTTCTGCTGTCCATAGCCCACATTTGTGACTGATTTTGTTACATTTCTTTCTTTCTTCATTTTCACTGTTAGATCTGACATGTGGCTGAAGATTACTGGAGTATCCAAAATAAGGTCTGGAATTTTTTTATTCTTTTCCAATGGAAGACTTTAGCTATTTTATTTTACTATTAGATGTTTCCTCCTACATGTTATTAACAGACCAATGTGCTTGTCCAGAAATTTTTTCTTGATATCTTCCAAGTGCATTGTTCAGTTTCTCCCCATACCAAATTAAAAGTGTGTATTATGTGCATGCCTGCATTGCACAAGTACACTGTATGCATTGTGTGCACATGCAAGAAAGAGTTTAAGAGAAAGAGAAGTGAAAAAGATGGAAAAGGAGAGAATAAATACATACATACATACATATATATACCAAGGCTTTTTCCCCCTTATAAGGGAGGTAGCCAAAATGAAAAAGGCATAAAAACCATTCCCACCCATTCCATTCCTAATAACACTTCACTGCCCTCCACCCTTCACTGTCCCTCTTATCTTGGCACCTCCTGGATGACGAGTCATCCCTGCACCTTGTCCACTGCCCTTGGTCAGAAGCAGTGATACAAGAGACAGCACATCCACAGCAAGGCCGCTTCATTAAATTGGCAACCCCCACTCTCCGTCCCCCCATGCAGAAAAAGAGAAGATGGGGAGAAATCCCTTTGGGCTGCATCAAATTTTTCTCACACATACTACCTCACCCCCCATCCACCCACCCATTCCACCTCATGCATCACAACATCATCCATATACAACCATTCTCCACTCACCCCTGTCTTCTGTCCTCTCCCATCCTTCCTCAACAGACATTCCCCTCTTCCCCAAAGCCCCCTTCACCCCATCCATCCATCTCATCCTAGGACGCCCCCTCATGTTCTCTCCCTCCACATCTGCCTTCCATACTTCTTTTACTAAAATAAATACATACATACATATACCAAGGCTTTTTCCCCCTTACAAGGGGGTTAACCAAAAAGAAAAAGGCATAAAATCATTCCCACCCATTCCATCCCTGAATACACTCCACACCCCTCCACCCTCCCTCTTATCTTAGCACCTCCTGAACGACGGGTCATCCCTGCACCTTGTCCACTGCCCTGGGTCAGAAGCAGTGTCGCAAGACACAGCACATCCACAGCAAGGCCGCTTCATTAAATTGGCAACCCCTCCTCTCCGTCCCCCCATAGCATAAAATGAGAGGATGGGGAGAAATCCCTTCGGGCTGCGTCAAATTTTGCTCACACATACTACCTCACCCCCCATCCCCCCACCCATTCCACCTCATGCAATCACAACATCATCCATATACTACCATTCTCCATTTACCCGTCTTCTGTCCTCTCCCGTCCTTCCTCAACAGACATTCCCCTCCTCCCAAAAGCCCCCTTCACCCCATCCATCCACCTCATCCTAGGACGTCCCCTCATGTTCACTCCTTCCACATCTGCCTTCAACACCTCTTTTACTAGTCTTTCTTCACTCATTCTTTCCATGTGTCCAAACCATCCTAATATTTTTTCATCAACCCTATCTCCCAACTCCTTTTCCACCCCTGTTCTCCTCCTCACCTCCTCATTTCTCATTCTATCTAGCCTAGTAACCCCCATCATACTTCTCAGACACCTCATCTCAAACACATTCAAACTCCTTCTCTCTTCTTCTCTTATGTTCCATGTTTCTGCCCCATACAGTGCTGTTGGCACAATCACTCCTTCATACAGTCTCCTTTTAGCATCCATTCCCAAATGTCTATTCCTCATTACACTCTTTAATCCACCAAGGCATTTACTCGCTTCTCTCAATCTACATTCTACCTCCACTTTCACTCCACCTTTCCCTGCCACATTTGCACCCAAGTATCTAAAACTATCCACTTCCTCCAGTCGCTCTCCCTTAATGCTCACTTCCAGTCCACTGCCACTTTCACCCCTTGTACATCTCATCACCTTACTTTTACCCACATTTATCTTTAGCTTTCTTCTATCACATACTCTCCCAAACTCTGCCACCAACTTTCTCAATCCCTCCTCCGATCCTGCCACAAGTGCAGTGTCGTCCGCAAACAACAGCTGGCTCACCTCCCACTTTTCTCCATTTTCTTTAACCATCTCCAATCCCTTGCCCACTAGAATAAACAGATGAATAAAAAGAGGTAAGAGAAGAGAAAGAGGGAGAGAGAGAAAAAAGAGAAGAGAGAAAAAGAAAACAGGAAGAGGAAAAAAGAAAAGAATAAGGAAAGGTGGGAAGGAAAGAATATTGTGAGTTTTGTTGATTTAATTACTATTATAAATGGTCATGTTTACTTACCTTTTCTTTAGGTTGTATGTTGTATGCCATGGATGAGCCCAACGAGTTCTGTGCATCATCATCCTGTTGTGCCACGTATTTCTGAAGAAAGAAAAATAGAAATAAACACTTTTTTTTTTACAAGATTCAGCTAATTCACACATGTGATTATCTTTTAAGGTATATATATATGAGGGAGGAATGGGAGAAAGATGTGGAATCGTGGGGCAACATATTGTTTCCCCCTTTATATATAGGTACTATATTTGCTCTTTTCCAATCTTCTGGAACTTTTCCCTCTTTCAATAAACTGTTTATTAGGCTATGTATTTTGTCTGTTAGTTCATTCCTGCATTCTTTCAAAATCCAGTTTGCCATTTCATCTGGTCCATGCGATTTTCTGACATCGAGAGTACTCGAGTGTTTCATTATTTCATATCTTGATACTTCTATCTCTTTCATAGGGGGAACTCTCTCCTCCCATCCGATATCTCTAGGTTGTATGTTCTCCCTTGTAAACACCAATTTAAAATGCTTATTCATAATTTCTGCCATTTCCATTTCCTCTGTGTATCCGACTCCTCCTTGTCGTAGTTTCTCTAAGTCTTGTTTGCTTTCCAGTTTGTTCTTTACAAATCTGTAAAATAGTTTGGTTGATCTTTACATTTTTCTATGACATCTTTTTCATATTTTATCTTTTCCTCTCTGCACACTTGTACGTATTCATTTCTATAACTACAATATTTTCCATTTTTCAGGCCTTTTGTCTTTTTTCCATGCTTTATCTCTTTTGTCTTTTAACTCCCTATATCTTTTGTTGTACCAGAACTTTACATATCCTTTTTCTTGCTTTTGTCTTGGCACAACCTTTTCCACTCCTTTATAAATTGTTGTCAAAATACTCCATTTCTCTCCTACTGTTGTATCCTCCTCGTGTATTCTTTCCCATTCGGCTTTTTGAAAGAATTCTTTCATTTTGTCAAAGTTTGTTATTTCATACATCAATCTTCACTTTGTATATTGTTCGTTTTTATCATGTATTTTTCCTCATTTAGTTCCAATTCAACCAATACATGGTCACTTTTACTTATTGGTGTTTTATATTTGATCTTGTCCATTATTTCGGGTTCTAATGTTATCATTAGGTCCAGTCTCAATGGTTCTTCCTCACTTCTATACCTAGTATTCTCTTGTATCCATTGCATCATTATATGTTCAATAATCATATCAAGTAGTACATTTCCCCATAGGTCGTCTCCACCCTTCACTGTCATCTCTTCCCAGCAGATTTCTTTACAATTAAAGTCACCCATTATAATTATTCGTCCTCCATCTTCCATTATCTTACTTAGTAATATCCTGGTGTCTTCTAACATATTTTTGTGTTCTCTCTCATCCCATGAAGCCGTTTCAGGAGGCACATAATTTAATACAAACTTCCTGCTCTTCCTATCCTTGTCCTCCACTTCCATTATAATCATCTCTATTCTTTCCATATGTGACTTTCCTCACATTTATATCCTTCTTAGTAAGGAACATAACTCCACTCCCTTGTTTTACTTCTCTGTTTCTAATCCAACAATTATATGCACCATGTCCTACACTGTTGGGTGGTAGTGGACCTTTCAATTTTGTCTCTACAAATCCCATTATGTCTGGTTCTTTTTCCTTCAGGTAATCATTCAGTTCATTCAAGCCTGTCTTTTTGCTTTCTCATCCTCTCTTTCCTCTTTATTCATTTCTCTTTTTATCCATACCTGTTTGAATTGCTCACTGTCTGCTAGTTTCCCTGTTTTTGCTAAGATATTCTCTGCTGTCGTTTGTGACCTAAATTTAACCTTAATTGGTCTGGTCTTATCAGTATTGTATTTCCCGACCTATACATTTCTTCTACTTGTTTCTCTATTTCTGGTTCATCTTCTCAATCTACTTCTAATATACTATTCACTTTTTCCTTTTCCTCCTTTATTCTTGTAGTCCTATTTAGATTATATTTCTCTTCCGTCCCTAATGTAATTATACATTTCTTTTTATCTGCTAACTCTCTTACTATATTCTCCTTCTCTCTCATCACTTTAATAACTGTGCCTTCAGTTTGTTCCTTCATCTGTTGTTTCACTATATCTCTAAATTCAATTTTGTTATTCTCCTGAACCTTTTTCCAACCACTTCTTTTGTTATGGACTCTTTATTTTCTTTATTATTCCTCTTTAATTCCTCATTCTCTTCCTTTACTTCTCTTAACTGTCTTTTTAATTCTACTTCTTTAGATTTTGATTCTCTTTCCTTAGTTCTTCCAGTTTATCAACTTTCTCAGCAACTAGGGTTAATTGGTCAAACCTAACCTTCAATTCTTCGAACATAACTCCACTCCCTTGTATTACTTCTCTGTTTCTAATCCAACAATTATATGCACCATGTCCTACACTGTTGGGTGGTAGTGGACCTTTCAATTTTGTCTCTACAAATCCCATTATGTCTGGTTCTTTTTCCTTCAGGTAATCATTCAGTTCATTCAAGCCTGTCTTTTTGCTTTCTCATCCTCTCTTTCCTCTTTATTCATTTCTCTTTTTATCCATACCTGTTTGAATTGCTCACTGTCTGCTAGTTTCCCTGTTTTTGCTAAGATATTCTCTGCTGTCGTTTGTGACCTAAATTTAACCTTAATTGGTCTGGTCTTATCAGTATTGTATTTCCCGACCTATACATTTCTTCTACTTGTTTCTCTATTTCTGGTTCATCTTCTCAATCTACTTCTAATATACTATTCACTTTTTCCTTTTCCTCCTTTATTCTTGTAGTCCTATTTAGATTATATTTCTCTTCCGTCCCTAATGTAATTATACATTTCTTTTTATCTGCTAACTCTCTTACTATATTCTCCTTCTCTCTCATCACTTTAATAACTGTGCCTTCAGTTTGTTCCTTTATCTGTTGTTTCACTATATCTCTAAATCCAATTTTGTTATTCTCCTGAACCTTTTTCCAACCACTTCTTTTGTTATGGACTCTTTATTTTCTTTATTATTCCTCTTTAAATCCTCATTCTCTTCCTTTACTTCTCTTAACTGTCTTTTTAATTCTACTTCTTTAGATTTTGATTCTCTTTCCTTAGTTCTTCCAGTTTATCAACTTTCTCAGCAACTAGGGTTAATTGGTCAAACCTAACCTTCAATTCTTCGTTCATTTTTTTTTTTTTAGTTTCTCCTCTAGATTTACTAGTTGGGGGAGGTTGTCCCCTCCTCCCTCTTTAAATCCATAAAAGCAGTTATCATCTCTTTCCATTGAGTTGCTATTATCTATATTTCTGCTCTTGACACCTCTGCTTCCTTGTTCGTCTGCATATTCTGCCCCCTGTTTGTTTATGCCTCTCCTAAGATCCTGGGCCCATTCATCCCCTTCCTCATTTCCTTCCATTTTCCTCAGTAATCCATCCCCTTCTCCTTATTCTTCACCTTCCCACTACACCATGAGCTTTCCCCTTCCCTATTAATACAACACAGGTACTTCCTTGTCATTGTGATCCTTGGAATTTGCAGTTTTCTCTGGAGATCAAACTTCGTTTTCACCTCTACCGACGTGTATTTACCTGGTTGTATTTTACGGGAAGGGGAGCTATGCTCATAGTGTCTTGTCTTCATATCTCATTTTATCTAAACTGTTTTTAAATTCATGTATTGTTTTTGCACACACCACTTTTTCATCTAACTTGTTTCAAATGTCTATTACTCTGTGGGGAAAGCTGTTCTTTTTTAGATCTCTTCTATAACTGTCTTTCTTGATTTTCTTTTCGTGTCCTCTTGTATTTCTATCATCCCATTTTATTAGATCCTCTCTATCAATAGTTTCTATGCCTTTCATGATTCTATAAATAGTTATCAAGTCTCCTCTCTCCTTTGCTCTAATGTCTGTAGCTCAAGTCTTGCTAGTCTCTCTTCATATGATAGTTTTGAGAGTGTTGATGCCAATTTTGTAATTGCTCTTTGTATTTTTTCAAGTTTTTTTTAATACATTATTTTGTACTTGGTGACCACATCGTTGCTGCATATTCCAATCTTGATCTTATCAAAGTGATTAGTATTTTCTTCCCCATTTCTTCATCCAGATATGTAAATGGCACTTTGATTGTTCTTATTAAATTATAAGTTTCTCCAAAAATCTTGTTCATATGATTCTCAGGGGACATATTATTCATAATAATGACTCTCAGGTCTTTCTCATTTTCTACTTTTTTTATTCCTTCTTCTCCCAATTTATATGATCCTACTATTCTTTTTTGGCTTCTTCCAAATTCCAGTATACTACACTTTAGTATTGAACTCCATCTCCCACTTCCTACTCCATTCCCATACTTTATTGAGATCACTCTGTAATGACTCACAATCTTCTTCAGTGTTCACTTTTTTCAACAGTTTTGCATCATCCACAAAGAAGCTCATATAACTTTCAATTCCTTCATCCATATCATTAACATATATATATAACAAACATTATTGGGGCCAGAACTGTTCCTTGTGGAACACCACTTATTACTTCATCCCAATTAGAGTGTTTGTCTCTTATCACCACTCTCATTTTTCTTTCTTGCAAAAAGTCTTCCATCCATTTAAGCAGTTTGCCCTGTATTCCTCCTTCAGTTTCTAATTTCTTAAGCAACTTCTTATGTGGCACCTTGTCAATAGCTTTTTTCAGGTCTAGAAATACACAATCAGCCCATCCATCTCTTTCTTGCATTATATCTATTAGCCTTGAATAGAAACATATTAAGTTTGTGACGTATGATCGTCTTTGTCTGAATCCAAATTGCCTTGGATTTAGTATGTTGTTTTTTTCTAAATATTTTACCCATCTACTTTTGATAATTCTTTCACAAATTTTTGCTATCGTGCTTGTTAGAGAGATTGGTCTATAGTTTGTAGGGTCTTCTTTGTTTCCCCCCTTTATGTGTAGGTACTATATTTGGTCTTCTCCAATCTTTTGGAACTTTTCCTTCTTTCAATGAACTGTTTATTAGGCTATGTATTTTGTCTGTTAGTTCATTCCTGCATTCTCTCAAAATCCAGTTTGCTATTTCATCTGGTCCATGCAATTTTCTGACATCAAGATTACTCAAGTGTTTCATTATTTCATTCCTTGTTACTTCTATTTCTTTCATAGGGGGGACTTTCTCTTCCCATTCAATATCACTAGGTTGTATGTTCTCCCTTGTAAACACTGATTTAAAATGCTTGTTCATAATTTCTGCCATTTCCATTTCCTCTGTGTATTCAACTCCCTGTCATAGTTTCTCTAAATCTTGTTTGTTTTTCACTTTGTTATTTACAAATCTGTAAAATAGTTTTGGTTGGTCTTTACATTTTTCTATGACATCTTTTTCGTATTTTATTTTCTGCACACTTGTACATATTCATTTCTATAACTAGTATATATTTTCCATTTTTCAGGTCTTCTGTCTTTTTTCCATTCTGTCCAAGCTTTATCTCTTTTGTCTTTTAACTCCCTACATCTTTTGTTGTACCAGCACTTTACATATTCTTTTTCTTGCTTTTGTCTTGGGACATACTTTTCCACTCCTTTATAAATTGTTGTCAAAATATTCCATTTCTCTTCTACTGTTGTTTCCTCTTTGTATATTCTTTCCCAGTCTTCTTTTTGAAAGAATTTTATTTTATCAAAATTTGTTTTTTCATACATCAATTTTCCTTTTCTATATTGTTCATTTCTTTTTATGTGTTTTTCTTCATTTAGTTCCATTTCAACCAATATGTGGTCACTTTTACTTATTGGTGTCTTATATTCAATATTTTCCTCTATTTCAGGTTCTGATGTGATTATTAGGTCCAGTCTCAATGGTTCTTCTTCATTTCTATACCTAGTGTTCTCTACAATCCATTGCGTCATTGTATGGTCAATAATCATATCAAGTAGTACATTTCCCCATGAGTCGTCTCCACCCTTTACAGTCATCTCTTCCCGGCAGATTTTGTTACAATTAAAGTCACCCATTATAACCATTCTTCCTCCATCTTCCATTATCTTATTCACTGTTATGCTTGTGTCTTCTAACATACTTTTATGTTCTCTCTCTTCACACGAGGCTGTTTTAAGAGGCACATAATTTATTACAAACTTTCTGCTCTTCCTATCTTTGTCATCCACTTCCATCATAATCATCTCTACTCTATTCTTTCCATATGTGACATTCCTCACGTTTATATCCTTCTTAGTCAGGAACATAACTCCACTCCCTTGTTTTGCCTTTCTGTTTCTAATCCAATAATTATATGCACCATATCCTACACTGTTGGGTGGTAGTGGACCTTTCAATTTTGTCTCTAAAATTCCCATTATGTCCAGTTCTTTTTCCTTCAGATAACCAATCAGCAGTGGTGGGCAGCGATAAATTTTGCGATAAAGCGCTAAATTTTTCCGCTAAGTCCTATAACGATAAAGCGATAAATTTCCAAGAGACCTTAAAGCAATAAGCGATAAATCCTGCGACAAATCCAAAAATACTCTATTTTTGCTACTTATGCATTTAAAAACCTCTTTTTTACACTTAAAATACCATATCTGTTTTCGCGTAACAATGAGCCTTCAACCTCCCGCTGTAATGGTTTTTCGTCTTCTACTTTATCGCTGGATTTATCGCGGGAAATTTGAAAGCGATAAATTTTTCTGGTCTTGCGATAAACGATAAATTTTCGGTTACTTTACTTATCGCAACGCCCACGACTGCCAATCAGTTCATTCAATCCTGTTATTAAGCCACCTATATTTGTGTAAGACACTTTTAATTTTCAGCTACTTCCATTGTATTTTCTGTTTCCCTTTTGTTTTTCTCTATTATCTGCCATTTCCTCAGTTTCATATTCACTACTCTCTGATAGAATTCCTCTTTTTCTGACTCTGTTCTCATCTCCTTTTTTTCCTTAGCTTCTTGTCTTTTTGTTTTCTCATCCTCTCTTTCCTCTTTGTTAATTTCTCTTTTTATCCATACCTTTTTATATTGTTCACTGTTTGCTAGTTTCCCTGTTTTTGCTAAGATATTCTCCGATGTCGTTTGTGACCTGATTTTAACCTTAATTGGTCTGCTCTTATCTGTACTATATTTCCCGAGGCTCTACATTTCTTCAATTTGTTTTCCAATTTCAGGTTTCAGGTTCATCTTCCTGAACTAATTCTAATATATTATTTACTTTATTTACTTTTTCTTTTTCCTCCTTCATTCTTGTAGTCCTATTTAGATTATACTTCTGTTCCATCCCTAATATAATTATACATTTCTTTTAATCTGCTAAGTCTCTTACTATATTCTCCTTCTGTCTCATCACTTTAATAACTGTGTCTTCAGTTTGTTCTTTCATCTGCTGTTTTACTATATCATTAAATGTAATTTTGTTGTTCTCTTGGATTTTTTTTTTTTTCCAACCCTGTGCTTCTTTTGCTATGGACTCTTTATTTTCTTTATTATTCCTCATTCTCATCTTTTACTTCTTTTAAATGTCTTTTTAATACTTGTATTTCTTTAGTTAGTTTTTGGTTTACTTTCTCTAATTCTTCCAATTTTTCAACTCTGCGTGATCTGCGTAAATTGACCGAACCTATCCTCCTAATGTTTGACAATTTTCTCAATTTTTTCTTCTAGGCTTGCTAATCAGGGGATGGGGGTGGGGTGGCTCCCCCCCCCCTCATTAAATCCATAGAAATTATTATCTTCACCTTCCATTGTGCTGCTCTTAACTATATTTCTAATCTTTACATTTTTGTTAATCCCTTCTTCATGTCCAAAATCCTCTGGGCCGCGTTTGTTGACATGGTATCTGCCTGCCTGGACCAAGTCCTCCCCTTCCTCATTTCCTTCCATTTCCCTCAGTAATCCCTCCCCTTCTCCTTTTTCATCACCTTCCCACTACACCACGAGCTTTCCCCTTCCCTATAAATACAAAAAGGTACTTCTTTGATGTTGAGATCCACGAAAATTTCCCTTCTTTTTCGGAACTCCAATCTTCACTGTGAATCCGTCTATGTGTGTATTTACCTAGTTGTATTTTACGGGAAGGGGAGCTATGCTCGTGGTGTCCCGTCTTCATATCTCATTTTATCTAAACTATTTTTAAATTCATGTATTGTTTTTGCACACACCACTTTCTCATCTAACTTGTTCCAACTGTCTATTACTCTGTGAGGAAAGCTGTTCTTTTTCATATCTCTTCTATAGCTGTCTTTCTTGATTTTCTTTCTGTGCCCTCTTGTATTTCTATCATCCCATTTTATTAGATTCTATCAATAATTTCTATGCCTTTCATGATTCTGTAAATAGCTATCAAATCTCCTCTCTCTTTTCTTTGCTCTAGTGTCTGTAGCTCAAATTTTGCTAGTCTCTCTTCATATGATAGTTTTGAGAGTGTTGATGCCAATTTTGTAATTGCTCTTTGTATTCTTTTAATTTTTTTTTTTTTTTTATACATTTTTTTGTACTTGGTGACCACATCGTTGCTGCATATTCCAATCTTGGTCTTTTCAGAGTGATTACAATTTTCTTCACCATTTCTTCATCCAGGTAAGTAAATGCCACTTTAATTGTTCTTATTAAATTATAAGTTTCTCCAAAAATCTTATCTATATGTTTCTCAGGTGACATATTATTCATAACAATGACTCCCAGGTCCTTCTCGTTTTCTACTTTTTTTTTATTCCTTCTTCTCCCAATTTATATGATCCTGTTATTCTGTTTTTGCTTTTCCAAATTCCACTATACTACACTTTTTAGTGTTGAATTCCATCTCCCACTTCCTACTCCATTCCCATACTTTATTTAGATCACTCTGTAGTGATTCACAATCTTCTTCCGTGTTCACTTTTTTTAATAGTTTTGCATTATCTACAAAGAAGCTTATATAACTTTCAATTTCTTCATCCATATCATTGATATATATAGCAAACATTATTGGGGCCAGAACTGTTCCTTGTGGAACACCGCTTATTACTTCATCCCATTTTGAGTGTTTGTCTCTTATCGCTACTCTCATTTTTCTTTCTTGCAAAAAGTCTTCCATCCATTTAAGCAGTTTGCCCTGTATTCCTCCTGTAGTTTCTAATTTCTTAAGCAACTTCTTATGTGGTACTTTGTCAAAAGCTTTTTTTAGGTCTAGAAATGCACAATCAGCCCATCCATATCTTTTTTGTATTATATCTATTAGCCTTGAATAGAAACATATTGAATTAGTGACACATGATCTTCCTTGTCTGAATCCAAATTGCCTTGGATTTAGCATGCTGTTTTTTTTTTCTTCTAAATATTTTACCCATTTACTTTTGATAATTCTTTCACAAATTTTTGCTATTGTACTTGTTAGAGAGACTGGTCTATAGGTGGTAGTGTCTTCTTTATTTCCTCCTTTATATATAGGTACTATATTTGCTTTTTTCCAATCTTCTGGAACTTTTCCTTCTTTCAAGGAACTATTTATTATGCTATGTATTTTGTCTGCCAGTTCATTCCTGCATTCTTTCAGTATCCAGTTTGCTATTTCATCAGGTCCATGTGATTTTCTAACATCAAGATTACTCAAGTGTTTCATTATTTCATTCTTTGTTACTTCTATTTCTTTCATAGTGGGAACTTTGTCTTTCCATTTGATCTCTTCCGGTTGTATATTCTCCCTTGTAAACACTGATTTAAAATGCTTGTTCATAATTTCTGCCATTTCTATTTCCTCTGTGTATTCAACTCCTCCTTGTCTTAATTTCTCCAAATCTTGTTTGATTTTCAGTTTGTTTACAAATCTGTATAGTTTTTGTTGAAATTTACATTTTTCTATGACATCTTCTTCATATTTTCTCTTTTCCTCTCTGCACGCTTGTACATATTCATTTCTATAACAAGTATATATTTTCCATTTTTCAGGTCTTTTGTCTTTCTTCAATTTTGTCCAGGCTTTGTCTCTTTTGTCTTTTAACTCCCTACAACTTTTGTTGTACCAGCACTTTACATATTATTTTTCTTGTTTTTGTCTTGGGACATACTTTTTCACTTCTTTTTTATAGATTTTTGTCAAAATATTCCATTTCTCTTCTACTGTTGTATCTTCTTTGTGTATTCTTTCCCAGTTTTCCTTTTGAAAGAATTCTCTTATTTTATCAAAATTTGTTTTTTCATACATCAATCTTCCTTTTCTATATTGTTCATTTCTTTTCATGTATTTTTTCTCATTTAGATCTAGTTCTATCAATATGTGGTCACTTTTACTTATTGGTGCCTAGTATTCTATCTTTTCCACTATTTCAGGTTCTGATGTGATTATTAGGTCTAGTCTCGATGGTTCTTCTTCATTTCTATACCTAGTGTTCTCTTGAATCCATTGTGTCATTGTGTGGTCAATAATCATCTCAAGTAGAACATTTCCCCATGAGTCTTCTCCACCCTTTACAGTCATCTCTTCCCAGCAGATTTCTTTGCAATTATAGTCGCCCATCATAACTATTCTTCCTCCATCTTCCATTATCTTGTTTAATGTTATTCTTGTGTCTTCTAACATACTTTTATGTTCACTTTCTTCCCACGAGGTTGTTTTTGGGGGCACGTAGTTTATTACAAACTTTCTGCTCTTCTTATCTCTGTCTTCTACTTTTATCATAATCATCTCTACTCTATTCTTTCCATATGTGACACTCTTCACATTTATATCCTTCTTAGTCAGGAACATAATTCCACCCCCTTGTTTTATCTCTCTGTTTCTAATCCAATAATTATATGCATTGTGTCCTATGCTGTTGGGTGGTAGTGGACCTTTTAATTTTGTCTCTACAATTCCTATTATGTCTGGTTCTTTTTCCTTCAGATACGCGTTCAGTTCATTCAGTCCTGTTATTAATCCATCTATATTTGTGTAGGACACTCTTAACTTTCTGTTATTTCCATTGTATTCTCTGTTTCTTTTTTGTTTCTCTCTGTTATGGTCCATTTCCTCAATTTATTCACTACTCTCCAGTAGAATTCTTCTTTTTCTGACTCCGTTCCAGTCTCGTTTTTTTCTTTAGCTTCTTTCCTTTTCATTTTTTCTTCCTCTCTTTCCTCTTTATTCATTTCTCTTTTTATCCATACCTTTTTATATTGTTCACTTGCTGCTAGCTTCCCTGTTTTTGCTAAGATATTCTCTGCTGTTGTTTGTGATCTGAATTTAATCTTAATTGGTCTGCTCTTATCTGTACTATATTTTCCAAGCCAAAACATCTCTTCGATTTGTTTCATTATTTCAGATTCATCTTCCTGAACTAATTCTAGTAAACTGCTTACTTTTTCTTTTTCCTCACTGATTCTTGAAGTTCTATCGAGGTTACGTTTCTCTTCCATTCCCAATATAATATACATTTCTTTTTATCTGCTAAGTCTCTTACTATATTCTCCTTCTGTCTCATGACTTTGATAACTGAGTCTTCAGTTTGTTCTTTCATTTGTTGTTTAATTATATCAGTAAATGCAACTTTACTGTTTTTCTGGATTTTTCTCCAACCCTGTGCTTCTTTTGCTATAGCCTCTATATTGTCTTTATTGTTCCTTTTTAATTCTTCATTCTCCTCTTTTACTTCTTTTAACTGTCTTTTTAGTTCTTCTATTTCATTAGTTAAATTTTTGTTTGCCTTCTCTAGTTCTTCCAATCTTTCAACTGTCTGCGCAATGTTGGTTACATTACCAAACCTATCTTCCCAATGTTCGATCATCTTATTAAGTTTCTCCTCTAGTCTTATCAATCAGGGGAGGTTGATATCCCCCCCACCCTCATTAAATCCCTGGAAATTATTATCCTCACCTTCCATTGTGCTGCTCTTATCTATATTTCTAATCTTTACAATTTTGTTAATCCCATCACCAGAATCATCGGTCCTTCGTTTGTTTACAAGACGTCTAGCCTCTTGGGCCAAGTCCTGCCCTTCCTCATTTCCTTCCATTTCCCTCAGTAATCCCTCCCCTTCTCCTTTTTCCTCACTTTCCTACACCACAAGTTATCCCCTTCCCTGTAAATACAATAGGTACTTCCTTTGCATTGAGTTCCACGAATATTTCACTTTTTCTTCAGAACTCTAATCTTCGCCGTCCATCCGACAAAAGTGTGTGTGTATTTACCTAGTTGTATTTTACAGGAAGGGGAGCTAGGCTCGTGGGGTCCCGTCTTCATATCTCATTTTATCTAAACTATTTTTAAATTCATGTATTGTTTTTGCACACACCACTTTCTCATCTAACTTGTTCCAACTGTCTATTACTCTGTGAGGAAAGCTGTTCTTTTTCAAATCTCTTCTATAGCTGTCTTTTTTTATTTTCTTTCCGTGTCCTCTTGTATTTCTGTCATCCCATTTTATCAGATTCTCTCTATCAGTAATTTCTATGCCTTTCATGATTCTGTAAATAGCTATCAAATCTCCTCTCTCTCTTCTTTGCTCTAGTGTCTGTAGTTCAAGTTTTTCTAGTCTCTCTTCATATGATAGTTTTGAGAGTGTTGGTGCCAGTTTTGTAATTGCTCTTTGTATTCTTTCAAGTTTTTTTATACATTTTTTTTTTTTTGTACTTGGTGACCATATCGTTGCTGCATATTCCAATCTTGGTCTTATCAGGGTGATTAGGATTTTCTTCACCATTTCTTCATCCAGGTATGTAAATGCAACTTTGATTGTTCTTATTAAATTATAAGTTTCTCCAAAAATCTTATTTATATGTTTCTCAGGTGACATATTATTCATAACAATGACTCCCAGGTCCTTCTCATTTTCTACTTCTTTTATTCCTTCTTCTCCCAATTTATATGCTCCTGTTATTCTGTTTTTGCTTTTTCCAAATTCTATTATACTACACTTTTTTGTATTGAACTCCATCTCCCACTTCCTACTCCATTCCTGTACTTTATTTAGATCACTCTGTAGTGATTCACCATCTTCTTCAGTTTTCACTCTTTTCAGTAGTTTTGCATCATCTGCAAAGAAGCTCATATAGCTTTCAATTCCTTCATCCATATCATTAATATATATAGCAAACATTATTGGGGCCAGTACTGTTCCCTGCGGAACACTGCTTATTACTTCATTCCATTTTGAGTGCTGGTTTCTTATCACTACTCTCATTTTTCTTTCTTGCAAAAAGTCTTCCATCCAATTTAGTAGTTTGCCCTGTATTCCTCCTTCAGTTTCTAATTTCTTAAGCAACTTCTTATGTGGTACTTTGTCAAAAGCTTTCTTTAGGTCTAGAAATGCACAGTCCGCCCATCCATCTCTTTCTTGTATTATATCTATTAGCCTTGAATAGAAACATATTAAATTGGTGACGCATGATCGTCCTTGTCTGAATCCAAATTGCCTTGGATTTAACACTGTTTTTTTCTAAATATTTTACCCATCTACTTTTGATAATTCTTTCACAAATTTTTGCTATTGTACTTGTTAGAGAGACTGGTCTATAGTTGGTAGGTTCTTCTTTATTTCCTCCTTTATATATAGGTACTATATATGCTTTTTTCCAATCTTCTGGAACTTTTCCTTCTTTCAAGGAACTGTTTAGTATGCTATGTATTTTGTCTGCCAGTTCATTCCTGCATTCTTTCAGTATCCAGTTTGCTATTTCATCTGGTCCATGCGATTTTCTGACATCAAGATTACTCAAGTGTGTTAATATTTCATTCTTTGTTACTTCTATTTCTTCCATAGGGGGGACTTTCTCTTTCCATTCGTTCTCTTCAGGTTGTATGTTCTCCCTTGTAAACACTGATTCAAAATGTTTGTTCATAATTTCCCGCCATTTCCATTTCCTCAGTGTATTCAACTCCCTCTTGTCTTAATTTCTCCAAGTCTTGTTTGTTTTTCAGTTTGTTGTTTACAAATCTGTAGAATAGTTTTGGTTGATCTTTACACTTTTCTATGATATCTTTTTCATATTTTCTCTTTTCCTCTCTGCACGTTTGTACATATTCATTTCTATAACAGGTATATATTTTCCATTTTTCAGGTCTTCTGTCTTTTTTCCATCTGGTCCAGGCTTTGTCTCTTTTGTCTTTTAACTCCCTACAACTTTTGTTGTACCAGCATTTTACATATTCTTTTTCTTGTTTTTGTCTTGGGACATACTTTTCCACTCCTTTTTTGTAAATTTTTGTCAAAATATTCCATTTCTCTTCTACTGTTGTTTCTTCTTTGTATATTTCTTCCCAGTTTTCCTTTTGAAAGAATTCTCTTATTTTATCAAAGTTTGTTTTTTCATGCATCATTCTTCCTTTTCTATATTGTTCATTTCTTTTCATATATTTTTCTTCATTAAGTTCCAGTTCAATCAATATGTGGTCACTTTTACTTATTGGTGTTTTATATTCAATTTTGTCCACTATTCTAGGTTCAGATGTAATTATTAGGTCTAGTCTCGATGGCTCTTCTTCATTTCTATACTTAGTGTTCTCCTGTATCCATTGTGTCATTGTATGGTCAGTAACCATCTCAAGTAGAGCGTTTCCCCATGAGCCGTCTCCACCCTTTACTGTCATTTCTTCCCAGCAGATTTCTTTGCAATTAAAGTCGCCCATCATAACTATTTTTCCTCCCTCTTCCATCATCTTGTTTAATGCTATCTTTGTGTCCTCTAACATACTTTTATGTTCACTCTCTTCCCA
The DNA here is from genome assembly GCF_046742065.1 of Oratosquilla oratoria. Taxonomy (NCBI): domain Eukaryota; kingdom Metazoa; phylum Arthropoda; class Malacostraca; order Stomatopoda; family Squillidae; genus Oratosquilla; species Oratosquilla oratoria. Next base: position 35,373,741 of record NC_134815.1, on the reverse strand, counting down.
TGAGGCTGTTTTCGGGGGCACATAATTTATCACAAACTTTCTGCTCTTCTTATCTCTGTCTTCTACTTCCATCATTATCATCTCTACTGTATTCTTTCCATATGTGACACACTTCACGTTTATATCCTTCTTAGTCAGGAACATAACTCCACCCCCTTCCTTTTTCACTCTGTTTCTAATCCAATAATTATAAGCATCATGTCCTACACTGTTGGGTGGTAGTGGACCTTTTAATTTTGTTTCTACAATTCCCATTATGTCTGGTTCTTTTTCCTTCAAATAATCATTCAGCTCATTCAATCCTGTTATTAATCCATCTATATTTGTGTAAGACACTCTTAGTTTTCTGCCACTTCCATTGTGTTCTCTGTTTCCCTTTTGTTTTTCTCTTGTATGTCGACTTTCTTTAGTTTCATATTCACTACTCTCCAATAGAATCTCTCTTTTTCTGACTCCGTTCTTATCTCGTTTTTTTCCTTAGCTTCAAGTCTTTTCTGTTTTTCTTCCTCTCTTTCCTCTTTATTCATTTCTCTTTTTATCCATACCTTTTTATATTGTTCACTTGTTGCTAGTTTCCCTGTTTTGGATAAGATATTCTCAGCCGTAGTTTGTGACCTGAATTTAATCTTAATTGGTCTGGTCTTGTCTGTACTATATTTCCCGTGCCTGAATTTCTCTTCAATTTGTTTCATTATTTCTGGTTCATCTTCCTGAGCTAATTCTAGTAAATTTCTTACTTTTTCATTTTCCTCTTTGATTCTTGTGGTTCTATCTGGGTTATGTTTCTCTTCCATTCCTAATATAATTATACATTTCTTTCTGTCTGCTAAGTCTCTTACTATATTCTCCTTCTGTCTCATCACTTTAATAACTGAGTCTTCAGTTTGTTCACTCATTTGCTGTCTGATTATGTCAGTGAATGCAACTTTGCTATTTTCTTGGATTTTTTTCCAACCCTCCTTGTTCTCCTTATTATTCTCCTTTAAGACTTTATTCTCTTCTTTTACTTCTTTTAACTGTTTTTTTAATTCTTCAATTTCCTTAGTTAAGTTTTTGTTCACCTTCTCTTGTTCTTCCAATTTTTCAACTCTCTGCACAATGTTGTTAACGTGACCGAACTTAAATTCCCAGTGCTCGATCATCTTATCGAGTTTCTCTTCTAGTCTTGTTAATCGGGGGGGGGGGTTGTGTCCCCCCCACCCTCTTTAAATCCCTGGAAAATATTCTCATCATCTTCTACTGTATTGCTCTTATCTATATTTCTAATCTTTACATTTTTGTTAGACATTTCATCATCGCTAAATTGGTCCGGCCCTCGTTTGTTTAGATTTCGTCTGCCTGCCTGGGCCAAGTCCTCACCTTCCTCATTTCCTTCCATTTCCCCCAGTAATCCCTCCCCTTCTCCTTTTTCCTTACTTTCCCTACACCACGAGCAATTTCCCCCCCACCCTGCAAATACAATATGTACTTCCTTTGCTTTGGGAGCCACGAAATTTCACTTTTTCTTCAGAACGTCGTCTATGCCGTCCGTTCGTTGAAGTGTGTGTATTTACCTAGTTGTATTTACCTAGTTGTATTTTACGGGAAGGGGAGCTATGCTCGTGGGGTCCCGTCTTCATATCTCATTTTATCTAAACTATTTTTAAATTCATGTATTGTTTTTGCACACACCACTTTCTCATCTAACTTGTTCCAACTGTCTATTACTCTGTGAGGAAAGCTGTTCTTTTTCAAATCTCTTCTATAGCTGTCTTTTTTTATTTTCTTTCCGTGTCCTCTTGTATTTCTGTCATCCCATTTTATCAGATTCTCTCTATCAGTAATTTCTATGCCTTTCATGATTCTGTAAATAGCTATCAAATCTCCTCTCTCTCTTCTTTGCTCTAGTGTCTGTAGTTTAAGTTTTTGTAGTCTCTCTTCATATGATAGTTTTGAGAGTGTTGGTGCCAGTTTTGTGATTGCTCTTTGTATTCTTTCAAGTTTTTTTATACATTTTTTTGTACTTGGTGACCATATCGTTGCTGCATATTCCAATCTTGGTCTTATCAGGGTGATTAGGATTTTCCTCACCATTTCTTCATCCAGGTATGTAAATGCAACTTTGATTGTTCTTATTAAATTATAAGTTTCTCCAAAAATCTTATTTATATGTTTCTCAGGTGACATATTATTCATAACAATGACTCCCAGGTCCTTCTCATTTTCTACTTTTTTTATTCCTTCTTCTCCCAAATTATATGATCCTGTTATTCTGTTTTTGCTTTTTCCAAATTCCATTATACTACACTTTTTTGTATTGAACTCCATCTCCCACTTCCTACTCCATTCTTGTACTTTATTTAGATCTCTCTGTAGTGATTCACAATCTTCTTCAGTTTTCACTCTTTTCAGTAGTTTTGCATCATCTGCAAAGAAGCTCATATAGCTTTCAATTCCTTCATTCATATCATTAATATATATAGCAAACATTATTGGGGCCAGAACTGTTCCCTGCGGGACACCGCTTATTACTTCATTCCATTTTGAGTGCTGATCTCTTATCACTACTCTCATTTTTCTTTCTTGCAAAAAGTCTTCCATCCAATTTAGCAATTTACCTTGTATTCCTCCTTCATATTCTAATTTCTTAAGCAACTTCTTATGTGGTACTTTGTCAAAAGTTTTTTTTAGGTCTAGAAATGCACAATCAGCCCATCCATCTCTTTCTTGTATTATATCTATTAGCCTTGAATAGAAACATATTAAATTGGTGACGCATGATCGTCCTTGTCTGAATCCAAATTGCCTTGAATTTAGTACGTTGTTTTTTTCCAAGTATTTTACCCATCTACTTTTGATAATTCTTTCACAAATTTTTGCTATTGTACTTGTTAGAGAGACTGGTCTATAGTTGGTAGGTTCTTCTTTATTTCCTCCTTTATATATAGGTACTATATTTGCTTTTTTCCAATCTTCTGGAACTTTTCCTTCTTTTAAGGAACTGCTTATTATGCTATGTATTTTGTCTGCCAGTTCATTCCTGCATTCCTTCAGAATCCAGTTTGCTATTTCATCTGGCCCATGCGATTTCCTGACATCAAAATTACCCAGGTGTGTCAATATTTCATTCTTTGTTACTTCTATTTCTTCCATAGGGGGGACTTTTTCTTTCCACTCAATCTCTTCAGGTTGTATATTTTCCCTTGTAAACACCGATTTAAAATGTTTGTTCATAATTTCTGCCATTTCCATTTCCTCAGTGTATTCAACTCCTCCTTGTCTTAATTTCTCCAAGTCTTGTTTGTTTTTCAGTTTATTGTTTACAAATCTGTAGAATAGTTTTGGTTGATCTTTACACTTTTCTATAACATCTTTTTCATATTTTCTTTTTTCCTCTCTGCACTTTTGTACATATTCATTTCTATAACCAGTATATATTTTCCATTTTTCAGGTCTTCTGTCTTTTTTCCATCTGGTCCAGGCTTTGTCTCTTTTGTCTTTTAACTCCCTACAACTTTTGTTGTACCAGCATTTTACATATTCTTTTTCTTGTTTTTGTCTTGGGACATACTTTTCCACTCCTTTTTTGTAAATTTTTGTCAAAATATTCCATTTCTCTTCCACTGATGTTTCTTCTTTGTATATTTCTTCCCAGTTTTTTTGTTGGAAGAATTTTCTTATTTTATCAAAGTTTGTTTTTTCATACATCATTCTTCCTTTTCTATATTGTTCATTTCTTTTCATATATTTTTCTTCATTAAGTTCCAGTTCAATCAATATGTGGTCACTTTTACCTTTTGGTGTTTTATATTCAATCTTGTCCACTATTCTAGGTTCAGATGTAATTATTAAGTCTAGCCTCGATGGTTCTTCATTTCTATACCTAGTGTTCTCTTGTATCCATTGTGTCATTGAATGGTCAGTAATCATCTCAAGTAGAGCATTTCCCCATGAGTCATCACCACTCCTTACTGTCATTTCTTCCCAGCAGATTTCTTTGCAATTAAAGTCGCCCATCATAATTATTCTTCCTCCGTCTTCCATTATTTTAGTTAATGCTATCTTTGTGTCCTCTAACATACTTTTATGTTCACTCTCCTCCCATGAGGCTGTTTTCGGAGGCACATAATTGATCACAAATTTTCTGCTCTTCTTATCTCGGTCTTCCACTTCTATCATAATCATCTCTACTGTATTCTTTCCATATATGACACCTTTCACGTTTATATCCTTCTTAGTCAGGAACATCACTCCACCCCCTTGTTTTTTCTCTCTGTTTCTAATCCAATAATTGTATGCATCATGTCCTATACTGTTGGGTGGTAGTGGGCCTTTTAATTTTGTTTCTACAATTCCCATTATGTCCGGTTCTTTTTCTTTCAAATAATCATTCAGTTCATTCAATCCTGTTATCAATCCATCTATATTTGTGTAAGACGCTCTTAGTTTTCTGCCACTTCCATTGTGTTCTCTGTTTCCCTTATGTTTTTCTTTAGTATGTCGAACTGCCTTATTTTCATGTTCACTACTCTCCAATAGAATCTCTCTTTCTCTGACTCCGTTCTTTCCTCGTTTTTTGCCTTAGCTTCAAGTCTTTTCTGCTTTTCTGCCTCTCTTTCCTCCTTATTCATTTCTCTTTTTATCCATACCTTTTTATATTGATCATTTGTTGCTAGTTTCCCTGTTTTGGATAGAATTTTCTCTGCCGTTGTTTGTGACCTGAATTTAATCTTAATTGGTCTGGTCTTATCTGTACTATATTTTCCGAGTCTGAATTTTTCCTCAATTTCCTTTATAATTTCTGGTTCATCTTCCTGGACTAATTTTAATAAACTGCTTACTCTTTCATTTTCCTCCTTGATTCTTGCGGTTCTATCTGGGTTATGTTTCTCTTCCATTCCTAATATAATTATACATTTCTTTTTGTCAGCTAATTCTCTTACTATATTCTCCTTCTGTCTCATCACTTTAATAACTGAGTCTTCATTATGTTCTTTCAATTGCTGTTTGACTATGTCAGTGAATGAAACCTTATTCCCTTCTTGGGTTGTTCTCCAATTTTTAGCTTCTGTAGCTATTTTCTCTCTGTTTTCATTACTATTCTTCTTCAATTTCTCATTCTCCTCCTTTACATTTCCTAACTGTCTTTTTAGGTCCTCTATTTCTTCAGTTAAGTTTCTGTTTGCCTTCTCTAGTTGTTCCATCCTTTCAATTCTCTGGAAAATGGAATCAACATTACCTAACTTACGTTCCAAGTCCTCGATCACCTTATCAACTCTCTCCTCTAGTCTTATCAGTCGGGGGGGGGGGGGGGTTGTGTCCCCCCCACCCTCTTTAAATCCCTGGAACATATTCTCGTCACTTTCTGCTGTATTGCTCCTCTCTATACTTCTAATCTTTACAATTTTATTAGACATTTCATCCTCACTCAGCCTTTTGTTTACCTTTCGCTTGTCTGGCTGGGCCAAGTCTACTCCCTCCTCATTTCCTTCCATTTCCCTCAGTAATCCCTCCCCTTTTCCTCTTTCCCTACTTTCCCACTACTCCACGAGCAATTTCCCCCCCACCCTGTAAAAACACTAGGCACTTCTCTTTGCGTTGGGATCCACAGACTTCAGTTTTCTTCAGAACGTCATCCAAGCCGTCCATTCGCTGAAGTGTGTGTGTGTGTGTGTGTGTATATATATATATATATATATATATGTTCAGGTACTCCTCGTTTAACGACCTACTCAGTTAACGACAACTCGGAGTAACGATGGGCTTTATGACAGACCATTGTTCATCTAACATAAATCTCCCGAAGTTACAACGTCGTGTACGATAATTAAGTTGGCTGAGGCAAATTTGTATGATGTTATAAATGAACTTGTACAGTGGATATTAGCTGTGAGGTAACGTGTTCTGAAGCTTAGGTCTACATTACCATCCTGCAAGCTGCAAAAACTACCTGGGGTACAATATATACCGGTAATGGTAAATTTTTTAGTTTCGACCAAGGGCGCAATATAGCAATAGAAAATTAATTATTGATTTTGTAAATTATAATGTATCAATGTAATATTCAATTTTGTGAGCGGAAATAAAAAAAGGTGCTAAAACAAATTTCGTAAGTAATGAAGTCATGTCGGATGAATGGTACACCATGTTTGTTTTGATAGATGCCGATGTCGAGGAAATGAAAGGATGATAAATTCTCCTAACCTAAACTAAACTAACCTAACCTGTGTTTGATAAATCATTACCTGCAAATTAAATGTCATCCGGCTCGTCCTCGTTGTCGTCGTTGTGAGAGACGTTGGCAGACGACAAGATGGCGTCCCAATCCTATGCTACCGACTTCATTCATTAGCATATTTTCTTGTAGCATGGTATTTTTTACTTTAATTTCATCCCACAAAATTGCATATTACGTTGATACATTTTAATTTACAAAATTAATAATTAATTTTCTATTGCTATATTGCACCCATGGTCGAAACTAAAAAAATACCCCGGTATTCAATATGGAATGTCAGCATACGCGGATTTGGTCATATACGGTAATTTCGGGAACATGACCACCGTAAATAAACAGTAAATAAAGCTTTAATGTACTGTATAAAAGAGGGAAATACATGAAAATAAAGATACATGTATTGCTGGACATTGTACATTACAGTACATGTACGTATATGTATACACTTTCGCTTAACGACCAATTCGGTTAACGACGGCATGCTGGTCCCAATTGTCGTCGTTAAACGAGGAGTGGTTGTATATATAAATTAAGTAGAATAAAAGAATATATACTTCCCAAAAAATTCAACAGAAAATATAAAATGTTGCTACAAAAGTTGTAGACCACCTCAACTGACCTACCTCTAAAGCAATTTGAACATGTTCCTCAGTGACAGGCACAGCAAGGCAGACTCCAGTCTTGGTTAAAGGCCTGTGCATATAATATTTGACAATGTCCACCAATGTTGGAAATGGTAGGTCTGTGTCCCAGATGTAGAAGCCATCAGTCTCACCCTGAATGCCAAGTTTTTGAACTTTACCATTGGCTCTGAAAGGTCAAGAGGAGAGAACTTGGTTCATGTACAAGGATGAAGAGTGTGAGGCACTTGTATTAAGATTCTTAGAGTTTGGTATCATCTGATTTTCTCCTTCCAAGGTGCTTAACTTGACTGCTATCAGAAGGACCGAGAACTAATATGTATTTTTATGAATATTTTCTCTATCACATTGATTTGATATCTTGTCCAATTCATACTGCTATATATAATGTCTATTTAGGGAATAAACATCTCTCAGTAGACAGGGATGATCTACTTAAATGGGACACAAGAAATATAAGGGGACACAAGAAGAAACTAAAGAAGAACAGTTACAGAAGAGATCTGAAAAAGAATAGCTTTCCACATAGAGTGATAGATACATGGAATGTGCCATTACGAGATGTAATGGGGCTTTTTTTTATATATCCGTGTATTCCCAATGTTTACATATTTTCTGTTTGAGCTTGTTTCCCCTCGGAAGGGGTTTTCATCGTTGTTTTTGGTAATGCTTTAATTTAAGTATGTTGCGAGCAGAAGCTTCTTCTGCTTAAAAATACTACCGTTGTAAGTTGTCTGCAAGCTGTGTTGCAAGATAACATCTCATTATTTGTGCAATGTGCACTTAAAGAATTAGACTTAAAAAGGTGTGTAAGAACCGGTTGCCGTTTGTGACATAACATCACGTCTAGGCGCCAGTCTGGTCCGAACTAGAAAGATGAACACACCCCTCTTATAGCCAACTCAGTAAGTCTTAAAACTCTTTGTATTTGAGGTTTAGAGTATTCTAGTGCATCCTTTGTAATCCTTTATATCATGTGTAGCTTTTAGCCTTTAGTAACTACAGTACTTTTTACAGTTTTTCATCAATTCCAACGTACTATCAAAATCCCCTTGGTCCCATCCTGCATGATGGATCAGATCTGCATTAAATTCGCATCAAATATCCCCGTGATTCTATAACCTTCAGTCCCAAGTCTGTCTACGTCACGGGTGCTAGATGCTAGTGCCATTTGATCTGCGCAGCCCCACTTTTGGCTGCGCCAAATGGAATAAATTGAAAACAGTGAGTGCTAAAACTATACACGACTTTAAGAAAGAACTGGATATGGAAAGACACAACTGTGGGTCCCTACAAGCATAGCTCTTCTGCTGCAAAATACAAGTTAAAATCTGTCCTTTAAAGATGAAGGGCCATCCCTGTACACTGCCAGGGTCATAAGTAATATAGCAACACACATCTCAATACCAGAACCCAATAACCAGAGCTGGTTTACCCCCACTGTTACATTTACAATGGCAACCCTCTTTCCTTGTCCAATCATGAACAATTAGAGAAAATGAGTCAAGATATACATTCACAACCATTTCCTACTCACACCTATCTTTTCCCATCTTCACTGCTCAGCATCAATAGAAATTCCCCATTCACCCAAAGCTCACTTCACCCGTCTATCCATCTCATTCTCAGTTTTCCCCTCATGTTCACTCCATCTAGCTTTGCCTTCAACACTCATTTTGGATAGAATGGTAAATGAGGAGGTTAAGAGAGGAGCAGGTGTGAAAAGTCAGCTGGCAAATATGGCTGATGAAAGATTATTGGAATGGTTTGGACACATGGAAAGAATGCCTCAAGAAAGATTAGCAAAAAGATGTGAATGGAGTGAACTTGAGGGGGCAACCAAAAATGAGATAGATGGATAGGGTGAAAGGGGCTTTGAGCAAGAGGGGAGTGTCTGTTGAGCTGGAAAGGAAGAAAGTGGAAAATGGTTGTGTATATATAATATTTTGATGCAGCCAGAAGTGATCTCTCCCTGTCTTCTCTATTATTTGCATGAGGGAATGAGGAGGGAGGATCACCATATAAGAGAAGCAGCTCTGCTGTGGATGTACTGTGTCTTGCTGCATTGCTTCTGACCCAGGCAGTGGGCAAGAGACATGGATGACCCTTCATCCACCAGGAGCTAAGATGAGAGGGGATGCTAAAGGTGGTAGATAGGAGTGGAATGGGTAGGAGTGGGTGTATGCCTAGACTGGCTACCTTGCTTATATGGGAGGAAAAGCCCTAAGTTTATATAGACAGATAGTTCTATTACAGCTTCCTCACTAATGCAGGCTTATTTTTTCCATTTTCTTAGAGAAAATAGTTGTGTTTTTATAACAAAAAGAGTCAAATTGAAAAATATAATAATAAAAAATTGCACAAATTTGCATAGAGAAATTTGCATTGTATGAATGACTGTCTAAACATCAGTTGTATAATGAGGTATGCCTACATCAATCAATCAGTCAATGCCTACATATATTGGAAAAATCAACTTCAACTTCCACCACCAGTCTGAATAAATGAGATGCCCTGAGGCAACCCTGTTTACCATCACTGAAAATAATCATTACCTTAATAGAAGTGTGAAAGAACTTTGTCCTTGAGAGCTTGGTCGCACAAGGAAGGCTCCTTCATTGGATATAGATTCAAGTACAAGCCTGGAGATATTGTTAGTCATGTCATGATGGTACCATTTCATGGACCTATGGAAATCTTCTTGTGGTACACCATTTTGTAGCATCACATCTATTACTTCTTCCTGAAACCATATATTTGTATTACCTGAGGACATCCAGACTAAATAAGAAAATTCTATAATAGGTATGAAATATGATGAAATAGTATTGGAATAGTTTGCACATGGAAAAAATGAGTTAAGAAAGATTAGTAAAAGTGTGGAAGGCAGAGGTGGATGTAGTGAACATGAGGGGATGACTGAGGACGAGATGGATGGATGAGGTAAAGGGACATTGTGCAAGAGGGGGATGTCTGTTGAGGAAGGAAGGCAAAAGGCAAAAGATAGAGGCAAGTGGAGAATAGCTGTGTATAGATGATAATGTGATGCATGGAAGGGAGTGGGTGGGGAATGGGAGGTAGGGAGTGGTTGTGTGAATGATATTTTGACGCAGCCCAAAAGGATTTCTCCCCAATTAAATGAAGCAGCCTTGCTGTGGATGTACCGTATTTACCTATTTGTATTATACGGGAAGGGAGCTATGCTCGTGGTGACCCATCTTTGTATCTCTCAGCAACAAGTTTTTTCTTAAAATATTGAATTGTTATTGTACACACTGTTTCTTTGTCCAATTTGTTCCAAGTATCTATCACTCTGTATGGGAAGCTATTTTTTTTTTTTTTTTTTTTTTCGTCCTCTTGTTTTTCCACTGTCTCATTTCAATAAATCATTCTTATCTAATATTTCCATTCCCTTCATAATTTTATAAACAGTAAGTCTCCTCTTTCCCTTCTTTGTTCCAAAGTTGGTAACTCTAATTTGGACAGTCTTTGTTCATATGTCATGTTGGAAAGAGTTGGTGCCAGCTTTGTTGTTGCTCTTTGTATTCTTTCCAGCTTCTTTATATTCTTTTTGGTACTGGGTGTCCATAGTGTTGCTGCGTACTCAAGTTTTGGTCTTATTAGTGTAGTTAGAATTTTGTTATCATTTCCTTGTCCAAATAGGCAAATGCCACTTTTACTGACCTCAATAAATTATAGGTTTCTCCGACTATTTTATTAATATGCTTATCCGGTGTCATGTCTTTGCTGATCATCACTCCAAGGTCTTCTTCCGAATTTACTTTTTTGACCTCTTCACCAATTTTATAATCTCTCGATATTCTGTTTTTACTTTTTCCAAATTCCATTATACTACATTTCTTGATATTGAATTTCACTTCCCATTTTTAAGTCCAATTTACAGATCTTGTCCAAGTCTTGTTGTAATGAGTTGCAATCCTCCTCTGTTTTTACTTTCTTTAGTATTTTTGTGTCATCTGCAAAGAAATTCATATAACACTTTACTCTTTTGTCCATGTCATTTATGTATATAGCAAACATGATCGGGGCCAGTACTCATCCCTGCAGGACACCGCTTATCATTTCTTCCCAATTTGAGAATTTCTCTCTAATTACTACTCTCATTTTTCTCCCAGTCAGGAAGTCTTTCATCCATTCCAATAATTTTCCTCTGATGCCACCTACTGATTCTATCTCCCTTATTAGTTTATTGTGTGGTACCTTATCAAATGCCTTTGGTAGGTCCAGAAAGGCACAGTCCTCCCAACCATCTCTTTCTTGTATTATGTCTATTAATCTTGAGTAGAAGCAGATCAAATTTGTTGTACATGATCTTCCTTGTCTGAATCCAAATTTATTTGGATTCAGTATAGTTTTTTTTTCCATATGTTTAACCCATCTATTTTTGACAACCTTTTCGCAAATTTTTGCTACTGTGCTTGTCAGGGAGACCGGTCTGTAATTTGATGGGTCTTCCTTGTTTCCTCCCTTATAAATTGGTACAATGTTTGCCTTCTTCCAGTCCTGTGGCACTTTTCCTTCTTTAAGTGAGAATTTAATTATATTGTATATTTTGTCTGTTAATTCTTCCATGCATTCTTTCAGTATCCAATTTGCAATTCCGTCTGGACCATGTGATTTTCTGACGTCAAGGGTTTTGATTTGGTCGCTGATTTCCTTTTGTGTTACAATTATTTCTTTCATTGAGGGGTTCTCTCTCTCTTTATTTCCTCAGTTAGATGAGTTTTCTATTCTGAATACTGATTTGAAATGGTTGTTCATAATTTCAGCCATTTCCAGTTCTTCCGTATATTCATGTTTACCTTGGCGCAGCTTTTCTATTTCTTGTTCTTCAGTTTGCCATTTACATATCTGTAAAATAGTTTGGGTTCTTCCTTGCATTTTTCTATTATATATTTTTCCTGGTTTCTCTTTTCATCTCTGCGTATTTTTACATACTCATTTCTTAGTTTAATGTACATTTGCCATTTGCTTGTTTTCTTGTCTCTTTTCCATTTCTTCTAAGCTGTTTCTTTTATCCTTAGCCTCACTACACCTTTTGTTGTACCAGCTTTTTATGTATGTTCTTTCCATTTTTTTGTTGTGGTACGTTTTTTTTTTTTTTTTTTTTTTTTTATATATGCCCCGTGGGGCTACAGGGAGAAGGATGCCTAGTCCCACTCCCCGTCCCTTTCTTCTTGCCTCTTACGATCCAAGTGGGATACTTAGTGGCAGTATTCTTTTCCCCCACCACAGGGAATTCCCCCATCACAGAAAGAGAATACTCAGAGAAATGGTACAGGACAGCAACAAGGGGTTGGGGGACAGCATAACGGAGGGACAGTCGTAGTATAAAAGTGTCATCATTTCTCTATGAACAGAGTTTTCTTCTATCATAGACAAAATGATGTGTGGCTCTGGTCCGTAGGGGCGCCCCATATAGACCCTAAAGTATCGATTGCATGCTACTTTGCCACAATGACAAGCAGCCAATACCCCAGAGGTAGGGTGGGAGGGGTGTGGAGTGTATTTAGGGATGAAATGGGTGGGAGTGTTTTTATGCCTTTCCCTTTTTGGCTACCTCCCTTGAAAGGGGGAAAAAGCCTTGGTATATGTATGTATGTATGTACGTATTTATTTACTCCCTCATTATAAATTTCTTTTAGTGTCTTGCTGTATTAGTTCTGACCCAGGGCAATGAGCAAGATGCAGGGATGACCAATCATTCATGAGAAGTCCAGATGGGTAGGGGGAGATGATGGGAGTGGAATTATGCCTTTTGACTTTGGTTACTTCACTGGAAAGGGGGAAAGAGCCCTTGGTATACGTATGTATGAAATATGTTCAACATAATATCAATATTGTGTTTGTCAGGTGGGCATAGCATACTGATTACACTTATTCTAGGATGCTATCCCTTGAGGTCTATCTGAGAGCTGACACCAATCCAAGAGTTGACACCTTGACATGGTGGACAGGATTGAGTATCTTAATGACTACAAGGGCTATGCTGATAGCCATGAATGTTATGTATTTGATATATTTGATATTCATGCATAGCTATTTGATCCATTATATATAGGATTGAATAGGAAGGTCACAATGCTCATGTATTTACCTAGTTGTATTTACCTAGTTGTAATATACGGGAGGGGAGCTATGCTCATGGTGACCCATCTTTGTATCTCTCCGCATCAAGTTTTGTCTTAAAATCTTGTATAGTGTTTGCACATACTGTTTTGTTGTCTAATTTGTTCCATATATTAATCGCTCTGTGTGGGAAACTGTACCTTTTCAAGTTTTTTCTATAGCTATCTTTTTTCAGTTTTTTTCCGTGTCTCGTTTTACCGTTGTCCCACACTAACAGGTTGTTCCTGTCTAAAACTTCCGTTCCTTTCATTATTCTGTAGATAGTCCGCAAATCTCCTCTTTCTCTTCTTTGTTCCAGTGTTGGTAGGTTCAGTTTGGATAGTCTTTGCTCATATGTTAGTTCGGCAAGAGTCAGTGCTAGTTTGGTTGTCGCTCTTTGTAATCTTTCTAGTTTCTTAATATTCTTTTTGGTGCTGGGTGTCCAAAGTGATGCTGCATACTCAAGTTTTGGTATTATTAGTGTAGTTGGTATTTTCTTTATCATTTCTTCATCCATATAAGTAAATGCCACTTTGGTTGACCTCAATAAGTTGTAGGTTTCTCCGAATATTTTATTTATATGCTTATCATGTTTCATGTCCTTTCCAATCATCACTCCAAGATGTGTTTTGTGACATTTGTATGTTTGTTTACCTTTGTACCGATACTCTAGCAAGATGGCAACAAAATATAAACCCACCAAGAAAGCAGGATTTTTTTTTTAATCCCCACATCTGCAACAGAGGATGGGATTGATTCATTATGCATACAACTAATGAGATCTCCTTCACCTACAAGTATGCTTGACCAATTGATGTAAATGAGAATACCTAATCCACTTGACAAACTGGTGACAAGGATGAGATTGATTTATTACACATACAACTAAAGAGATCCACTTCACCCACAGGTATGTTTGACCAATTGATGTAAATGAGAATACAGACGCTCCTCAACTTACGTTTTAGTTTTAGTTACGTTCCGAACGGCCGAACGTAAGTTGAAAATGAACGTAAGTTGTTACTGTACTATACATCCATAAATTCTATTACCGTATCTTACAAAACACCCCTAAATCATTAATTATACACATAGCATTGTAAAATAATAACATTAATTTCAAATAAATTAAATTCAAGCAACATAAATTGAGATGGTGGAGGAGGAGGAGGCAAGGCACTTTCAGTCTGTCGTTTGTGCAATGTAAACAATGGACGCAGCATCATGCGTAAGTATCGTTTGAACTATGGAGAGCGCACTAAACTAAAAAAATTCACTCAAAAACAATTTTTTTTTTTACAATTTTTTTTTACAGTCCGTTCAAACGTAAAATCGAAAAAACGTTAAATGAATGAACGTAAGTAGAGGAGCATCTGTACCTTATCAACTTAACAAGCTAGCAATGAGTAAAGAGACAAACCCATGAGGCAGAGCAATGACCCCACGAAGCCAAGCAACACCCTATGAGGTAGACTGAAGGCAAACCCCAGGGGTATGATCCTGACATGGATACAGGATGTGAGATTGGCACCAAAGAGGTTTGGCAAGCTCACAAATCAACATAGGACAAGATCGGTTTGGATGTCACAGTTCCTCAGTCATTTGTGGTCAAGATGGAAACAGCTACATTTGCACACAACGTGGAAGAGGTGACTCACCAAATTTGAGTATTATCTCGCCACCATGGGTATATGAGATGTGAGTCAAAGGAAAGGTGTTTTCTTGCATATCGTGGGTGAAGAAATGCAAGATATTTTTGCCACACTACAACCATCAAATAATGGTGTAGAGGTAGTCAAACCCTGCCTAAACCAATACTTTCCTCCACAAGTTAACATACATACATACATACATTCATATACCAAAGGCTTTTTCCCCCTTATAAGGGAGGTAGCCAAAAAACAAAGGCATAGAAACTACTCCCACCCATTCCATTCCCTACAAACTCCACTCTCCTCTACCCTCTTCCCTTCTTCTTGTCTTGGCACCTCCTGGATGATGGGTCATCCCTGCATCTTGTCCACTGCCCTGGATCAGAAACAGTGTTGTGAGACAACACATCCACAGCAAGGCCAATTCATTAAATTGGCAACCCCCCTCCTCTCCGTCCCCTCATGCAGAAAAGAAGATGGGGAGAAATCCCTTCAGGCTGAGTCAATTTATTTCTCATACATACCTTTACCCACATCCCCCACCCACTCCCCCTCATACATCAAAGCATCATCCATACACAACCATTCTCCATTATGTCCTCTCCCGTCCTTCCTCAACAGACATTCCCCTCTTTCCCAATGCCCTTTTTACCCCATCCATCCATCTCATCTTCGTTCGACCCCTAATGTTCACACTTTCCACCTCAGCCTTCCACACCTCTTTTATTAATCTTTCTTCATTCAATCTTTCCATGTGTCCAAACCAACCTAATACTCTTTCATCAACTATCTCCCAACTCACTTTCCACCCCTGTTCTCCTCCTCACCTCCTCATTTCTCACTTTATCTCACCTGGCAACCCCTATCATACTTCTCAGGCACCTCATCTCAAACACATTCAAACTCCTCTCTTCCTCCCTATGTTCCATGTTTCTGCCCCATACTGAGCTGGTGGCACAATCACTCCTTCATACAATCGCCTCTTAGCATCCATTCCCAAATGTTTATTTCTCATTACACTTTTTAATCCACCAAGGCATTTAGTCACTTCACAATCTACATTCTACCTCCACCTCAGCTCCTCCCTTTCCTGCCACATTCACACCCAAGTATCTAAAACTATCCACTTCCTCCAGTCTCTCTCTTATAATACTTCCAGTCTGCTGCCACTCTCTCCCCTTGTACATCTCATCACCTCACTTTTACCCACATTTATCTTCAACTTCCTTCTTTCACACACCTTCCCAAACTCTGTCACTAACTTCCTCAATTCCTTCTCTGATCCTGCCACAAGTGCAGTGTTGCCAGCAAACAACAACTGGCTTATTTCCCACTTTTCTCAATTATCTTTAAACATCTCCAATCCCTGATCCACTACCCTTGCATTTACCTCTCGCACCACCCCATCCATGTACAAGTTGAACAGCCAGGGCAACATAACGCATCCCTGACGAAGTCTCACCTTTACCTCAAACCATCCATTCTCTCCATTTCTAATCCTAACACATGCTCTACTACATACATACATATACCAAAGGATTTTTTTCCCCTACACAGGGGGTAGCCAAAAAGAAAAAGGCATAGAAACCACTCCAACCCATTCCATTTCCTATATATTCCACTCCCCTCCACCCTCCTCCCTCCCTCTTATCTTGTCACCTCCTGGATGACGGGTCATCCCTGCATCCTGTCCACTGCCCTGGGTCAGAAGCAGTGTCCGAAGACACAACACATCCAGAGTAAGGCCGCTTCATAAATTCGGCGACCCCCCCTCTCCGTCCCCTTATGCAGAAAAGGAGAAGACGGGGAGAAATCCCTTCAGGCTGCGTCAAATTTTTTCTCATACATACTTCCTCACCCCCCATCCCCCACCCACTTCCCCCTCATGCATCACAGCATCATCTATACACAACCCCTCTCCATTCACCCCTATCTTCTGTCCTCTCCCATCCTTTCTCCACAGACATTCCTCTCTTTTGTAATGCCCCTTTCACCCCATCCATCCATCTCATCCTAGGACGCTCCCTCATATTTACTCCTTCCACCTCTACCTTCCACACTTCTTTTACTAATCTTTCTTCACTCATTCTTTCCATGTGTCCAAACCATCCTAATACTCTTTCATCAACCCTATCTCCCAGTTCCCTTTCCACCCCTGTTCTCCACCTCACCTCCTCATTTCTCACTCTATCCAGCCTAGTAACCCCTATCATACTTCTCATATCTCCCAACTCCCTTACCACCCCTGTTCTCCTCCTCACCTCCTTATTTCTCATTCTATCCATCTAGTAACCCCTATCATACTTCTCAGACACCTCATCTCAAACACATTCAAACTCCTTCTCTCTTCCTCTCTCATGTTCCATGTTTCTGTCCCGTACAATGCTGTTAGCACAATCACTCCTTCATATAACCTCCTCTTATCATCCATTCCCAGATGTCTATTCCTCATTACACTTTTCAGTCCACCAAAGCATTTACTCGCTTCTCTCAATCTACATATTACCTCCACCTCCACTCCGCCCTTTCCTGCCACATTTGCACCCAAGCATCTAAAGCTATCCACTTCCTCCAGTCTTTCACCCTTAATGCTCACTTCCAGCCTGATTTCACTCTCTCTCCTTTTACATCTCATCACCTTACTTTTACCCACATTTATCTTCAGCTTCCTTCTTTCACACACCTTCTCAAACTCTGTAACTAACTTCCTCAATCCCTCCTCTGATCCTGCTACAAGCGCAGTGTCGTCAGCAAACAACAACTGGCTCACCTCCCACTTTTCTCCATTTTCTTTAATCATCTCCAACCCCTGACCCACTACCCTTGCATTCAACTTTCGCACCACCCTATCCAGGTAAAGATTGAACAGCCAGGGCGACATAACACATCCCTGACGAAGTCCCACCTTTACCTCAAACCATTCACTCTCTCCATTTCTAATCCTAACGCAAGCTCTACTACTCTCATAAAAACTCTTGACTGCTCTTAACAGCTTTCCTCCTATCCCATATATCTGCAGTACCTCCCACAGTGCCTTCCTGTCTACCGTGTCATAAGCCTTTTCCAGATCCATAAAAGCCCAAAAAACATCCTTACCTTTTCCTATTGCTTTCTCACATATCTGTCTTACCACAAAATTCTGATTTACACAACCCCTACCTGTCCTAAACCCACACTGTTCCTCACCAATTACTCCCTCTGTTCCTCTCCTAATCCTCTCAATCAAGACCCTCCCATAAGCCTTCCCAACTACACTCAACAAGCTGATCCCTCTGAAACTACTACATTCACACTTGTCCCCCTTTCCTTTGTAAAGCGGAACTATACAGGCACTCCTCCAGTACTCTACCCTCTATTAAACAAACATTAAATAACCTTACTAGCCAGTCCACCATAACAGTACCTCCTTTCTTCAGATATTCTGCATGGCATCCATCCAGACCAGGTGCCTTACCTGCTCTTATCATCTTAACAGCTGCTTTCACTTCATCCTTCCCTATTCCTCCTCCATTTTTCTCACTCATCACTCTCATTTTCTTATCACTTCCCACTGCAACTACCTTTCCCTCCCTATCCTCCTTCACATTTAGCAACTCCCTAAAATACTCTGCCCACCTTCCGTTCTCCTCTTTGCTTCCTAAATCTTATGCTTAACTTTCCTTCTCTTTACTAAGTACCTCTCATACGATTCCCTTGTCCTAATTTGTAGCCAATCTATGAATGCCTGCTTCTTCTCTTCTACACATTTCTTTGCTTCCTCATCCCACCACTCACTACCTTTCCTTCTATTTCCTCCTGCCCTCCTTGTTCCACACACCATCTTTGCACACCTTATGACTCCCTCCTTGAACCATCCCCATTCCTCCTCCATTCCTAGTTCTACTCTATCCTTTACTCCCTCCCACTCCTCTTTCAGCTTCTTTTTATACTCATTCTCCTTTTTTTTCTCATTTAAGCAGTTCACTCTGAGTACCTCCCTACCTTCTGCCCTTTTCCTCTTTCTCCACCTATTCTCCACTCTCAATTTACCTTCCACCAGAAAATGATCTGATATTCCCCCACTCTCTCCCCTTAGAACATGTACATCCTTAACCCCTTCCATATGGTGATGCCTACGTAGGTGTCATGAGGAGCAAGTGGGTACGCAGGATGCCGACATCGGCATCTTGATTATATTTATTGTAGTTGTACCTGCATGACCCCCATACTCTGTAAACTGGCTTCATCATATTTTCTATGGTTATCAAAATTCATGGGTGAAAGAGAAAACAATTAATACAGCGGTGACTTTATTTTTTATAATGCGAGTATTATGACACAACATCACACGTCTGGCAGCTAATGCTACCCGCGAGATTTTGGCCCAGAGTGAAGGAGTTAACTCTTCTTACCATACTCCTGGTCACCACTATATACTCCATTAACACTCTATCTGCCACCCTTCCATCCAACACCCTCCCCCATGTGTACTTATGCTTGACTTTCTTCCTAAACACTGTATTTGCTATCATCAACTCTCAAGACACATCTCCACCATCATTTCTCCACTACAATTTTTACCTGGAACTCCATACTTCCCAGTCTATTGGTTCATTTCCTACCCTAGCATTAAGGTCTCCCAATTCAACTACATTGACATTTCTCCCTGATCCCTCTATGCATTCATTTATATCTACCCAAAAAGCCTCCCTTTCCTCTACGCTCTTCTCACTACCAGGTCCATACGCACTTACAAAAACCCACATCTCCTTTCCCAGCTTCACCTTCATCCACATCAACCTTGATGAAACCTCCTTCTACTCCACTACCCGCTTGCTTATCTCTTCACTTACTAGTATAGCCACCCCTTCTCTCCCTCGTCCCCTCTTCACTCCTGAGTACCTCCCAGCTACACTCCCAAACTCACAGTTGCCCTTTCCTTTCATTTTAGTTTCACTCAAATCCAGCACATCTATCTTTCTTCTCACAAACATACTGCCTATCTCTTCCCTTTTACTCTCATCTGTACCACATCCACGCACATTAAAAGACCCAAACCTTAGGGTACTGGTTGGAAAACTCACAGATCCTCTTATGCCTTTTCTTCTTTTTAGGAATGTCCCTTTTTGGGGCTTTAGGTAGTAGGACTCCTAATCCCATCCCCTGTCCTGTTTTTTGTCACCTTTTACGACTCAAGTGGAAAAAATTGGTGGTAGCATTGTGTTCCCCCACCACAGGGTCAGCAAAAAAAGGAAATGAATATTTAGAGAAATGGTACAGGACAGTAACAAGGGGTTGGGGGACAGCATAATGGAAGGACAGTTGTAGTATAAAAGTGTCATCATTTCTCTATGAACAGAGTTTTCCTCTATCACAAAATTATGTGTGGCTCTGGTCCATAGGGGTGTCCCATATAGACCCTAAAGTATCAACTTCATGCTACTTTGCCACAATAACATGCAGCCAATACCCCAGACGTTCTACTACTCTCGTAAAAACTCTTGACTGCTCTAACAGCTTTCCTCCTGTCCCATATATCTGCAATACCTCCCACAGTGACTTCCTCTCTACACTGTCATAGGTCTTTTCCAAATCCATAAAAGCCCATGAAGGGTAGTGAATGGTGGGATGAGGATACAAAGACAGTTGTAGAAGAGAAGAAGCAAGCTTTCACAGATTGGTTACAAAATAGGACAAGGGAGTCATATGAGAGGTACAAAGAAAATAAAAGAGAAGTAAAGCAAAAGGTAAAGGAGGCAAAGAGGAGAGCAGATGTGAACTGCGGTAAGAATATGACAGACAATTTTGAAAGCAATAAAAAGATGTTTTGGAAAGAAATTAAGAGAGGAAGAGGAGGCAAATCAAGTAGAGAAGAAAAGGTATAAGGTGCAGATGGAGAGATGATAATGGAAGAGAAGGCAGTAAGGAGAAGATGGGCAGAGTATTTTAGGGAGTTGCTAAATATGAAGGAGGATAGGGAGGGAAAGATAGTTGCAGTGGGAAATGCTAAGAAAATGACCATGATGAGTGAGGAAAATGGAGGAGAAATAAGGAAGGATGAAGTGAAGGCAGTTGTTAAGATGATGAGACCAGATAAGGCACCTGGTCTGGATGGATGCCATGCACAATGTCTAAACAAAGGAGGTACAGTGATGGTGGACTGGCTGGTGAGGTTATTTAATGTTTGCTGGAGAGAGGGTAGAGTGCCAGAGGACTGGAGGAGTGCCTGTATAGTTCCACTTTACAAGGGAAAAGGGGACAAATGTGAGTGTAGTAGTTTCAGAGGGATTAGCTCATTAAGTGTAGTTGGGAAGGCTTATGGGAGGATCTTGATTGAGAGGATTAGGAGAGGAACAGAGGAAGTGATTGGCGAGGAGCAGTGTGGATTTAGGACGGGTAGAGGTAGCGTAGATCAGATTTTTGTGGTAAGACAGATATGTGAGAAAGCTATAGGAAAAGATAAGGATTTTTTTTTTGGCTTTTATGGATCTGGAAAAGGCTTATGTCAGGGTAGACAGGAAGGCACTGTGGGAGGTCTTGCAGATATATGGGATAGAAGGAAAGCTTCTAGGAGCTGTCAAGAGTTTTTACGAGAGTAGTAGAGCTTGTGTCAGGATTAGAAATGGAGAGAGTGGTTTGAGGTAAAAGTGGGACTACATCAGGGATGTGTTATGTCGCCCTGGCTGTTCAACTTATACATGGATGGGGTGGTGCGAGAGGTAAATGCAAGGGTGGTGGGTCAGGGATTGGAGATGTTTAAAGAAAATGGAGAAAAGTGGGAAGTGAGCCAGCTGTTGTTTGCGGACGACACTGCGCTTGTAGTAGGATCAGAGGAGGGATTGAGGAAGTTGGAGATGGAGTTTGGGAGAGTGTGTAAAAGAGGAAAGTTGAAGATATATGTGGGTAAAAGTAAGGTAATGAGATGTACAAGGGGTGAAAGTGGCAGCAGACTGGAAGTGAGCATTAAGGGAGAGCAACTG
Organism: Oratosquilla oratoria; assembly: GCF_046742065.1. NCBI lineage: Eukaryota > Metazoa > Arthropoda > Malacostraca > Stomatopoda > Squillidae > Oratosquilla > Oratosquilla oratoria. Next base: position 35,352,143 of record NC_134815.1, on the reverse strand, counting down.
GAGGAAGTGGATAGTTTTAGATACTTGGGTGCGAATATGGCAGGAAAGGGTGGAGTGGAGGTGGAGGTAGAATGTAGATTGAGAGAAGCGAGTAAATGCTTTGGTGGATTGAAAAGTGTAATAAGGAACAGACATTTGGGAATGGATGCTAAGAGGAGATTGTATGAAGGAGTGATTGTGCCAACAGCACTGTATGGAGCAGAAACATGGAACATAAGAGAGGAAGAGAGAAGGAGTTTGAATGTGTTTGAGATGAGGTGTCTGAGAAGTATGATAGGGGTTACTAGATGGATAGAATGAGAAATGAGGAGGTGAGGAGGAGAACAGGGGTGGTAAGGGAGTTGGGAGATAGGATTGATGAAAGAGTATTGGGATGGTTTGGACACATGGAAAGAATGAGTGAAGAAAGACTAGTAAAAGATGTGGAGGGAAAGCAGATGTGGAGGGAGTGGACATGAGGAGACGACCTAGGATGAGATGGATGGATGGGGTGAAAGGGGTTCTGGGGAAGAGGGGAATGTCTGTTGAGGAAGGACAGGAGAGGACAGAAGACAGGGGTGAATGGAGAATGGTTGTGTATGGATGATGTTGTGATGCATGAGGTGGGATGGGTGGGGGATGGGGGGGTGAGGTTGTATGCGTGAGAAAAAATTGACGCAGCCTGAAAGGATTTCTCCCCATCTTCTCCTTTTCTGCATGAGGGGATGGAGAGCAGGTTTGCAGAGTCGGAGTTGGAGTCAGAGCGAGTCGGAGGTTTAAGCTGGGAGTCGGAGTCGGAGTCGGATTTCTAAGAGTACTAGGAGTCGGAATTTTTTTTATCCGACTCCGGCTCTTTAAGTCCAATAAAATTATTTTTTTAATATGGTTTCCCTGTTTGGTTTTACCAGTTGCACAATTTAGCAGTTTTTGTATGGTTTTGCTTTTATTTTTGGAGGCAATTCATTCTATACTATGGGAGTTATAACCAGTGGAATGTATTTCTATTTTTAATAAATATTCAATAAATATAATCAGTAATTCAAATTCCTGAATAATTTGTCAAATGTCAAGTGACAGAGATATCTTTGAATAATTTAAACTAGCTACTTTACCTTTGTTGACAGTCTAATTAATTCAAATTATGTTAACATCTAGAACTCCATCATGTACACACATACATGACAGTGTAGACAATAGTAAATATCCACTACATATGCACTATGCACGTACATCTTCATGTATGTAAAAGTCAATGGAAGTGTTTTTGTGTGGTTTACTATTTTGTAGGAGCTATGTCATGCTGGGATAATGCCCTGAGATAAACTTTGACCAGTCTCAGAGGCCAGATAGGAATGATATTAGAGCATATGTCACAGCATTTGGTGATGACTGAAAAGGGGAGGAACAACAGCAGCTATGAAAAGTGTGCACAGGGGAAGGTTGTCTCTCTCTTTCCTGAACTGATTCCTGGTTTTTATGATAACATGGTGAAATTAATTCTGCAGTAAGTACTAGGTAGGGCATCCTCCATTAACCTTTCCTCAATATGATTTGTCACATTTTTCCTAATATTGTGATAGAAGGTTTATGAGAATGGACAAATGAAATAACAGATGATTTTTTGGGGGGGCGGAGGGGAGGGGGACAAAGGAAAAAGAAAATATATAGCTTGAAGTGGCAACTCTGCCATGACAGATTTGAAAGTGCTCATAAGCTGGTAGATGATCATGAGCATAAATAATACCATTATATATTTAATATATATATATGTTTATACGAATATACGTGATTGTGTGCATATATATATATAGAGCTGGGTGAGTGTATATGTGAGTATATTTATCATACAAGTGAATGTTTTACTTAAAATAACATACATGAAACATATTTATAAAATGCTTGCTGAATAGGTGTGGGAGGCTGGTATATGGATCTGCAGAATAGATTTCCACATAGGGGTCAAGGAGTTAAGGAGTTGGGAGTTGGAGTCAGGTGTCGGAGTCAGAGTCAGAGTCTGGAGTTGGAGGAATCAAAGGAGTCGGAGTCAGAATCGGAGTCAGAGTCGGCATCCTAGGAATTCTAGGAGTTGGAGTTAGAGTCGGAGTCTCCACAACCCTCATGGAGAGGGGGGGGGGGTCGCTGATTTAATGAAGCGGCCTTGCTGTGGATGTGCTGTGTCTTGCGACACTGCCTCTGACCCAGGACAGTGGACAAGAGTGCAGGGATGACCCGTCATCCAGGAGGTGCCAAGATAAGAGGGAGGGTGGAGGGGAGTGGAGTGTATTTGGGATGGAATGGGTGGGAATGGTTATAACTTTTTCTTTTTGGCTACCTCCCTTGTAAGGGGGAAAAAGCCTTTTGTATATGTATGTATGTATGTGTGTATAAGAGCCCAAAATATATCCTTACCTTTTCCTATTGCTTTCTCACATATCTGTCTTACCACAAAAATCTGATCTACGCTACCTCTAACTGTCCTAAACCCACACTGTTCCTCACCAATTAATCCCTCTCTTCCTCTCCTAATCCTCTCAATCAAGACCCTCCCATAAGCCTTCCCAACTACACTTAAACTGATCCCTCTCAAACTACTACACTCACTTGTCCCCTTTTGCTTTGTAAAATGGAACTATACAGGCACTCCTCCAGTCCTCTGCCATTCTACCCTCTCTTAAACAAACATTAAATAACCTCACTGGCCAGTCCACCATCAATGTACCTCCTTTTTTCAGACATTCTGCATAGCATCCATTCAACCCAGGTACCTTACCTAGTCTTATCATCTTAACAGCTGCCTTCACTTCATCTTTCTTTATTTCTCCTCCATTTTTCCTCACTTATCACGGTCATTTTCTTTGCACTTCCCACTGCAACTACCTTTCCTTTCCTATCCTCTTTCACATTTAGCAACTCCCTAAAATACTCTGCCCACATTCCTCTCACTGTCTTCTCTTCCATTATCATCTCTCCATTTGCACCTTTTACCTTTTCTTCTCTATTTGATCGCCTCCTATTCCTCTCTTAATTTCCTTCCAAAAATTTTTTTTATTACTTTCAAAATTTTCTGTCATACTCTTACCCCACTTCTCATCTACTCTCCTCTTTGCCTCCTTTATCTTATGTTTTACTTCTCTTCTCTTTACTTTGTACCTCTCATATGATTCCCTCGTCCTAATCTGTAACCAATCTATGAAAGCCTGCTTCTTCTCTTCTACACATTTCTTTGCTTCCTCATCCCACCACTCACTACCCTTCCTTCTATTTCCTCCCATCCTCCTAGTTCCACACACCATCTTTGCACACCTTATGACAACCTCCTTGAACCATCCCCATTCCTCCTCCACTTCTAGTTCTAATCTATCCTTCAGTCCCTTCCACTCCTCTCTCAGCTTCTTTTTATACTCCTCTTCTTTCTCATTTAAGCAGTTCACTCTAAGCATCCCCCTAACTTCTGCCCTTTTCCTATTTCTCCATCTATCCTCCACTCTCAACTTACCTTCCACCAGAAAATGATTTGATATTCCCCCACTCTCTCCCCTTAGAACATGTACATCCTAACTTTTCCCACTATACTCCTGGTTACCACTATATAGTCCATTAACACTCTACCACCCTTCCATCCACCACCCTCTCCCATGTGTACTTATGCTTGACTTTCTTCCAAAACACTGTATTTGCTATCTTTGTTTTCTGGCTACCTCCTTTGTAAGGGAAAAAAAAAAGCCTTTGGTATATATATATGTACCTTTTACATAGCCTAATCACAATACAAGCTACCCTGTCTGATAAACTACTGAACTTGATTACATTACCAGGAACCTCTCAGTTTATCAAGAATCCTACTCCACTAGACCTTTCTTTGTCCTTACGTCTATAGTAGAAAAGGTGGTGACCAACTTGTAATTGTATCAGCTTTTCTTCCGCTCTTCCAAATCCATCTAGTCCTATGATGTCCCACTTGATGTTGTCTAGTTCTTCCATTAAACTCTCCAGCCTGTGGTCTTCTGAGAGAGTTCTTACATTGTAAATATAGATCTTCATTTTCTTCATATTGTTTAATGTCCAAGACTTGGATCTGCTTGGACAGTGCTTACTCACAATCAGTGGCACACTGCCCATAAGCACATGTGGCAATGCAGTTGGACCTTCAGGAGATGATGATCCAACAGGAACACCCAATTTTGTTTTGGTTCTACTGTTCATGGTTGCTATGAAGGGCTTTTGGCAGTAATCTCACCTCCGTGCTAACTAGTTTCTGGTGAGATATTTCTCTGGTGTCACCTTATTCATTATATTCAGTGAAGCCCTATACATCTATAGGGCTCCCAATGGTCCACACTGTCATTATGACGGTACCCCATATATCTATGGGGAATTTCCCTGTTTGCCATCAGGGATGTGCCAGTTAGCAGTGGGTCCTGCAACTGTGAGCTGCTCTTTGTCTGATCTTTCTTACAAAACATGTTAGATATGGGTGACCCTGCAGAGATTTCCTCTCTATCGACATGGCTTTTGTAGTCATTAAGATTCTCAAGCCTATCCACCATGTCAAGGTGTCAACCATCAAAAATATGAATTTGAATTTAGGGAATCAGCAGAGAAAGTAGGAAGTACAAAAAGTATTAGAGAAAACAAATACTCCAAAGCTACAAATGACCTAATTAAAAGAAGAAGGAGCATGCAGATTAAAAGCAGGAGAGACGAAATAGGAAGAGTAGAACTAAACTAGCTTATCAACAACAGGCATAGATCAGATGGAAATCAACCGAGAAAACAAGCAGGCTTTAAGAGTGGATACTCGACTCTAGACCATTTGCAGGCAATGAACCAACTAATCGAGAAAATGACAGAATACACTATACCTCTCAGTTTAGCTTTTGTAGATGACGAAAAGGCCTTTGACTCGGTAGAACAAATAGCAATACTAAACTCACTACGCAATAAGGGTACAAATGAACAGATCATAAGGGTTTTAGAAAAGATTTAAGCAAAATGTACTGCTATAATTCGATTACATAAAGATACAGAAAAGATCAAGATTGAGAAAGGAGTACGGCAAGGTGATACAATTTCACCCAAATTATTTACAGCTTGTTTGGAAGAGATTTTCAGAAGGTTGAGTTGGGAAAAGAAAGGTTTAAAGATTAATGGTGAATATTTGAACCACCTAAGATTTGTGGATGACATTATTCTTATTACAGAAAGAGCAGAAGACCTGCAAGATATGCTGAGTGATCTGAACAAGGAAAGTCTCAAAGTAGGTTTAAAAATGAATAAGACCAAAACCAAAGTAATGTTCAACACAAATGTTCAAAGTAAAGAGATTATAATCAATGGTGAGAGTCTTGAAGAAGTTGAAAAGTATAATTATTTAGGCCAGATGGTGAAAGTGACCAAAGATCATGATAATGAAATAAAAAGACTTATTACAATTGGTTGGAGGTAGTGAACATGAGGGGGCATCCTAGGATGAGATGGACAGATGGGGTGAAGGGGGTTTTGGGGAAGAGGGGAATGTCTGTTGAGGAAGGACAGGAAAGGACAGAAGACAGGGGTGAATGGAGAATGGTTGTATATGGATGATGTTGTGATGCATGAGGTGGAATGGGTGAGGTGATGGGTTGGTGAGGTAGTATGTGTGAGAAAAAATTGACGCAGCCCGAAGGGATTTCTCCCCATCTTCTCCTTTTCTGCATGGGGGGATAGAGAGGGGGGTCGCCAATTTAATGAAGCGGCCTTGCTGTGGATGTGCTGTGTCTTGCGACACTGCCTCTGACCAAGGGCAGTGGACAAGGTGCAGGGATGACCCGTCATCCAGGAGGTGCTAAGATAAGAGGGAGGGTGGAGGATGGAGGAGTGCATTTAGGGATGAAATGGGTGGGGATGGTTTTATGCCATTTTCTTTTTGGCTACCTCTCTTGTAAGGGGGAAAGAGCCTTGGTATATGTATGTATGTATGTACAATTGGTTGGAAAGTGTTTGGTAAATATAATAAAATCCAGAGAAGTTCTCTACCTTTATGTTTGAAATATAAAGTTTACAATCAATGTATTCTGCCAGCAATAATTCACGGGTGTGAGACTTGGAAACTGACAAAAGCCATAGAAAAAAAGTCAAGTACTGCACAGAGGAGAATGGAGAGATCAATGATGGGAATAATGTTAAGACCAAAAGAGAGCAATTTGGGAGAGAGAGCAGACTAGAGTGAAAGATATTGTAGAGGCAGTGAAAGAGAGGAAGTGGAATTGGGCAGGTAAGTTAGTGCAAATGACTGATGAATGATGGAGCAAGTGTGTTACTGAGTGGATGCCACAACATGGGAAGCATGGAAGAGGGAGACCAGACAGGGGGTGGAGAGACAAGATTGAGAAGTTTGCAGGAGTGACATGGCAGAGGTTGGCACGGTTGTATGAATCATGGAATGCTATGAAGGAGGCCTTTGTTCAGCAGTGGATCAGGATGGCTGATTTGATTGAATATGGCCTACTGACCATCCAACTGACATATCAAACAAAGATTGGTGTATGTGGCAGATCATTCAGTCAGCGGTGGTGGCAGTGAGTGAGGGAGCAAACTAGTGGGTAGTGGTGGCAGTGAGTGGTATACCAAAGTTCCCCCTCATATACTGAATCTAGTTTGGTATATGAGGGAGAAATCCGACCATTATATTTATCAAACTTTTGGCTTTATCAACCATGCTTTCTCTCCAATTAGGCCAATATAATAAGAGTTTACTGTAACTGAGAAAATCATAAAACACAATAGACCTCTTTGTTTAAAAGAAGGCCTTTGACTTGGAAGAATGAATAGTAATACAAAACTGAATATGCAAGAAGGGTGCAAATGAACACAATATAAGGGCATTGGCTGCATTTTATTGTGGCAGTGTAGCGTGCAGTTGATACTTTACGGTCTATATGGGGTGCCCCTATGGACCAGAGACACACATCATTTTGTCTGTGATAGAGGAAAACTCTGTTCATTTATAGCGAAATGATGACACTTTTATACTATGACTGTCCCTCCGTTATGCTGTCCCCCAGTCCCTTGTTACTGTCCTGTACCATTTCTATGAATATTCACTTCCTTTTTTCCCCTAACCTGTGGTAGGGAAAGAGAATGCTACCACCAAGTCTTTCCACTTGAGTCGTAAAAGACGACAAAAAATGGGACAGGGGATGGGATTAGGAGTCCTACTACCTATAGCCCCAAAAGGGAACATTCCTAAAAAAAGAAAAAAGGCATAAGAGGGTCTAGGAGTTTTCCAACCAGAGATAGGCAGTATGTTTGTGAGAAGAAAGATGGATGTGCTGGCTGTGAGTGAAACTAAAATGAACGGGAAGGGTGAGTGTGAGTTTGGGAGTGTAGCTGGAAGGTACTCTGGAGTGAAGAGTGGACGAGGGAGAGAAGGGGTGGCTATACTAGTAAGTGAAGAGATAAATAAACGTGTAGTGGAGTGGAAGGAGGTTTCATCAAGGTTGATGTGAATGAAGGTGAAGCTGGGAAGGGAGATGTGAGTTTTTGTAAGTGCGTATGGGCCTGGTGGTGAGAAGAGCATAGAGGAAAGGGAGGCTTTTAGGGTAGATATAAATGAGTGCATAGAGGGATTAGGAAGAAATGTCAATGTAGTTGTATTGGGAGACCTTAACACTACGGTAGGAAATGAACCAATAGATGGAGTGATTGAGAAGTATGGAGTTCCAGGTAAAAATCGTAGTGGAGAATTGATGGTGGAGCTGTGTCTTGAAAGAGAGTTGATGATAGCAAATACAGTGTTTAGGAAGAAAGTCAAGCATAAGTTCACATGGGAGAGTGTGGTGGATGGAAGGGTGGTAGAAAGAGCATTAATGGACTATATAGTGGTGACCAGGAATATGGGACGATGAGTTAAGGACGTACATGTCCTAAGGGGAGAGAGTGGGGGAATATCAGACCATTTTCTAGTGGAAGGTAAATTGAGAGTGGAGAATAGGTGGAGAAAGAGGAAACGGGCAGAGGGTAGGGAGGTACTTAGAGTAAACCGCTTAAATGAGATAAAAAAGAAGAATGAGTATAAGAACCCCTGCTGTGGATGTGCTGTGTCTTGCAACACTGCTTCTGACCCAGGGCAGTGGACAGGATGCAGGGATGACCCATTATCCAGGTGCCAAGATAGGAGGGTGGAGGGGAGTGGAATATATACATATATACATACATATACCAAGGCTTTTTCCCCCTTACAAGGGAGGTAGCCAAAAAGGAAAAGGCATAAAAATATTTCCACCCATTCCATCCCTGAATACACTCCACACCCCTCCACCCTCCCTCTTATCTTAGCACCTCCTGGATGAGGGGTCATCCCTGCACCTTGTCCACTGCCCTGGGTCAGAAACAGTGTCGCAAGACATAGCACATCCACAGCAAGGCTGCTTCATTTAATCGGCGACACCCCTCTCCGTCCCCCCATTGCATAAAAGGAGAAGACGGGGAGAAATCCCTTCAGGCTGCATCAAAATTTGCTCACACATACTACCTCACCCCCCATCCCCCCGCCCATTCCAACTCATGCAATCACAACATCATCCATATACAACCATGCTCCATTCACCCCTGTCTTCTGTCCTCTCCCATCCTTCCTCAACTGACATTCCCCTCTTCCCCAAAGCCCCCTTCACCCCATCCACCCACCTCATCCTAGGATGTCCCCTCATGTTCACTCCCTCCACATCTGCCTTCCATACTTCTTTTACTAGTCTTTCTTCACTCATTCTTTCCATGTGTCCAAACCATCCAAATATTCTTTCATCAACCCTATCTCCCAGCTCCCTTTCCACCCCTGTTCTCTTCCTCACCTCCTCATTTCTCACTCTATCTAGCCTAGTAACCCCCATCATACTTCTCAGATACCTCATCTCAAACACATTCAAACTCCTTCTCTCTTCTTCTCTTATGTTCCATGTTTCTGCCCCATACAGTGCTGTTGGCACAATCACTCCTTCATACAGTCTCCCCTTAGCATCCATTCCCAAATGTCTATTCCTCATTACACTCTTTAATCCACCAAGGCATTTACTCGCTTCTCTCAATCTACATTCTACCTCCACCTTCACTCCACCTTTTCCTACCACATTTGCACCCAAGTATCTAAAACTATCCACTTCCTCCAGTCGCTCTCCCTTAATGCTCACTTCCAGTCTACTGCCACTTTCACCCCTCGTACACTCTCCCAAACTCTGCCACCAACTTCCTCAATCCCTCCAATCCTGCCACAAGCGCAGTGTCATCCGCAAACAACAGCTGGCTCACCTCCCACTTTTCTCCATTTTCTTTAACCATCTCCAATCCCTGACCCACTACCCTTGCATTTACCTCTCGCACCACCCCATCCATGTATAAGTTGAACAGCCAGGGCAACATAACGCATCCTTGACAAAGTCCCACCTTTACCTCGAACCACTCACTCTCTCCATTTCTAATCCTGACACAAGCTCTACTACTCTCATAAAAACTCTTGACTGCTCTCAACAGCTTTCCTCCTATCCCGTATATCTGCAGTACCTCCCACAGTGCCTTTCTGTCTACCCTATCATAAGCCTTTTCCAGATCCATAAAAGACCAAAAAACATCCTTCCCCTTTCCTATAGCTTTCTCACATATCTGTCTTACCACAAAGATCTGATTTACACAACCTCTACCTGTCCTAAATCCACACTGTTCCTCACCAATTACTCCTTCTGTTCCTCTCCTAATCCTCTCAATCAAGATCCTCCCATAAGCCTTCCCTACTACACTTTGCAAGCTAATCCCTCTGAAACTACTACATTCACACTTATCCCCTTTTCCCTTGTAAAGAGGAACTATACAGGCACTCCTCCAGTCCTCCGACACTCTACCCTCTCTCCAGCAAACATTAAATTACCTCACCAGCCAGTCCACCATCACTGTACCTCCCTTTTTCAGACATTCTGCATGGCATCCATCCAGACCAGGCGCCTTACCTGTTTTCATCATCTTAACAACTCCCTTCACCTCATCCTTCCTTATTTCTCCTCCATTCTCCTCACTCATCACTCTCATTTTCTTCGTATTTCCCACTGCAGCTATCTTTCCCTCCCTAATCCTCCTTCACATTTAGCAACTCCCTAAAATATTCTGCCCATCTTCCCCTTACTGCCTTCTCTTCCATTATCATCTCTCCATCTGCACCTTTTACCTTTTCTTCTCTACTTGATTCGCCTCCTCTTCCTCTCTTAATTTCTTTCCAAAACATCTTTTTATTACTTTCAAAAATTTCTGTCATACTCTTACCCCACTTCACATCTGCTCTCCTCTTTGCCTCCTTTACCTTTTGTTTTACTTCTCTTTTCTTTTCTTTGTACCTCTCATATGACTCCCTCGTCCTATTTTGTAACCAATCTGTGAAAGCTCGCTTCTTCTCTTCTACAAGCTTCTTTGTTTCCTCATCCCACCATTCACTACCCTTTCTTCTATTTCCTCCTGTCCTTCTTGTTCCACACACCATCCTTGCACACTTTATGACTCCCTCCTTGAACCATCCCCATTCCTCCTCCACACCTAGCTTTACTCTATCCTTCCCTCCCTCCCACTCCTCCTTCAGCTTCTTTTCGTACTCCTTCTCCTTTTCCTTTTCATTCAAAGAGTTCACTCTAAGCACCTCCCTACCTTTTGTCCCTTTCCTCTTTCTCCATCTATCCTCCCCTCTCAACTTACCTTCCACCAAAAAATGATCTGATATTCCCCCACCCTCTCTCCTTAGCACATGTACATCCTTAACTCTTCCTATCATAATCCTATTTACCACTACATAATCCATTAGCGCTCTATCTACCACCTTTCCCTCCACCACCCTCTCCCATGTGTACTTATGCTTGACTTTCTTCCGAAACACTGTATTTGCTATCATCATCTCTCTTTCTAGACACATTTCCACCATCAACTCTCCACTACGATTCTTTCCTGGAACTCCACATTTCCCAACCACTCCATCGATTGGAATATATAGGAAATGGAATGGGTGGGAGTGGTTTCTATGCCTTTTTCTTTTTGGCTACCCCCCATGTAAGGGGGAAAAAGCCTTTGGTATATGTATGTGTGTAGAAATCTTTTATGTGAAAGGTACTACTGTAATTAGATTACATAGAAATACAGTAAATATAAAGGTCAAGAAAGTATGGCAAGGTAATACTATTTCATCTAAACTATTTACAGTTTGCCTAGAAGATTTTCAAGTCGTGTTGTCTATAATGTTATGTAATGTTTTGTCTTTTCTACCTTGCTTTTTGCTTGATATTGATTAATTCTCTGAATGAATTTAAATGTCTACATTTTTTTCTTTCCTACTAACCTCTTTCGTCTTGTATGTGAAGTAGTGGCCTTGGTAAAAGGTGATAAGGCTGTAGATTGAAGTGAAGTAACCCATGTCTAAGTTTGCTGGCTCTTCTTCTGAGTAACTTGAATTGAAAGTATACACTTTTTCATTGTTTATCGTGTTACTGTAGATTCTAAAATGGTACACTTTTCCTTTACACCTGTAAATAGAATTTTTTCAGATGTAGTAAAACATGAGAAACAATACATTGAAAAAACAACAGTTAGATAGAAATTCCTAGTACATATCTATGGATATATTAGTTTCTTATTTCAATACAATAAATGTGAATGTTTGGTATGACTGATTACAAACTGTCTCCTTATTTCATTGAAATATTTTATTGTCAATGTGATGGATGGGAGCGGCATAAGTAGGGGTGGTTGCATGCCTTGGCTGACTACCTTCCTCATAAGGGGGGAGAAACCTTTTGATATACAGACAGAATCTTTAGTGTTGCTTTCAACATGAATACCATTACCTGCAAAGCAAGTTGGTTAAACACAGGTGAGGGACACTCTGGCCTATTTCAGTATCACCATACATAAACCTTTCACTTCTGCATAAACAATGTGAACATTGCTCTAACAATACTACCAATTCATCCTTGATGCATCCCTTTCATGTGACAGGTCATCACCATAGTCTATATTTTTCCAACTCACTGTCACCCACATACATTTTCACTTGTGTGACATCCTGACCACAAACTCTCCCACCCAGCAGGGTGTTCACACTGAATACCAGCCAACCCAATGGAGAGAAATAATGGTTGTTGTAGATCTAAGTCACTTCCCAGTGGACTTAGCATGATTTATCATTCCCACATGGAATGTAATTGGTAGTCAAATTGCACTCAAAATTAGTGCAACTGTTGTTGTTGTTGTCATTCCCTAGATTGTCTAGCTGAGCAGTCCCATCTCCCTGAGGAACAGGCAGGTATGGGGTTTTCCCACAAATCCTTTATAGAATGTATTCTGTGTTGTTGGTGTGTGTAATTGTGTACAATGCAGTCTTCCATAAGGTGTAATATAGTATGGGGGTGAGGTGTTGCATCCTCAACAGTTATCTGCAATAGATGAATGTAGGTGTAATATATGGACCAAAAACACTATCAGTAACAGACAATAAACTGTTGTTTCATGAACTGTTTAGTTTCTGCAATTGGGACTTACTGATAATGGATGATTTCAATTTTGCCAACATTGATGAGACGACCCTCTTACCAGGCAAAATAGGTAGTTGACGGATAGATTTTTTTGGTGAGTTACTTAGTTCAGCACATAAAAGACCCTACAAGACATGGAAAATTACTCTACCTATTGATCATTAGCCACAAAAGCATGATAACTTATGTAGAAGTTAGTGAAACTATTGCAAGTAGCAATCACAACTTATATTTAATCTGCAAAATTTTTTAGAATAGATAGGTGTGTATCTAAAATGCCTGATTTCAGTAAAGTTCAGTTCATAGGACTACATCAGGAGCTTCGGCATACAGACTGGGAGGCAAAATTAAGTGAAAAGCCTGTAGATCAGATGTGGGAAATACAGGGTGCGGCAGAACTGATTGAACAGACTTGAGGAGATATAAAAAAGTAATGGAGGTACATAGAGAATACATACATACATATACCAAGGCTTCTTCCCCCTTACAAGGGGGGTAGCCAAAAAGAAAAAGGCATAAAATCATTCCCACCCATTCCATCCCTGAATACACTCCACACCCCTCCACCCTTCCTCGTATCTTAGCACCTCCTGAATGACGGGTCATCCCTGCACCTTGTCCACTGCTCTGGGTCAGAAGCAATGCCGCAAGACACAGCACATCCACAGCAAGGCTGCTTCATTAAATCGGTGACACCCCCTCTCCATCCCCCCATTGCATAAAATGAGAAGACGGGGAGAAATCCCTTCAGGCTGCATCAAAATTTGCTCACACATACTACCACACCCCGCATCCCCCTGCCCATTCCACCTCATGCAATCACAACATCATCCATATACAACCATTCTCCATTCACCCGTCTTCTGTCCTCTCCCGTCCTTCCTCAACTGACATTCCCTTCTTCCCCAAAGCCCCCTTCACCTCATCCATCCACCTCATCCTAGGACGTCCCCTCATGTTCACTCCCTCCACATCTGCCTTCCACACCTCTTTTACTAGTCTTTCTTCACTCATTCTTTCCATGTGTCCAAACCATCCTAATATTCTTTCATCAACCCTATCTCCCAGCTCCTTTTCCACCCCTGTTCTCCTCCTCACCTCCTCATTTCTCACTCTATCTAGCCTAGTAACCCCCATCATACTTCTCAGACACCTCATCTCAAACACATTCAAACTCCTTCTCTCTTCTTCTCTTATGTTCCATGTTTCTGCCCCATACAGTGCTGTTGGCACAATCACTCCTTCATACAGTCTCCTCTTAGCATCCATTATCAAATGTCTATTCCTCATTACACTCTTTAATCCACCAAGGCATTTACTCGCTTCTCTCAATCTACATTCTACCTCCACCTTCACTCCACCTTTCCCTGCCACATTTGCACCTCCAGTTGCTCTCCCTTAATGCTCACTTCCAGTCTACTGCCACTTTCACCCCTTGTACATCTCATCACCTTACTTTTACCCACATTTATCTTTAGCTTTCTTCTATCACATACTCTCCCAAACTCTGCCACCAACTTCCTCAATCCCTCCTCCGATCCTGCCACAAGCGCAGTGTCGTCCACAAACAACAGCTGGCTCACCTCCCACTTTTCTCCATTTTCTTTAACCATCTCTAGTCCCTTGCCCACTACCCTTGCATTTACCTCTTGCACTACCCCATCCATGTATAAGTTGAACAGCCAGGGCGACATAACGCATCCTTGATGAAGTCCCATCTTTACCTCGAACCACTCACTCTCTCCATTTCCAATCCTGACACAAGCTCTACTACTCTCATAAAAACTCTTGACAGCTCCCAGAAGCTTTCCTCCTATCCCGTATATCTGCATAACCTCCCACAGAGAATAAAGTTTATTAAATTCGAGGTTAGCATAACATACCATTTAAAATCCTTATGTTCACACATACTGCAGGGTATGGCATTAACCTCTTCAATAATCCACTCCCTTAGCTGTGGTAGGGTGTGAGGGCGACTTTTGAACACCTTTTCTTTCAGATGTCCCCAAAGAAAGAAGTCGCAAATGCTCAAATCAGGTGACCGTGCAGAAACCAGACGTCCGGGAAACATGTTTCTCAAAACATTGAGTGAAATTCGGGCTGTGTGAGCTGTAGCCCCATCCTGCTGGAACCACACGTCCCCCCAATCCTTCATTTTCAACAATCTCTTCCATTCTGGGCTGCAGGAAATTTTGCAACATTGTAACATAGCGTTTGGAATTCACGGTCACAGTTACTCCGTCCTCCTCAAAGAAGTATGGGCCTATCACACCAAATTGTGAGATGGCACACCACGCCGTAAGTTTAGGGGAATGTAGTGGTCTTTCCTGGATAATTTGGGGGTTATTTTCAGCCCAGTAACGGAAATTTTGCTTATTTACAGCCACACAGAGGTGAAAATGTGCCTCATCACTACTGAAGAACGCTGCCTCGGGAGCAATCTGTTCAAGCATGTTCTCACACAGATTTTGGTGGTTCCCATAGTTAAGGTATTACTTGAGATAGATGGCCAGACAGCGAGCGTTGAAGTAGGAGTAGTGGAACTTCCAGTAAAAGGAATAGACTTTCTCCTTGGGAATGATGTAGGCAAGATAGTCCAGGTTAGACTCAAGACAGTAGATGACCCCATAACCAGACAGACACACATAGACAAAGCTGACATGGCCAACCCGGTGGCCATCATTACCAGGTACCAGGCCAAGAAAGCACGAGAGGAAGATAAATGGTGATGACAACCTGAACCCACTTTTTGAAGAAGACACTGCAGATGTGGTCCCAAAGGAGTCACAAAACAAACTTGGTGAGGAAGGAAGATGTAGGAGGAGGCCAAGGAGATGACATCCTAGCAGAGGAGGTGATTTGTGAGATGGCCATTGAGAAGGAGGAACTCCTCTGACTACAGCAGGATGAACCAGAGCTGGAGGAAGTATGCCAAGCAGTTGAGGAGGAGCAGGAAGAAGGGAAGTACAGCAAGACCAAGTTCGTCATGGAAGATGGTGTACTTCTGAGAAAATACAAGGCACCAGAAAAGGTAGGAGGTGACACTGTTACCCAAATAATCATATCCCAAGTGCTGCAAGAGAAGATTGTGAGGCTAGCTCACAAGATTTCATGTGCCCACCATGGAATCACTAAAATTAGACAATTAATCTTGATGCATTTCTTCTGGCCCCAGTTGTCACTGTGTGTCAAGTGACTGGGAAGCCAAATGACACACCCAGGAATGTACCCATGTGTCAAGTTCCTGTCATTGAGGAACCTTTCAGTAGCATTGTTGTTCACTGTGTAGGACCTCTCCCAAAAACAAAATCTTATAACCATAATGTGTCAAGCCACACAGTTTGCTAAAGCAATACCCTTTCTAAACATAAAAGCCAGAACAATCACCAAGGCCTTAATGTCTTATTTTAGTAAGATGGGTATGCCTCAGGAGGTACAAAGTGATAAAGGCACTAACATTTTAAGTGGGATATTCAAAGGGGCCCGGAAGGTTTCAACATAAAACATGTAATCACAGCAGCACATCACCCCCAATGCATGATTAGGGTCTTTGTTTTGGAATTTGAGAAGGATTGGGATGAAGGCATAGACTTGCTGTTATATGCCACTAGAATAACTGTACACAAGGGTCTAGGATTTTCTCTTTTTTACCTGATGTATGCCTTTTATGATTTTTATGTATGCCTTTTTATGATTTTATGCCTTTTCCTTTTTGGCTACCTCCCTAGTAAGGGGGAAAAAGCCTTGGTATATGTATGTACCTGATGTTCGGTAGAACCCTGTGAAAACCCCTTGCATTATTGTATGAAGTAATGTTATTGAGAAATCCAGAAGGAAGTACCCCTTACACAAACCTAGTTGGTACTAACTTTGAAAAATTGAGGGAGATTAGGCAGATAGCAAAAAGAAATTTTGAATAGTCTCAAGACTCTTACAAAGATTATTATAATAGAAAGGCACTTAGAAGGAAGCTAGATTGGGGATTATGTACTTGTGTTATCTCCTCAGAAGACCTCATAGCATCCAAAATATGAGGGACCATTCAAGGTACTTGAGAGAAAGAAGGGTCATAATTATTCACTGAAAAATCCAATGAGGACATCAGGAGTGCTACAAATGCATATCAATGTCTTGAAGGAATTTATGAGATTGTAGAGGAAGAAGCAGTTGGTACCATCATGACAGGACAAGCTGACGGGAATTCTGATTAAGTGAGTGGTGGGATGAGGAAACAAAGAAGCTTGTAGAAGAGAAGAAGCGAGCTTTCACAGATTGGTTACAAAATAGGACAAGGGAGTCATATGAGAGGTGCAAAGAAAAGAAAAGAGAAGTAAAACAAAAGGTAAAGGAGGCAAAAAGGAGAGCAGATGTGAAATGGGGTAAGAGTATGACAGAAAATTTTGAAAGTAATAAAAAGATGTTTTGGAAAGAAATTAAGAGAGGAAGAGGAGGCGAATCAAGTAGAGAAGAAAAGGTAAAAGGTGCAGATGGAGAGATGATAATGGAAGAGAAGGCAGTAAGGGGAAGATGGGCAGAATATTTTAGGGAGTTGCTAAATGTGAAGGAGGATAGGGAGGGAAAGATAGTTGCAGTGGGAAATGCTAAGAAAATGACCGTGATGAGTGAGAAAAATGGAGGAGAAATAAGGAAGGATGAGGTGAAGGGAGTTGTTAAGATGATGAAAGCAGGTAAGGCACCTGGTCTGGATGGATGCCATGCACAATGTCTAAAAAAGGAGGTACAGTGATGATGGACTGGCTGGTGGGGTTATTTAATGTTTGCTGGAGAGAGGGTAGAGTGCCGGAGGACTGGAGGAGTGCCTGTATAGTTCCACTTTACAAGGGAAGAGGGGACAAGTGTGAATGTAGTAGTTTCAGAGGGATTAGCTTGTTAAGTGTAGTTGGGAAGGCTTATGGGAGGATCTTGATTGAGAGGATTAGGAGAGGAACAGAGGGAGTAATTGGTGAGGAACAGTGTGGATTTAGGATGGGTAGAGGTTATGTAGATCAGATCTTTGTGGTAAGACAGATATGTGAGAAAGCTATAGGAAAGGGGAAGGATGTTTTTTGGGCTTTTATGGATCTGAAAAAAGCTTATGAAAGGCACTGTGGGAGGTTATGCAGATATATGGGATAGGAGGAAAGCTTCTAGGAGCTGTCAAGAGTTTTTATGAGAGTAGTAGAGCTTGTGTCAGGATTAGAAATGGAGAGAGTGAGTGGTTCGAGGTAAAGGTGGGACTTCGTCAAGGATGTGTTATGTCGCCCTGGCTGTTCAACTTGTACATGGATGGGGTAGTGCGAGAGGTAAATGCAAGGGTAGTGGGTCAGGGATTGGAGATGGTTAAAAAAATGGAGAAAAGTGGGAGGTGAGCCAGCTTTTGTCTGCGGACGACACTGTGCTTGTGGCAGGATTGGAGGAGGGATTGAGGAAGTTGGTGACAGAGTTTGGGAGAGTATGTGATAGAAGAAAGCTGAAGATAAATGTGGGTAAAAGTAAGGTAATGAGATGTACAAGGGGTGAAAGTGGCAGCAGACTGGAAGTGAGCATTAAGGGAGAGCGACTGGAGGAAGTGGATAGTTTTAGATACTTGAGTGCAAATGTGGCAGGAAAAGGTGGAGTGAAGGTGGAGGTAGAATGTAGACTGAGAGAAGCGAGTAAATGTCTTGATGGATTAAAGAGTGTAATGAGGAATAGACATTTGGGAATGGATGCTAAGAGGAGACGTTATGAAGGAGTGATTGTGCCAACAGCACTGTATGGGGCAGAAACATGGAACATAAGAGAAGAAGAGAGAAGGAGTTTGAATGTGTTTGAGATGAGGTGTCTGAGAAGTATGATGAGGGTTACTAGGCTAGATAGAGTGAGAAATGAGGTGAGGAGGAGAACAGGGGTGGAAAGGGAGTTGGGAGATAGGGTTGATGAAAGAATATTAGGATGGTTTGGACACATGGAAAGAATGAGTGAAGAAAGACTAGTATAAGAGGTATGGAAGGCAGATATGGAGGGAGTGAACATGAGGGGACATCCTAGGATGAGGTGGATGGATGAGGTGAAGGGGGCTTTGGGGAAGAGGGGAATGTCTGTTGAGGAAGGACGGGAGAGGACAGAAGACAGGGGTGAATGGAGAATGGTTGTATATGGATGATGTTGTGATGTATGAGGCAGAATGGGCGGGGGGATGGGGGGTGAGGTATTATGTGTGAGCAAAATTTGACGCAGCCCGAAGGGATTTCTCCCCGTCTTCTCCTTTTATGCATGGGGGGACAGAGAGGGAGGGTCGCCGATTTAATGAAGCAGCCTTGCTGTGGATGTGCTGTGTCTTGCGATGCTGCTTCTGACCCAGGGCAGTGGACAAGGTGCAGGGATGACCCATCATCCAGGAGGTGCTAAGATAAGAGGGAGGGTGGAGGGGTGTGGAGTGTATTCAGGGATGGAATGGGTGGGAATGATTTTATGCCTTTTCCTTTTTGGCTACCTCCCTTGTAAGGGGGAAAAAGCCTTGGTATATGTATGTATGTAATTTCTTTTATGATTTGGATAGGTCAGACATAAGTGAGGCATCAGAGGGATGTCTGTCATCACTAAAGGGAGAGATATGTGAAGAAGTCCAAGCACTTCTCTGCAAGAGTGCGAAGATATTTGCCTCATGCCCCACCGTTACACAAGCGATATCACACAATGTCGTCTTAGAAGACAAAGACAAGCCGGTAAGGCAGACACCTTACAGACTGTTACCCCAAAAGAAGAGGGTCATGGAGAAGGAAGTGAAGCAGCTCATGGATCAAGGATTAATGGAACCTAGTACTAGTCCTTGGGCTTTGCCAGCTCCACTGGTACCTAAGCCCAGAGGTGAGTGGAGACTATGTGTTGATTACAGGAAGGTGAACACAGTCACAACAGTGAACCCTTACCCTCTCCCCAGAATAGATGATCTGATTGAGGAGGTCGCTACTGCAAAGTACCAGTCAAAATTGGATTTGATGAAGGGATATCATCAGATCCCCCTTACAAGCAGAGCTACTGAGATATCTGCTTTTGTTACCCCACACAGGCACTTTCATAATAAAGTGAACCCATTTGGGATGAAAAATTGTGGAGCATCCTTTCAGTGCCTTGTACATTGGCCAGTCAAGGGATTGCCAGGTGTTAGAGCATACTCAGATGACATAGTAGTGTTATCTGACATGTGGAATGATCACATGCACAGGTTGCAGGGTTTACGTGACAGACTAGAATAAGCCCATCTTACTGTAAATCTGAAGAAAAGTGCCTTTGGGAGGAGCACCATTGACTATCTGGGATATCAGCTCGGCCAGAATTGCATCACCCCATCAGAGGCCAGAGTGAAGGACATCATGGAATTCCAGGTCTCGAAGACAAAGCAAGGTATCAAAAGATTCATGAGCATGCTTGGATTCTATCAGAGGTACTGTCCAAACCTTGCAGAGGTAGCTGCTCCTTTAACCCACATGCTCTCTTATAATCATTTCAGGTAGGATAAAGGTGTTGATGAAACCATTGAGGAGTGTAAGAAACTTTTCATGTTATCCTGTCTTGATAGCTCCTGATTATAGTTAGACCTTTTACCTCTTTTGTGGTGCCAGTCATGTAGAAGTAGGTGCTATGCTTGCTCAGGAAAAGGATGGTGTCATGAGGCCCATCTCATTCATGTCTTAGATCCTCAAGGATTATCAAAGGTGGTATTCTACCACTGAAAAGGAGGCCCTCAACTTTGTATTAGCTTTGAAGAAATTCCAGATATTCCTGAGCAATCATAACCCCTTGAAGTATATCATAGGTGGAAAAACAAAGAATGACAGATTAGCCAGATGGGCATTAGCATTCCAATGACATGATCTATATTCAACATATCCCGGGGAAAACAACTGTAGTAGCTCATGCCTTATCGTGTCCTGATATGAAATGTTCAAGCCTTACTTCACAGGCTAAAACATTTTTATTCAGGAAAGGGGGATATGCCATGTACCATGATGTATCACTGACACAAAGAAACATGGATAAGGCATCATAAGCCACATCCTAGCAAAAGCCATAATAGCTCACCATCCTAAATGTAAATGACTATGGATGTTGAATTCAACCACTACTAGGTTATTGAATGCTAGATAATAAGATGGAGGATTATAAACATAAGTAACTTATGATAAATAACCAGTTACAGGAGTTTTTGTTGCACAGACGGCAGAGGAATACAAAACTAGGACCTCCTGATGCCAGGGTCAGAGGTCACCATAACAATGATGATGCAAAGAAGTAAAGTCATCACATTTGTTACCTGTTTTTACTATTGTGTTAGATAATTAGCAGTTGATAATTTGTAAGCTTTCTTCATGAAAAAATAAAGAAGTGGATAGATTGTGTGGAGCTGGGCCAATAATGTTAGAATAGGCTTATGTAGGCACAAATTGGCACCCACTTTTGGCACTGGTATCATGCGGTTCTGGTATAAAAAGGCAAAAGATGTGGGCATTGCTAGCAGACTCCTGCCCGCATCCCTGTACTTACCCTCTCATTTCTTGTTTGTAAACTTAAAATCTGTATTTTTTTTTTACATTATGTAAATTAAATTAGTTGCACTCCACCTTTCCTTGTCCTTGTGAAATAGAATTGATCCTTTAAAAAGGCAAATAGTCATACTAGATACTAGATTGTAAGACCTGTATGCATGGCCAAGATTTGATACATCAACTCAAATACAGAGTCTAGTCCATGACAAGTTGTATTTCTTACAATTCTTCACACATGGTGAGCCAATAACCAGCAACTGCTCCCCTCCTTGTACCACTTTCAGCTGGTGGTATGGAAACAGTACCACACTAATACAACACAAACATCAGCCCAAAGTTTCTTCCCAAGGAGATCTGTGTGACAGCCTGAGGACCAATGCTAGATACTGTAGGGCTATGGGTTTTCCAGTTAATGAAACTCAAGGCAACAATTAATTAAATCATCATCATCTCCACTATTATCATCTGCTACTGTGCCCCCAACATACTTACTCATATATCTTTGATCCACCTTATCTTCTTACCTAAAATCAAGACTGGATCAGTTACTGTATGAGAACACAATTGGAGAAAACTTACAATAGTGAGAGGGTAAATTTATCAGGCCATTTCAAGGCGGGACGGACCAGGAATGTTCCAGTTCCTAGGTGTAAGTATTTCAACATCAGCCTTTCCACTTCACCTCTGTCTTCAAAGATCCTTAAAACACAGTATGCATACATTTTGTGAGCAATTCTACCATATTACTTTTTAGGTAAAGATATTATGTAATGATATTGATTAAAACTTAGGGATATACTTTTGTCCCTGTACAGTATATAACATAAATTCAGTTTCATTATATGAGGAACATAAAAGTAAAAATTGAAATTGGATTACTTTTTGTGGAACCATTGCTCCTCCACGTGTCTTTCTTTTTCATACTGTACCTACAAAAGAAAAGAAAAAAAAATAGAAACCATGTAATCAGATTCAAAGAATATATTTTCCAATAATCATGTATTCTGAGAACCATTCTTTTACTCTCAAATTAACTAAAATTTTCATTGTGCAAGTGAGTAATTGTTAATTCATGATTATGATTTTTAACAAAAATGTTGAAAAAAAAAATAGTACAAAATGTAAAAATTTACATGCTAAGTTCACAGCTTATGAAATAAAATAAGTACAATATGGTATCTGAGTCTGTTAAGAATGATCCCAGCCACTTCCATGCATAAACAGTCTGCTCACAGTTTGTTGTTCAGATATTCAGACAATGTGTTCATTGTTTAGTGTGAGCAAACCATTCATATATGGGGACCCTATTCTATTTACTTAATTGAAGTGTATAGGAAAGAGGCAGAGTTCATAGGATCTTGTCTCTTACTCTCCAATTTGGGCTGTATCACCTCAAATGATTATACTTAGATTTAAATTTATATGTGGTTCCAGCTTGGGATATATCATCTTCTGGGTTATTCCAACATTTTATATGTATGGAAAACTATTTCTTTGCATTCTTTTGACACTTAGTCTTTTCAATGTGTTCTCATGCCCACATGAAGCCCTCCCATCCCAAATCAATCATATATATGTTCATCTTTTAAGCAATCTTTTCACACATCTCTCACAATTCTCCAACACAATTTTATCATGCTGCTCAAGGACACTGGTCAATAATATAGTAGTAGGCTCTTGCTTCCTCCCTAACAAACTAGTACCACATCCCTTTTCCTATCCAGAGGTATTGTCCCTTTTTTTAATCAACATTTGATTAGGTCAAGATTTAATCAATATTTAATTAGGATGAGAGAGATGAATGGGGTAAAGGGGGCTTTGGGAAAAGAGGGGAATGTCTGTTAACAAAGGATGGGAGAGGACAGACGACTGGGGTGAATGGAGAATGGTTGTATATAGATGATGCTGTGATGCATGAGGTGGAATGAATGGGGGATGGGAGGTGAGAGAGTATGTTTGAGAAATAATTTGATGCAGCCCAAAGGGATTTCTCCCCATCTTCTCCTTTACTGCATGAGGGGATGGAGAGGGGGTGGGGGTGGGGGCAGGGGCACTGATTTAATGAAGTGGCCTTGCTGTGGATGTGCTGTGTCTTGTGACACTGCTTCTGACCCAGGGCAGTGGGTGAGATGCAGGGATGACCCATCATCCAGGAGGTGCCAAAATAAGAGGGAGGGAAGAGGGTGGAGGGGAGTGGAGTGTGATAGGGATGGAATGGGTAGGAGTGGTTTTTATGCCTTTGTTTTTTGGCTATCTCCCTTATAAGGGGGAAAAAAGCCTTTGTTATATGTATTTACCTAGTTGTATTTTACGGGAAGGGGAGCTATGCTCGTGGGGTCCCGTCTTCATATCTCATTTTGTCTAAACTATTTTCAAATTCATGTATTGTTTTTGCACACACCACTTTCTCATCTAACTTGTTCCAACTGTCTATTACTCTGTGAGGAAAGCTGTTCTTTTTCAAATCTCTTCTATAGCTGTCTTTTTTTATTTTCTTTCCGTGTCCTCTTGTATTTCTGTCATCCCATTTTATCAGATTCTCTCTATCAGTAATTTCTATGCCTTTCATGATTCTGTAAATAGCTATCAAATCTCCTCTCTCTCTTCTTTGCTCTAGTGTCTGTAGTTCAAGTTTTTCTAGTCTCTCTTCATATGATAGTTTTGAGAGTGTTGGTGCCAATTTTGTAATTGCTCTTTGTATTCTTTCAAGTTTTTTTATACATTTTTTTGTACTTGGTGACCATATCGTTGCTGCATATTCCAATCTTGGTCTTATCAGGGTGATTAGGATTTTCCTCACCATTTCTTCATCCAGGTATGTAAATGCAACTTTGATTGTTCTTATTAAATTATAAGTTTCTCCAAAAATCTTATTTATATGTTTCTCAGGTGACATATTATTCATAACAATGACTCCCAGGTCCTTCTCATTTTCTACTTTTTTTATTCCTTCTTCTCCCAATTTATATGCTCCTGTTATTCTGTTTTTGCTTTTTCCAAATTCCATTATACTACACTTTTTTGTATTGAACTCCATCTCCCACTTCCTACTCCATTCATGTACTTTATTTAGATCTCTCTGTAGTGATTCACAATCTTCTTCAGTTTTCACTCTTTTCAGTAGTTTTGCATCATCTGCAAAGAAGCTCATATAGCTTTCAATTCCTTCATCCATATCATTAATATATATAGCAAACATTATTGGGGCCAGAACTGTTCCCTGCGGAACACCGCTTATTACTTCATCCCATTTTGAGTGCTGGTCTCTTATCACTACTCTCATTTTTCTTTCTTGCAAAAAGTCTTCCATCCAATTTAGTAGTTTGCCCTGTATTCCTCCTTCAGTTTCTAATTTCTTAAGTAACTTCTTATGTGGTACTTTGTCAAAAGCTTTCTTTAGGTCTAGAAATGCACAGTCCACCCATCCATCTCTTTCTTGTATTATATCTATTAGCCTTGAATAGAAACATATTAAATTGGTGACGCATGATCGTCCTTGTCTGAATCCAAATTGCCTTGGATTTAACACTTTGTTTTTTTCTAAATATTTTACCCATCTACTTTTGATAATTCTTTCACAAATTTTTGCTATTGTACTTGTTAGAGAGACTGGTCTATAGTTGGTAGGTTCTTCTTTATTTCCTCCTTTATATATAGGTACTATATTTGCTTTTTTCCAATCTTCTGGAACTTTTCCTTCTTTCAAGGAACTGTTTAGTATGCTATGTATTTTGTCTGCCAGTTCATTCCTGCATTCTTTCAGTATCCAGTTTGCTATTTCATCTGGTCCATGCGATTTTCTGACATCAAGATTACTCAAGTGTGTTAATATTTCATTCTTTGTTACTTCTATTTCTTCCATAGGGGGGACTTTCTCTTTCCATTCGTTCTCTTCAGGTT
Source organism: Oratosquilla oratoria (assembly GCF_046742065.1). Lineage (NCBI taxonomy): Eukaryota > Metazoa > Arthropoda > Malacostraca > Stomatopoda > Squillidae > Oratosquilla > Oratosquilla oratoria. The sequence goes on along the minus strand of NC_134815.1, from coordinate 35,327,200 downwards.
GTATGTTCTCCCTTGTAAACACTGATTTAAAATGTTTGTTCATAATTTCCGCCATTTCCATTTCCTCAGTGTATTCAACACCCTCTTGTCTTAATTTCTCCAAGTCTTGTTTGTTTTTCAGTTTATTGTTTACAAATCTGTAGAATAGTTTTGGTTGATCTTTACACTTTTCTATGACATCTTTTTCATATTTTCTCTTTTCCTCTCTGCATGTTTGTACATATTCATTTCTATAACAGGTGTATATTTTCCATTTTTCAGGTCTTCTGTCTTTTTTTCATCTGGTCCAGGATTTGTCTCTTTTGTCTTTTAACTCCCTACAACTTTTGTTGTACCAGCATTTTACATTTTTTTTTCTTGTTTTTGTCTTGGGACATACTTTTCCACTCCTTTTTTGTAAATTTTTGTCAAAATATTCCATTTCTCTTCTACTGTTGTTTCTTCTTTGTATATTTCTTCCCAGTATGTATGTATGTATGTATGTAGCAGAGCTTATGTTAGGATTAGAAATGGAGAGAGTGAGTTTGAGGTAAAAGTGGGACTTCATCAGGGATGTGTTATGTCACCTTGGCTGTTCAATTTATACATGGACAAAGAGGTGTGAGAGGTAAATGCAAGAGTAGTGGGTCAGGGATTGGAGATGGTGAATGAAAATGGAGAAAAGTGGGAGATAAGCCAGTTGTTGTTTGCTGACAACACTGCGCTTATAGCAGGATCAGAGGAGGGATTGAGGAAGTTAGTGACAGAGTTTGGGAAGGTGTGTTAAAGAAAGAAGTTTAAGATAAATGTGGGTTAAGTAAGGTGAGATGTACAAGGGGAGAAAGTGGCAGCAGACTAGAAGTGAGTATTAAGGGAGAAAGACTGGAGGAAATGGATAGTTTTAGATACTTGGATATGAATGTGGCAGGAAAGGGAGGAGTGGAGGTGGAGGTAGAATGTAGATTAAGAGAAGCGAGGAAATGCCTTGGAGGATTAAAAAGTGTAATGAGAAATAGACATTTGGGAATGGATGCTAAGAGGATATTGCATGAAGGAGTGATTGTGCTGACAGTACTGTATGGGGCAGAAACATGGAACATAAGGGAGGAAGAGAGAAGTTTGAATGTATTTACCTAGTTGTATTTACCTAGTTGTATTTTACGGGAAGGGGAGCTATGCTCGTGGGGTCCCGTCTTCATATCTCATTTTATCTAAACTATTTTTAAATTCATGTATTGTTTTTGCACACACCACTTTCTCATCTAACTTGTTCCAACTGTCTATTGCTCTGTGAGGAAAGCTGTTCTTTTTCAAATCTCTTCTATAGCTGTCTTTTTTTATTTTCTTTCCGTGTCCTCTTGTATTTCTGTCATCCCATTTTATCAGATTCTCTCTATCAGTAATTTCTATGCCTTTCATGATTCTGTAAATAGTTATCAAATCTCCTCTCTCTCTTCTTTGCTCTAGTGTCTGTAGTTTAAGTTTTTGTAGTCTCTCTTCATATGATAGTTTTGAGAGTGTTGGTGCCAATTTTGTAATTGCTCTTTGTATTCTTTCAAGTTTTTTTATACATTTTTTTGTACTTGGTGACCATATCGTTGCTGCATATTCCAATCTTGGTCTTATCAGGGTGATTAGGATTTTCCTCACCATTTCTTCATCCAGGTATGTAAATGCCACTTTGATTGTTCTTATTAAATTATAGGTTTCTCCAAAAATCTTATTTATATGTTTCTCAGGTGACATATTATTCATAACAATGACTCCCAGGTCCTTCTCATTTTCTACTCTTTTTATTCCTTCTTCTCCCAAATTATATGATCCTGTTATTCTGTTTTTGCTTTTTCCAAATTCCATTATACTACACTTTTTTGTATTGAACTCCATCTCCCACTTCCTACTCCATTCATGTACTTTATTTAGATCTCTCTGTAGTGATTCACAATCTTCTTTAGTTTTCATTCTTTTCAGTAGTTTTGCATCATCTGCAAAGAAGCTCATATAGCTTTCAATTCCTTCATCCATATCATTAATATATATAGCAAACATTATTGGGGCCAGAACTGTTCCCTGCGGGACACCGCTTATTACTTCATTCCATTTTGAGTGCTGATCTCTTATCACTACTCTCATTTTTCTGTCTTGCAAAAAGTCTTCCATCCAATTTAGCAATTTACCTTGTATTCCTCCTTCATATTCTAATTTCTTAAGCAGCTTCTTATGTGGTACTTTGTCAAAATCTTTTTTTAGGTCTAGAAATGCACAATCAGCCCATCCATCTCTTTCTTGTATTATATCTATTAGCCTTGAATAGAAACATATTAAATTGGTGACGCATGATCGCCCTTGTCTGAATCCAAATTGCCTTGGATTTAGTACGTTGTTTTTTTCCAAGTATTTTACCCATCTACTTTTGATAATTCTTTCACATATTTTTGCTATTGTACTTGTTAGAGAGACTGGTCTATAGTTGGTAGGTTCTTCTTTATTTCCTCCTGTCACGTCACACTGGGTTCATACTCGTGATGTGACATATTTATTCCTTGAGCATAATTACACTGTGTTATGCTACCCCTTTGTGTGAGAATGAACAATGACTCCTTGTCCGCTAAGGCCGTTGACCTGGAACGCGCGCGAAAGCTCTCGTAAGCAAGCGGCGGAGTGATACGAAGCCAACGCCGCCCGCTAGCTGAGGTCAAGGGGCGCGTGAATCGAGAAGGCGAAGTAGTGCCTCCCCTCCCTTCTACCTCATTATCTTGTAGGTTAAGGTATAAGCTAGGGAATTATTGTGAACCCTCTCCATACATAAATAAAGGAAGTAATGGATGTGTGGAGTTGGGTGGATAGGGATAGGAAATGTATTTTAAGATAAGTTGGCATTGGGCAATAGCACTTGTGTTGTGCGGTTGGGGTATAAATCAGGGGGTGAGGTCACCCACGCTGCTCCCTCCGCACTCGACCTCTGCGCATTGTCGGTACTTGTAAGTAAGAGATATTCTCATTAGTTGTGTTAATAAATATTTCGGTGATTTTGTATATCTTCTTTCTTTATCCTGGCGTGTTGGACGTATCTATAAAGAGGCGATTATTCTCTGAGACTCTGGATTGTATGAATTACTCAAACTCTGTTTTAGAGTTTGATGTAACACACAAAAACTGAGCTTAGGGCATGACATAAATGGGGGCCCGTCCGGGATACACTCCGCCGCCAGATAGAGGAATTAGTGTATGCAAAAGCATTGAAAATTATTTTCAAGTAAAAACGCAAGCCGCCAAGCGATCAAAACCGTGATCGATCATACAAACGCAAGCAGATTGGCTTCATTGTTTACATTTCAGCAACGCGTTACCTATGGTATTGTAGTTGTTTTCTTCTTTTATACGATGTCTTACCCAAACACCCCAGCTAGTTCTAGGAGTAGCCCTAGTTTTGAAGGATTCCCACAGGTGAGAGAAGGGGAAAGTGACATAGAAAGCAGGAGAGGGAGCCCTCACACTGGTGATATAGAATTCGAACAAAGTAGGAGGCTAAGGAGCGAGAGATACTTCGAACTGGGGGAAGACGAAAATGACAGCATTAGGTATTATAACGCAAGGAGCAATTTTAGTGAGGGTGGAGTAGAAGGGAACATACGTAGGATGCAAGAGACAGAAATTCATTATTATGGGGAAGTTCCCCAATCCAGAAATTATGACATAGAAGATAGAAAAAGTGAGGTTAGATCAGGGGGTAGACTAGTCAGTAAGGAAAGGGAATATACATACAGACAAAGGCCGGACACACCACAAGAAACAGGTAGACACTATTATAAAGAGGAAGGTAGGGAGACCCCAAAAATGGGAAGAAGATATAGTATGGAGTCAGATAGGATTGGTTATGAACGGTTCCCACAAGAGAGGGGAAACTACTACGACATGATAGACGATATGGACAGGTTTAGGATAGGTAGGGATCCCAGAGTAGAATCGGGGAACGAATATTATCCTAGGAGAGGACTGGAGACATGGGGGGACACGAGTGGGTGTGGAACAGGACATCACACTCACCAACAAGCGGGGACCTGTAGTGGGGGAAATGACATCGACAATATCATTAAAGCTTCTCACATTATAGCTAAATTTAATGAAGAGGACCCAGATTTGTTTTTTTCGTCATTTGAAGGCCTGGCTAAACAATTAGGATGGAGAAGGAACATTTGGTCAGTCATGATAAGATCAAACCTCCCCCCTAGGGCATTAGCAGTGTATAATATGTTTGACGGGGAGGGAGTCTATAATTATAGTCAGATTAAAGATGAAATATTAAAGGTATATGAGGTTACCCCGGAGTACTTCAGGAAGAAGTTTAGGGAAGAGGAAAAGGATGTCAGCAAGGGCTACGTCGCCATGGCCAGGAAACTAAAGGGCGATCTCACGAGATGGATGCGTGCTGAAAATGCGGTCAGTGCTGAGGATGTATTAGAAGTATTTGTCAAAGAACAATTCATAAACATGCTAAGCAATGAAGCCAGACTGCATGTCACCACGCAGAAATGTGATACCTTAATGGATGCGGCTAGGCTTGCTTAGAATTTCTCGTTGCGGGTTAACGAAAGTCAGGGTCAGAAAGGAAGTACCACTCGACAATATAGAGGCGCGAATGCGGTTCCGAGCCAAAGGTATGCTAGACCTCAGGTAGGAGATAATTGGAGGAAGACACAAAGGTGTCCCAGGTGTGGAAGGTACGGGCACAGATTACAGGAATGCTTCGCTAGGTGGTCTGAGCAAACCTACAGGCAAGAGATGGGAGAGAAGCAGTCCAAACAAGGGATTTTCTGTGTACAGGAAAGAGAGTTACGCCCGGAAAAGGGAAAAGGGTGCCCCCCTCATGAGGAGCTGAATCAAGGGATGGAGAGTTGCCCCATGGTGAAATACAGCGAGGATACACAAGACCAGAAACCAGGGCAGAATGGTGAAAGGACCGAGGGGAAGGTAGCATATAACCCCATAGGAAAGGGTAGAATAGACGAGACAAGCAGCAGGGAAGTAAGCCCGGAGTGGTTGCCCTATGTGAAGGATGCTAACATAGGAATAGGAAGGAGTAAGAAGAAGATCGCTGTGAAGGTTCTTCGGGATACAGGGGCAGCCCGCACTATCATAAGGCCAAACTTGATACCGGATCTAGAAGGGGAGAGTATAGGTCAATTCTCTATGGTACTAGCAGGAGGAGTGACAAAATCATCGCCCTTAGTTAGAATGTCATTGGAGTTAGAAGGTCAGACAGCAGATGTAGAGGTAGGAGTAGCAGAAATCCCCGTGAAGGGAATAGATATACTACTAGGAAATGACATAGGCAAACCGGTCCATATCCGACTCAAGACTATAGATAGACCCCTACCCAAACTGACGCACACCCAGAATGACGGCAGCAGGGCTGATATGGCAGATCCTGTGGCCCTCATCACCAGGAGCCAAGCCAAGAAGGCGCGAGAGGAGGAGCAACGAGAGGAATTGGACCTAGACCCCCTGCTCGACCATATCCATGTAGACGCATCCTCAGAAGAATCCCAACACAGGAGGAGAGAAGTAAGACTGACAACGAATGAGGAAGGACCGGAAGGCCAGGGAGAGGAACCCTTGGCCGAGGAAGTTATCCATGGGATGGCCATGGGCAAGGAAGAACTCATCCGACTCCAACATGAAGATCCTGGGTTAGAAGATATACGCCGAAGTGTGGAAAAGGAGGAGAAGAATGGCAGGGGAGCATTCATCGTTGAAAACGGCGTGATCCTGAGAAGACACAGGACCCCTGATAAGGTAGGAGGGGATAATATATTACAAATTGTAGTGCCGCGGGCGATGAGAAGGAAGATAGTTGAGATCGCACATGAACTCACATGTGCCCATCTTGGGATCTCAAAAACCAAACAGGCCATATCGGCGCACTTCTTCTGGCCTCGGATGTCAGAGGATATCAAGGAACTAATCAATCAATGTGCGGTGTGCCAAGTGACGGGGAAACCCAATGATACTCCGAGAAAGGTTCCTATGTGCCAAGTACCAGTCATTGAGGAACCTTTCTCCAAGGTGGTTGTCGATTGTGTAGGTCCCCTCCCAAAGACCAAGTCGGGGAAACAGTACCTCCTCACCATCATGTGCATAGCTACTCGATACGCTGAAGCGATCCCCTTGTCAAATATTAAGGCCAAGACAATAACAAAGGCCCTAATGTCTTATTTTAGTAAAATGGGTATGCCTCGGGAGGTCCAAAGTGATAGAGGCACAAATTTTCTAAGTGGGATTTTTAAGGGTGCTCTGGAGAACTTCAATATAAAGCATGTAGTCGCTTCAGCGTATCACCCCCAAAGTCAGGGGAGCCTTGAAAGGTTCCACGGAACCTTGAAACGCATGATCCGAGCCTTCATCTTGGAATTTGAGAAGGACTGGGATGAGGGTATCGACCTTTTATTGTATGCATCCAGAATAACCACGCATGAGGGACTAGGGTTTTCCCCTTTCTACTTAATGTTCGGTAGGGCCCCGAGGGAGCCCCTCGCTGCCCTGTATGAACAACTTTTGTCTAGGGTTTCAGAGGGAGATGTCAAATACGCTAATTTAGTGGGTGCAAATTTTGAAAAACTGAGGAAAATTAGGCAAATAGCCAAAAGGAACCTTGAAAATGCCCAGGGGAATTATAAGGAATACTATGATAGGAAAGCTGTTAAGAGGGAATTCAAGGCAGGGGATTATGTACTTGTACTATCCCCTCAAAGATCATCATTACATCCAAAATATGAGGGACCATTCAAGGTACTTGAAAGGAAAGGGGGCCATAATTATGTCTTAATAAATCCAATGAGAAAGTCTGGGGTCCAACAAGTACATATTAACCTCCTTAAAGAGTTCAAGGGAATGGTAGAAGAGGGTGCAATTGGGGTAATCGAGATGGGACGAGATGATGGAAGCCTGGATTCAGACATTGATAACCTAAATCTGTTCTATGATTTGGACAGATCAAACACTAGTGAGGCGGAGGAGAAGTCCTTATCCTCACTAGAGGGAGAAATGCGGGAAGAGGTCAGAGCGCTGCTACGCGAGAATGCCAATGTGTTTTCCCCATACCCCACCGTTACACAGGCGATACACCACGACGTCGTCCTAGAAGATGGAGGCAAGCCCCGTATAGACTGTCGCCCCAGAAGAAGCGAATCATGGAGGAGGAAGTCAGGCAGCTCATGGAACAAGGGTTGGTGGAACCAAGCACGAGCCCCTGGGCTTCGCCTGCTGTGTTGGTTCCGAAACCCGGAGGTGAGTGGAGGTTGTGTGTTGACTACCGCCGTCTGAATGCTGTGACCAAGGCAGACCCCTACCCCCTTCCACGAATTGATGACCTCATTGAGGAGGTTGCAGCAGCTAGGTTCCTGTCCAAGCTGGATCTAATGAAGGGATATCACCAAATCCCCCTTACAAGTAGAGCATCGGAGGTCTCCGCATTTGTTACTCCACAAGGGCACTTTCAATATAAAGTTACCCCCTTTGGAATGAGGAATAGCGGAGCATCCTTCCAGCGCCTGGTCAATTGGATAGTTGAGGGGTTACCCGGTGTCAAGGCTTACTCAGATGACATCGTAGTTTTCTCTGACAATTGGGAGGATCACCTTCACAGGCTAAAGGAGTTGCTTGGCAGGTTGGCCCAAGCCCATCTCACCGTAAATTTGAAAAAGAGCTCCTTTGGCAGGAGTACCATCGAGTACTTGGGCCACCAAGTTGGCCAGAATTGCATCTCACCAGTGGAAGCTAAGGTGAAGGACATTGCAGAGTTCCAGGTCCCAAAGACGAAGAAGGGGATCCGAAGATTCTTGGGTATGGTGAACTACTATAGAAGGTATTGTCCAAACCTCGCTGATGTGACCGCTCCCTTGACCCGCATGCTCTCTTGTAACCCTTTCAGGTGGAATGAAGGCGCAAATGCAGCTATTGATGAGTGCAAGAGGCTTCTCTCAAGTCGTCCCGTCTTGGTGGCTCCTGACTATAGCAGGACCTTTTTCATCTTATGTGATGCAAGCCAAGCGGCTGTAGGTGCCATGTTGGCTCAGGAAAGGGATGGTTCCATGCGACCTATTTCTTTTATGTCTCAAGTCCTCAAGGATTATCAGACTAGGTATTCCACAATTGAGAAGGAGGCCCTCAGCCTCGTGTTAGCGCTAAAGAAATTCCAGGTGTTTTTAGATGGTAAGGTAATAGTCCTTAGTGATCATAATCCTCTTAAGTACATTATAGAAGGGAAGACTAAGAGTGATAGGTTGGCTCGGTGGGCGCTAGCACTCCAGGGTCACGATTTAAATCTTAAACATATTTCAGGGAAGAGTAACATGATCGCTGATGCCCTATCACGCCCAGACACAAAATGTTCAACCCTCGCTTCGCAGGTTTGAACATTTTTTTTTGGTGAAGGGGGATGTATGTCACGTCACACTGGGTTCATACTCGTGATGTGACATATTTATTCCTTGAGCATAATTACACTGTGTTATGCTACCCCTTTGTGTGAGAATGAACAATGACTCCTTGTCCGCTAAGGCCGTTGACCTGGAACGCGCGCGAAAGCTCTCGTAAGCAAGCGGCGGAGTGATACGAAGCCAACGCCGCCCGCTAGCTGAGGTCAAGGGGCGCGTGAATCGAGAAGGCGAAGTAGTGCCTCCCCTCCCTTCTACCTCATTATCTTGTAGGTTAAGGTATAAGCTAGGGAATTATTGTGAACCCTCTCCATACATAAATAAAGGAAGTAATGGATGTGTGGAGTTGGGTGGATAGGGATAGGAAATGTATTTTAAGATAAGTTGGCATTGGGCAATAGCACTTGTGTTGTGCGGTTGGGGTATAAATCAGGGGGTGAGGTCACCCACGCTGCTCCCTCCGCACTCGACCTCTGCGCATTGTCGGTACTTGTAAGTAAGAGATATTCTCATTAGTTGTGTTAATAAATATTTCGGTGATTTTGTATATCTTCTTTCTTTATCCTGGCGTGTTGGACGTATCTATAAAGAGGCGATTATTCTCTGAGACTCTGGATTGTATGAATTACTCAAACTCTGTTTTAGAGTTTGATGATGTAACACACAAAAACTGAGCTTAGGGCATGACACCTCCTTTATATATAGGTACTATATTTGCTTTTTTCCAATCTTCTGGAACTTTTCCTTCTTTTAAGGAACTGCTTATTATGCTATGTATTTTGTCTGCCAGTTCATTCCTGCATTCTTTCAGAATCCAGTTTGCTATTTCATCTGGCCCATGCGATTTTCTGACATCAAAATTACCCAAGTGTGTCAATATTTCATTCTTTGTTACTTCTATTTCTTCCATAGGGGGGACTTTCTCTTTCCATTCGTTCTCTTCAGGTTGTATGTTCTCCCTTGTAAACACTGATTTAAAATGTTTGTTCATAATTTCCGCCATTTCCATTTCCTCAGTGTATTCAACACCCTCTTGTCTTAATTTCTCCAAGTCTTGTTTGTTTTTCAGTTTATTGTTTACAAATCTGTAGAATAGTTTTGGTTGATCTTTACACTTTTCTATGACATCTTTTTCATATTTTCTCTTTTCCTCTCTGCATGTTTGTACATATTCATTTCTATAACAGGTGTATATTTTCCATTTTTCAGGTCTTCTGTCTTTTTTTCATCTGGTCCAGGATTTGTCTCTTTTGTCTTTTAACTCCCTACAACTTTTGTTGTACCAGCATTTTACATATTCTTTTTCTTGTTTTTGTCTTGGGACATACTTTTCCACTCCTTTTTTGTAAATTTTTGTCAAAATATTCCATTTCTCTTCTACTGTTGTTTCTTCTTTGTATATTTCTTCCCAGTATGTATGTATGTATGTATGTAGCAGAGCTTATGTTAGGATTAGAAATGGAGAGAGTGAGTTTGAGGTAAAAGTGGGACTTCATCAGGGATGTGTTATGTCACCTTGGCTGTTCAATTTATACATGGACAAAGAGGTGTGAGAGGTAAATGCAAGAGTAGTGGGTCAGGGATTGGAGATGGTGAATGAAAATGGAGAAAAGTGGGAGATAAGCCAGTTGTTGTTTGCTGACAACACTGCGCTTATAGCAGGATCAGAGGAGGGATTGAGGAAGTTAGTGACAGAGTTTGGGAAGGTGTGTTAAAGAAAGAAGTTTAAGATAAATGTGGGTTAAGTAAGGTGAGATGTACAAGGGGAGAAAGTGGCAGCAGACTAGAAGTGAGTATTAAGGGAGAAAGACTGGAGGAAATGGATAGTTTTAGATACTTGGATATGAATGTGGCAGGAAAGGGAGGAGTGGAGGTGGAGGTAGAATGTAGATTAAGAGAAGCGAGGAAATGCCTTGGAGGATTAAAAAGTGTAATGAGAAATAGACATTTGGGAATGGATGCTAAGAGGATATTGCATGAAGGAGTGATTGTGCTGACAGTACTGTATGGGGCAGAAACATGGAACATAAGGGAGGAAGAGAGAAGTTTGAATGTGTTTGAGATGAAGTGCCTGAGAAGTATGATAGGGGTTACTAGGCTGGATAGAGTGAGAAATGAGGAGATAAGGAGGAGAATGGGGGTGGAAAGGGAGTTGTGAGATAGGGTTGATGAAACAGTATTGGAAAGGTTTCAACACATAGAAAGAATGAGTGAAGAAAGATTAATAAAAAAGGTGTGGAAGGCAGAGGTAGAAGGAGTGAACATGAGGGGGAGACCTAGGATGAGATGGATGGATGGGATAAAAGGGGCTTTGGGAAAAGAGGGGAATGTCTGTTGAGGAAGGACGGGAGAGGACAGAAGACAGGGGTGAATGGAGAATAGTTGTGTATGGATGATGTGATGCATGGGGAGGAGTGGGTGGGGGATGGGGGGTGAGGTATTATGTATGAGAAATAAATTGATGCATCACCCAAAGGGATTTCTTCCAGTCTTTTTCCTTTTCTGCATGAGGGGACAAGGGGGGGGGGGGGTCACCAATTTAATGAAGCGGCCTTGCTATGGATGTGCTGTGTCTTGCAACACTGCTTCTGACCCAGGGTAGTGGACAAGATGCAGGGATGACCTGTCATCCAAAAGGTGCCAAGATAAGAGGGAGGGAAGAGGGTAGAGGGAGGTGGAGATGTAGGGGATGGAATGGGTGGGAGTGGTTTCTATGCTTTTGTTTTATGGCTAGCTCCCTTGTAAGAGGGAAAGAGCCTTTGGCATATGTATGTATGTATATAATTAGGTTATGAATATTATTAGCCAATCGCTCTTTGCATTTCTTAAATATCTAATTTGAGATTTCATCAGGCCCTGAAGCCTTTCTCTTATCCAATGATCCCACTAGTTTGAGCACTTCACTTCCACATTTATATCTTCTAACATAGTATGGTAGTTCACAGCTCCCTCCTCTACAAAATTATTTTCCTTTGTGAAAACAAATTGCTAACTTTCATTTATCATTTCAGCTTGAGTCAATCCTTCTTCAAAGACCTTACTATCCACTAATAGCTGAGAGATTACCTTACTGTGTCTCAGTCTACTGCTGAAAGACTTGTAGAAGAGTTAAGGTTTGTCTTTGCATTTACAGATATATTTTTCAAAGTTCTTTCCAACTTTCTTGTATCTAATATCAACCCAACTGAGAAATAATTTCCAAGATAAGTAAGAACTATACTGTCATGCCTATGTTCTAGTCACCACTCTCAACTTAACCAGTACTAATACAGAATTGGCCTGGCTACAGACACCAATTCCTCGAGGTGCAACCACCACACAGAAGACACAGAGCATCTTATTCAACACTGCTATACACCCATTCCTTCCAGCAACACAAAATCTCCTGACTGAGTAACTTGGCCATGGCCAGTTTCCTGGAGGCCATGGGCTTCCTGTAGAGAGATCCAGGGCAATGATTTGATTGATGTAATTGTATACAAAAATGGTTATATTAGAAAAAAACAGGGCTAAGCAGATTGTTGCAGTATTTTAGGAAGGAGGAGAGATAGAGGTGATACCATATACTCTTTGCAGACGTAATAATGGGACATGGTGGAATGGAATTACAAGAACTAAACCTTTGGATAGATATGAAAAAGTAGAAAACAGAGAGTGATACCAATATATCTGAGTTGATGGAAATGGAAAAATTAGACAAAGAAAACTGAAAAACATTACACTACTGAGATACTTGGAAGATGATGTGGCAGCAGATGAAAGCATAAAGCAGGAAAAAACATAAACAGCTGGATGCTAGAAATGTAGATCAAAGGGGGAGAATGTAAATTGGAACATGGTAGGCATGGTTACAAAAATAGTGGAAACCATGCTGTTGTATGGAAGTGAATTGTAGATGTTGGAGATGAAATGATTAAGGAGCTTGTGTGTCATTAAGAGAGTACATACATACATACATATACCAAGGCCTTTTTCCCCCCCCACCAGGGGGGTAGCCAAAAAGGACAAGGCACAAAAACATTCCCACCCATTTCATCCCCGAAAACACTCCACACCCCTCCACCCTCCCTCCCATCTTAGCATCTCCTAGATGACGGGTCATTAAGAGAGTAGAAAGATATTAAACAGAGACATAAGAAATAAGCATGGGGGAAAATATTTTAGTATATTGTCAGTAATAAACAGTATTTCTATTATTGGGGACATGTCATAGAAGTGGTTAAGGAAAAATTTAAGGAAAATGATAGAATGGAGTGGAGCTTAGTCTCCAGTCATACACAAATGGTAAGTGACTTAGTCCATAGGGATGTCACTAAAATAGCAACTGCATAGAATATGCAGTCAGTACTCCATAAACTGTAGATGGGGAAGAAAGTGAGACGGAAGGAAAACATAAATAATTCTCATTTGAAATTGCATGGATACATCAAAAGGAATAGAAGGGTACAGATTAGTCAAAAATATATGAGGTAAGTGTAAGAGAAAAGGTAGAGGAATGACTGGAGAAGAAAAAATAATTGTTCAGCAAGCAGCATGGCCATGAAATCACTGGCCAAATAAAGAAAGTTAAAGCCAGAACTGGTGATAATTGTGATAATTTTTTACCTTTATATGTTTCACTTGTTCTTTTTTTAGAATAAATTATAGGTACAATATTTGTTTATTGCCTCCATGCATTTCTCACCAATTATACTATGTACACATTCAGTCACAATATCAATTCATGACTGCAAAAGACCATTTACCTCATATGGAATAGTGTAAAGATCTTTGCTTTGTATCTTTTGGTCAAGGCAGTTAAAATACACTTTTCCGTCATAGAAACTGCACTTGTAAAGCCACCAGTCCTCAATACCCTCCGGTGCTGCAGACACAATAGATGACATCAGTGTTCTATCTGAAAATAGTAATTTCATTATACTTCATGTAAAGTTTACAAGTTTCCTGTAAGATATTAATACCACTCCAAATTTGGGACTTGTTCAAAATAATACCTTATCATATATATATATAAATATGTATATATACCGTATTTTCCGGCTTAAAATGCGCATCGGGTTATAATGCGCACCCATGCACTTCGTTATCTCAGTACACAGATAGCGCGCACCGACGTATAACGCGCATGCCCGATCGCATTTGTGTATAACGCAATTTTACCTCGGTATTTATATCATGTGAATGAGGTTACATGGAGAAGTATTTTTCATTGGCTAGAGCCACCGCTGGGAAATCTGTTGATTTGTCACTAAATTGTCAGTTTAGACATCAATCAGGACACAACTAAGAAAAAGTTGAAACTACATGTACCAGTATATGACTCATGTTGTGCGTTGGTCCCTTATTACTTTGTAGCTTAAATAGTTTGTAGGAAATATGATCTAAAAAAGTTTATTGAAAGTGAAATATACAGAAAAAATTTGGGATTTTTACAGAAAATGTTCATTTTATATCTTGAGGAAATAATTAATCTTTACCATTTTTTATTTAATACTGAAACAAACTAGACTGTTTCGTTTTAGCTTTGAACCTGCAATGACAGTGGTGAAATAGGACAGTCTCTCATCGAGGTGACGTTTAGTTAATATAACTCCCGAAAGAGGGTGTTGTAGTCAGGTGTTTGACACGAGTTTATGAACGGCCGCAACGGAATTTGTACCATACCTAACGTGAAGCAACAAAGCCAACATAAAAATTCAAACTAGGATGCTGAGAACATGGGCAAATACCATGAATATTGATCATGTTTCATGGTGTTTAGGCCTATTTAAACATGAAAAATAAGATTCGATAGATACCTACATATACCAAATATTTATATACGGTACCCCATGCTGGCGTATTCTTTCATGTCACCATGGCTGTTCTTCTTGTTCTCACGGAACGTCACGGAGAAGTGTGCCGTCCCAACTTTGTGACGGCCAACATCGTCACGTTGTTGTGAAAAAAATTACACACACAGCCGCAGAATTTTTATCGTAGGCCGTAGATAATGCGCACCACCGGATAACGCGCACCTCCCATATTTAGGCCCTTCCAACGGAAAAAAGTCGCGCACTATACGCCGGAAAATACGGTATATATATATATATATATATACATATATATGTATATATATATACATATATATACATATATATGTACATATATATATATATATATATATATATATATATGTTTTGGGCAAAGTCTTTCTCGTAAACAATTCCTGTTAAATGCTAAAGCACAAGTGGCGTCAATGATTTTAAGAGAACATTTCTCTAACTTTGTATTTCCTTTTTTCTTCATAATTCAAACTCTGTAGGAAATAGTCGAAGGCTTCAGAATGTTGATTCATTTTACCAACAGCTGTTTCAACCATTACAAATGGTCATCTACAGGGTAATACACTACATCAAGACAAACATGGGTATATAAGGCCGAGTAAAAATGGCAGGGAGAGGTCACTATTTAATCCACCAAGGCATTTACTCGCTTCTTTCAATCTACATTCTACCTCCACCTCCACTCCACCCTTTCCTGCCACATTCACACCCAAGTATCTAAAACTATCCACTTCCTCCAGTCGCTCTCCCTTAATGCTCACTTCCAGTCTGCATCTCATCACCTTACTTTTATCCACATTTTATATATATATATACATATATATATATATATTACATATGTATATTATATATATATATATATAGATATATATGTATATATATATATATAATATACATATATGTATATTATATATATATATATATATATGTATATATATATATGTATATATATATATATATATACATACATATATATATATACATACATATATATATATACATACATATATATATACATATATATATATATATATATACATATATATATATATATATATAAATATATATATATATATATATGACTCTAGGGCAAGTGCCCGACTGACAAATGCCCGACGTCCATAAGCCCGATGGACATCTTCCCGACGGACATCTGCCCGAATGAACAGTGCCCGATGGACAAATGCCCGATTAGGACAATTGCCCGATTAGGACATTTGCCCGATTATATGTTTTGCTGTCAAAGGATTTAGTATGCGCTTCCTTTAATTATTTATCTTTTCCTCATGGTAAACATTAACAAGGTACAATAAAAGACAAATAAAAAGAACATGATTTTTTTTTTATGGATAAAAATCACATGATAAACATTGATAAAAAAAAAAAAGACAATAGATCTAAAATAAAAAATAAAAATAAAATTTTAAATTATGAGCTATCCCTCTCAAAAAATCTATTACTTCTCGATTTTCATAATCTTCCACAATATTTGCTATTCTTTTGGTTGTATCTTGATATTTTTTCCTTTTTGAGGGAGGCTCTTGTCCTGCCAGCATCTGGTTGATGATTGTATCGTTAAGAGCTTGTTCAGTCTTCAGTACCTGAAGAAAATGCCAGATATTGGGATGACTCGAGGTTATATTTGCCTGTAAATGGTTATGCCATCCTTCCAAGGAATTGATTGTTCGTGGCAAATCATCGCATACGCGATCATGCATATTCCACATACAAATAAACGTGATTGTTCATAGTCCGGTAGTTTCCTAATCGGGCAGTTTTCCTAATCTGGCAATTGTATGGTAGTTTCTCTCTCAACTATTGTGTGGTTGTATATATGTAAATATTCGGAGAAGTTTTCCTAATCGGGCGATTTTCCTAATCGGGCAGTTTTCCTAAACGGGCAATTGTCCTAATCGGGCATTTGTCCATCGGGCACTGTTCAGTCGGGCAGATGTCCGTCGGGAAGATGTCCGTCGGGCATGTGGCCGCCGGGCACTTGTCAGTCGGGCACTTGTCCTGATACCATATATATATATATACACATGTATATGTATAAACATATGTATAAACATATATATATATATATATATATATATATCCTATCCAAGAGTTGACATCTTGATGTGGTGGATAAGCTTGAGAATCTTGATGATTACAAAAGCTATGTTGATAGAGAGGAAATCTCTGCAGGGTCACCCATATCAAACATGTTCTGTATGAAAGATAAGACAAAGAGCAGCTCACACAGTTGCAGGACCCACTGCTATCTGGCACGTCCCTGATGGCGAACAGGGAAATTCCTCATAGATATATGGGGTACCGTCATAATGACAGTGTGGACCATTGGGCACCCTATAGATATATAGGGCTTCACTGAATATAACGAATAAGGTGACACCAGAGAAATATCTCACCAGAAACAACCAGTTGGCAAGGAGGTGAGATTATTGCCAACCCCCCTTCATAGCAACCATGAACAGCACGACCAAAACAAAACCAGGCATTCCTGTTGGATCATTGTCTCCTAAAGGTCCAACTGCATTGCCTCGTGTGCTTACAGGCAGTGTGACACCGAATGTAAGTAAGCACTGTCCAAGCAGATCAAAGTCTTGGGCATTAAACAGCATGAAGAAAATGAAGATCTATACCTACAACGTAAGAACTCTCTCAGAAGACTACAGGCTGGAGAGTTTAATGGAAGAACTAGACAACATCAAGTGGGACATCGTAGGACTGAGCGAAGTCCGAAGAAAGGAAGAAAAGCTAATACAATAACAAGATGGTCACCACCTGTTCTACTATAGAGGTAAGGACAAAGAAAGATCTTGTGGAGCAGGATTCTTGCCGTTAACATAGTCAAGTTCAGTAGTTTATCAGACAGGGTAGCTTGAATTGTGATTAGGCTGTGTAAAAGGTACACTCTAAAAGATAGTTCAGGTTTATGCACCAACTTCACAGAGTTCAGACGATGAAATTGAGTCCTTCTACAATGATTTAAGTCAGGTAATGAATCAAGAAAAAAGTAAGTACATGTTGGTAATAGGCGACTTTAATGCTAAAGGGGGGAAGAAGATGGGAGATGAGTTGTGCATTGGGAATTTTGGAGTACGTGAAAGAAATGACAGAAGCGAGATGTTAGTAAGTTTTGCAGAGAACTACATGAGGATAATGAACAATTTCTTCCAAAAGTGTGTAGGTCGCAAATGGACCTGGAGAAGTCCAAATGGAACAACAAAGAACGAAGTGGACTTCATACTAGGCGATGAGAGCAAGAGCGTTAGCAATATTACGGTCATAAATAAAGTCAACATAGGTAGCAACCACAGAATGGTAGGTTGCATAGCTAAATCTAATTTCAGAGCAGAGAGAAATAAACTAGTTTTAAAAAAGAAAATCAGTCTTACAAAGGTTAAGGATAATAATAAGAAGTTTCAAATAGAAATTAAAAATAGATTCGAAGCGCTAAGATCCAACGAGGACACCGTTGAAGATATGAATTTAAATTTAGTGAATATCATTAGGGAATCGGCAGAGAAAGTAGGAAGTACAAAAAGTTTTAAAGAAAACAAATACTCTAAAGCTACAAATGACCTAATTAAAAAAAGAAGGACCATGCAGATTAAAAGCAGGAAAGACAAAATAGAAAGAGTAGAACTGAACAAGCTTATCAACAAAAGGCAGAGATTAGAGAAAAGAAAGAAAAATATGGATGAAATAGAGGAAACTATTCGGAAAGGTAGGAAGACAGCAAATGATATGTTTGAAAGATAGAAATGGAGAAATCATTAACTGTAGGGACAGAATGGTAAAAAGAGTGGAAGAATCTTATCAAGAGCTTTACTCGTTGAAGACCGTAGTTGAGTCAGTAAGTTCGTGTGTAGACGTTAGTAGTGTACCAGAGATTACAAAGGAAGTAGAATTTGCAATAAAAACTATGAAACGAGGAAAAGCACCTGGGGAAGATGGTATATCGATAGATCTCTTGAAAGACGCAGGGAATGAAGTTCATAATAAGTTAGCTCAGTTGTACACCCAGTGCTTATGTCAGGAAACCGTTCCTGAATCATAGTGATTTTACTTCATAAAAAAAGGAGACCAAAAGAACCTTAGTATATATCAACCAATTAGCTTACTATCAAATGTATATAAAGTATTCTCCAAGATCCTTACAAATAGACTAAGCCAAGTTTCAGATAGAAACCAACCGAGAAAACAGGCAGGCTTTAGGAGCGGATATTTGACTCTAGACCATTTCCAGGCGATACACCAAATAATCGAGAAAACAACAGAATACAATATACCTCTTTGTTTAGCTTTTGTAGATTACAAGAAAGCCTTTGACTCAGTAGAACAAACAGCAGTATTAAACTTGTTACCCAATCAAGGTACAAACGAACAGATTGTAAGGGTTTTAGAAAAGATTTATGCGAAAGGTACTGCTATAATTCGACTAAAAAAGATACAGAAAAGATCAAGATCGAGAAAGGAGTACAGCAAGGCGATACCATTTCACCCAAATTATTTACAGCTTGTTTGGAAGAAATTTTCAGAAGGTTGAGTTGGGAAAAGAAAGGTTTAATGATTAATGGCAAATATTCAAACCACTTAAGATTTGCAGATGACATTATACTTATTTAAGAAAAAGCAGAAGACTTGCAAGATATGCTGAGTGATCTGAACAAGAAAAGTCTCAAAGTAGGTTTAAAAATGAATAAGAGTAAAACCAAAGTAATGTTTAACACAAAAGTTCAAAGTAAAGAGATTATAATCGATGATGAGAGTCTTAAAGAAGTTGAAGAGTATAATTACTTAGGCCAGATGGTGAAAGTGACAAAAGATCATGATAATGAAATAGACGCATTACAATTGATTGGAAAGTGTTTGGTAAGTATAATAAAATTCTGAGAGGCTCTCTACCTTTATGTTTGAAACATATAGTTTACAATCAATGCATTCTGCTAGCAATAATCTATGGGTGTGAGACTTGGATACCAATGAAGGCGATGTAAACAAAACTAAAGACTGCACAGAGGAGAATGGAGAGATCAATGATGGGAATAACGCTGAGAGACCGAAAGAGAGCTAGTTGGGTGAGAGGGTAGACTAGAGTGAGAGATATTGTACATAAATACATACATATACCAAGGCTTTTTCCCCCTTACAAGGGAGGTAGCCAAAAAGGAAAAGGCATAAAATCATTCCCACCCATTCCATCCCTGAATACACTCCATACCCCTCCACTCTCCCTCTTATCTTAGCACCTCCTGGATGACGGGTCATCCCTGCACCTTGTCTACTGCCCTGGGTCAGAAGCATTGTCGCAAGACACAGCACATCAACAGCAAGGCTGCTTCATTAAATCGGCGACCCGCCCTCTCCATCCCCCCATGCATAAAAGAAGACAGGGAGAAATCCGTTCGGGCTGCGTCAAATTTTGCTCACACATACTACCTCACCCCTCATCCCCCCGCCCATTCCACCTCATGCATCACAACATCATCCATATGCAACCATTCTCCATTCACCCGTCTTCTGTCCTCTCCCGTCCTTCCTCAACTGACATTCCCCTCTTCCCCAAAGCCCCCTTCACCCCATCCATCCATCTCATCCTAGGACGTCCCCTCATGTTCACTCCCTCCATATCTGCCTTCCATACCTCTTATACTAGTCTTTCTTCACTCATTCTTTCCATGTGTCCAAACCATCCCAATACTCTTTCATCAACCCTATCTCCCAACTCCCTTTCCATCCCTGTTCTCCGCCTCACCTCCTCATTTCTCACTCTATCTAGCCTAGTAACCCCCATCATACTTCTCAGGCACCTCATCTCAAACACATTCAAACTCCTTCTCTCTTCCTCTCTTATGTTCCATGTTTCTGCTCCATACAGTGCTGTTGGCACAATCACTCTTTCATACAGTCTCCTCCTAGCATCCATTCTCATATGTCTATTTCTCATTACACTTTTTAATCCATCAAGGCATTTACTCGCTTCTCTCAATCTACATTCTACCTCCACCTTCACTCCACCTTTTCTTGCCACATTTGCACCCAAGTATCTAAAACTATCCACTTCCTCCAGTCGCTCTCCCTTAATGCTCACTTCCAGTCTGCTGCCACTTTCACCCCTTGTATATCTCATCACCTTTTACCCACATTTATCTTCAGCTTTCTTCTTTCACACACTCTCCCAAACTCTGTCACCAACTTCCTCAATCCCTCCTCCGATCCTGCCACAAGCACAGTGTCATCCGCAAACAACAGCTGGCTCACCTCCCACTTTTCTCCATTTTCTTTAACCACCTCCAATCCCTGACCAACTACCCTTGTATTTACCTCTCGCACCACCCTATCCATGTACAAGTTGAACAGCCAGGGCGACATAAAGCATCCCTGACGAAGTCCCACCTTTACCTCGAACCACTCACTCTCTCTATTTCTTATCCTGACACATGCTCTACTACTCTTGTAAAATCTCTTGACAGCTCCTAGAAGCTTTCCTCCTATCCCGTATATCCACAAAACCTCCCATAGTGCCTTCCGGTCTACCCTGTCGTAAGCCTTTTCCAGATCCATAAAAGCCCAAAAAACATCCTTCCCCCTTCCTTTAGTTTTCTCGCATATCTGTCTTACCACAAAAATCTGATCTACACCTCTACTCGTCATAAATCCACACTGTTCCTCACCAATTACTCCCTCTGTTCCTCTCCTAATCCTCTCAATCAAGATCCTCCCATAAGCCTACCCAACTACACTTAACAAGCTAATCCCTCTGAAACTACTACACTCACAATTGTCCCCTTTTCCCTTGTAAAGTGGAAGTATACAGGCACTCCTCCAGTCCTCTGGCACTCTACCCTCTCTCCGACAAATATTAAATAACCTCACCAGCCAGTCCACCATCACTGTACCTCCTTTGTTTAGACATTCTGCATGGCATCCATCCAGACCAGGTGCCTTACCTGCTTTCATCATCTTAACAACTCCCTTCACTTCATCCTTCCTTATTTCTCCTCCATTTTCCTCACTCATCACAGTCATTTTCTTAGCATTTCCCACTGCAACTATCTTTCCCTCCCTATTCTCCTTCACATTAAGCAACTCCCTAAAATATTCTGCCCATCTTCTCCTTACTGCCTTCTCTTCCATTATCAACTCTCCATCTACACCTTTTACCTTTTCTTCTCTACTTGATTTGCCTCCTCTTCCTCTCTTAATTTCATGAGTCATATGAGAGGTACAAAGAAGAGAAAAGAGAAGTAAAGCACAAGGTAAAGATGGCAAAGAGGAGAGCAGATGTGAAATGGGGTAAGAGTATGACAGAAAATTTTGAAAGTAATAAAAAGATGTTTTGGAAAGAAATTAAGAAGGTCATGCTCTTGGCTAAGAAAAACTCAAATGTGATGAAAGTTACAAATGGAGAGAACAGGGTGATGATCACTATATATTAGATGAGTAGTAGTGGCTATTTTGTGAGTCTTCTTCACACAAAAATAAAGAAATGGTTAAATCGTGTTGAGCTAGGTAGATAGTGATAGGATAGGTTACGCCAGCTTACATTGCCATCTGTACCATGGCACTGGTATTGTGTGGCTGTAGTATAAAAAGATGCAGGGGCATTTTTGGCTTCTCCTGACTATCGCACTCACACTCTGTTCACACCAACTTCATTGTAAGTCAAAGACAAATTGTAATTTATGTACATACTAACTATTTGCGCTCTACCATTTGTTATCACCAGTGAAAATCAGTTGATCTAAAAAAAAAAAAAAAAAAAAAAAAAAAAAAAAAAAAATAGGCTAAGTAGATGTTTTAGAGCCCTGGATTGCAGGAACTGCTTGAGTCAAGGGTTATCATTCAATGCACCAACTCAAATACAGAGCCTAGTTCCTAGTTCATGACATATAAATGAGGTCCTTTCCGGAATCATCTATATGTCACAAACTAGGCCCTGTATTTGAGTTGGTGCATCAAAGCATAACCATTGACTTGAGTGGTTCCTGCAATCCAGATTCTAGAACATCTACTTAGCCTCTTTTTTTAGATCAACTGATTCTCACTGGGGATAAAAAAAAAATGGCAGAGCACAAATACTTAATTTAATATGTGCATAAATTACAATTTGTCTTTGACTTACAATGAAGTTGGTGTGAACAGGGTGTGAGCTCAATAGTCAGGAGAAGCCAAAAATTCCCCAGCACCTTTTTATACTACAGCCACACAACACCAGTGCCATGGCACAGGTGCCAATGTATGCTGGTGTAACCTATCCTATCACTATCTACCCAGCTCCACACAATTTACCCATTTCTTCATTTTTGTGTGAAGAAGGCTCACAAAATAGCCACTACTACTCATCTAATATATACAACCACTCCTTGTTAAACGATGACAATTGGGACCAGCGCGCCATCGTTAACCGAATTGGTCATTAAGCGAAAGTGTATACATATACGTACATGTACTGTATGTACAATGTCCAGCAATACATGTATCTTAATTTTCGTGTATTTTCCCTCTTTTATACAGTACATTAAGGGACTGTGGGAAGTGCTTATAGGTGAACGTGTCATAAAAGTTGTTCAATTTCTTTGGTGAACTTATGTATACTTACTCTATCGGAAAGAGTATTATTGCATACTAAATTGTTTTAGTAACATGTATATATTACGTGTAGTTAATTTTTTTCTTTCTTTTTTTTATGATAGTATCTGTAATCATTGAAGTATCCACAGGCATAGGTAATCAGCCTACTATGTAGGAAATGAAAGATTAGAGTCTTGGAAACAACTTCATTGAGTTAGATTTTTTCCTACTCTCTTTTATTCTTTTTTATGATTTTTTTATTTTGAATAGTAGAAACTTCAGTGAAAATCTGCTATGATAAATTAAACAAAAAAAATAAGTTACAGTTTCCTTTGTTTTTTCCTGATCAAATTAAAGAATTACTCTTTCTCTTTACAAATTCGAAAGAATGAATGAAATCGGACAAAAAGAAACAGAGATATGGCTATTTAAATATAAAAAACATAAACTTTTCAGGAGAGGCATTTAAAGTTTAAAGGAGCGCACCGGCATTTAAAATCCTCCGGCCGCGTACTCACTCGTGACATTGTCTATTTTTTTACGTTTCCGTTTAAAACTTTAAACAAAACTGAACTGGCTATCGAAAATTTGACTTAATTTCAATATACAGAATGTTTTTTCATGCAATGGGGTTGCCAGATGTCGCCAATAATTTATCTATTTCATTTTATATATAAGAACAGAAACGGAATTGAGCTGTAATATTTGGTCGAAGTGTTACAGCCATCATAGAGAATCTTTTGAATACCTGTTGGTAGAATAAAAGATAATACGATCGCATGCATGACTGGTAGGATAACAGATACGCGACAGGGCGACATCCTTTCTCCTTTAGCTTTGAAGAGATACTGAGATCCTTGTGGTGATTGACGATTAGTGTTGGGCAAGTTGCCAGATATCTCCATATATATTAATTATAGTAAACAAAACAGAACTGGGTATCAAAATTTTGACTTTATTTCAATATACAGAATGTTTTTTCATGCAATGGGGTTGCCAGAGGTTGCCAAAAATTTATTTATTTTATTTTATATATAAGAAAAGAAACGGAATTGAGCTGTAATATTTGGCTAAAGTGTTACCACCATCATAGAGAATCTTTTGAAATGTTTACCTAAAATTCGTTGATTTTCCAGAATTTTTCGTGTTTTCGCGCCCTACAGTCCCTTAAAGCTTTATTTACTGTATATTTACGGTGGTCAGGTTCCTGAAATTACCGTATATGACCAAATCCACATATGCTGACATTCCATATTGAATACCGGGGTATTTTTTTAGTTTCGACCATGGGCGCAATATAGTAATAGAAAATTAATTATTAATTTTGTAAATTAAAATGTATCAACGTAATATGCAATTTTGTGGGCGGAAATGAAAGTAAAAAATACCATGCTACAAGAAAATATGCTAATGAACGAAGTCGGTAGCATAGGATTGGGACGCCATCTTGTCATCTGCCAACGTCTCTCACGACGACGACAATGAGGACGAGCCAGATGACATTTAATTTGCAGGTAATGATTTATCAAACACAGGTCAGGTTAGTTTAGAAATGGTTAAGAAAATATTAGTCACACTGATAAAGCCAAAATTGGAGTACGCAGTGACACTATGGTCACCCAGTACTAAAAAGAATATAAGGAAAATTTAGAGAACCCAGAGAGCAACTACAAAGATGGCCCCAGCACTAGAAAATTGTCATCTGAAAAGAGATTGTCAGAACAAGAATTGTTGACTCTGGAACAAAGGAGAAAGAGGTGACTTGTTGACTATCTACAGCATCATGAGAGATATGGAAGTCCTTGATAGAGAAGACTTACTAAATTGGGATAAGAGAAATACAAGGGGATACGGAAGCTCGCTGGCTGAGCGGGTTATCCTGCCACCAGCAAAGTTGAACCAAGGGCATGGTTTATTAAATTCCACACTACAAAGTCCTCTGTGTGGGGCACTGTCCGAGCCTTCCAATAGGGGGGAGTTTGTGACATCAAACCATATCAAATCCATATATAAAGGAAACCAAAAATTCAGCCCACATTTGACCATAAATTCATCCTTCACTTCCAAGGGGTACCATGAAGGTAAATAAAAGAGTCTAGTACATACATACATATACCAAGGCTTTTTCCCCCTTCCAAGGGAGGTAGCCACAAAAGGAAAGGCATAAAAACACTCCCACCCATTTCATCCCTAAATACACTCCACACCCCTCCCACCCTTCCTCTCATCTGAGCACCTCCTGGATGACGGGTCATCCCTGAACCCTGCCCACCGCCCTGGGTCAGAAGCAGTGTCGCAAGACACAGTACATCCACAGCAAGGCCGCTTCATTTAATCGGCGACCCCCCCTCTCCGTCCCCCTTTGCATATAAGGAGAGGACGGGGAGAAATCCCTTCGGGCTGCGTCAAAATTTACTCACACATACTACCCCACCCACCACCCCCCCGCCTATTCCTCCTCATGTCGTCACAACATCATCCATATACAACCATTCTCCACTCACCTCTGTCTTCCGTCCTCTCCCTTCCTTCCTCAACAGACATTCCCCTCTTCCCCAAAGCCCCCTTCACCCCATCCATCCACCTCATCCTAGGACGTCCCCTCATGTTCACTCCCTCCACATCTGCCTTCCATACCTCTTTTACTAGTCTTTCGTCACTCATTCTTTCCATGTGTCCAAACCATCCTAATATTCTTTCATCAACCCTCTCTCCCAAATCCTTTTTCACCCCTGTTCTCCTCCTCACCTCCTCATTTCTCACTCTATCTAGCCTAGTAACCCCCACCATACTTCTCAGACACCTCATCTCAAACACATTCAAACTCCTTCTCTCTTCTTCTCTTATGTTCCACGTTTCTGCCCCATACAGTGCTGTTGGCACAATCACTCCTTCATACAGTCTCCTCTTCGCATCCATTCCCAAATGTCTACTTCTCATTACACTCTTTAAACCACCAAGGCATTTACTCGCTTCTCTCAATCTACATTCTACCTCCACCTTCACTCCACCTTTTCCTGCTACACTTGCACCCAAGTATCTAAAACTATCCACTTCCTCCAGTCGCTCTCCCTTAATGTTCACTTCCAGTCTACTGCCACTTTCACCCCTTGTACATCTCATCACCTTACTTTTACCCACATTTATCTTTAGCTTTCTTCTATCACATACTCTCCCAAACTCTGCCACCAGCTTCCTCAATCCCTCCTCTGACCCTGCCACAAGCGCAGTGTCGTCCGCAAACAACAGCTGGCTCACCTCCCACTTTTCTCCATTTTCTTTAACCATCTCCAATCCCTGACTCACTACCCTAGCATTCACCTCTCGCACCACCCCATCCATGTATAAGTTGAACAGCCAGGGCGACATAACGCATCCTTGACGAAGTCCCACCTTTACTTCAAACCACTCACTCTCTCCATTTCTAATCCTAACACATGCTCTACTACTCACATAAAAACTCTTGACAGCTCCCAAAAGCTTTCCTCCTATCCCATAAATCTGCATAACCTCCCACAGTGCCTTTCTGTCTACCCTATCATAAGCCTTTTCCAGATCCATAAAAGCCCAAAAAATATCCTTCCCCTTTCCTATAGCTTTCTCACATATCTGTCTTACCACAAAGATCTGATCTACACAACCTCTACCCGTCCTAAATCCACACTGTTCCTCACCAATTACTCCTTCTGTTCCTCTCCTAATCCTCTCAATTAAGACTCTCCCATAAGCCTTCCCTACTACACTCAACAGGCTAATCCCTCTGAAATTACTACATTCACACTTGTCCCCTTTTCCCTTGTAAAGAGGAACTATACAGGCACTACTCCAGTCCTCCGGTACTTTACCCTCTCTCCAGCAAACATTAAATAATCTCACCAACCAGTCCACCATCACTGAACCTCCCTTTTTCAGACATTCTGCATGACATCCATCCAGACCAGGTGCCTTACCTGCTTTCATCATCTTTACAACTGCCTTCACCTCATCCTTCCTTATTTCTCCTCCGTTCTCCTCACTCATCACTCTCATTTTCTTCGTATTTCCCACTGCAGCTATCTTTCCTTCCCTATCCTCCTTCACATTTAGCAACTCCCTAAAATATTCTGCCCATCTTCCCCTCACTGCCATCTCTTCCATTATCAACTCTCCATCTGTACCTTTTACCTTTTCTTCCCTACTTGATTCGCCTCCTCTTCCTCTCTTAATTTCTTTCCAAAACATCTTTTTATTACTTTCAAAATTTTCTGTCATACTCCTACCCCATTTCACATCTGCTCTCCTCTTTGCCTCCTTTACCTTTTGCTTTACTTCTCTTTTCTTTTCTTTGTACCTCTCATAAATAAAAGAGTCTAGTGGCAACCAAAATTAAAAATAAAAGTGCTATCCATTATGGAAGAATTAACAAAGGAGCCCCAATTTCTATTACCATATCCACCACACTTCTTATGTTTGATGAGAACTTTCATTTTCAGCTGCTCAGGGGAAGGCATTGTAGGACTAGGAAGATTTAAAGGTCCCTGAAGAAGATAATCTCCTAAAATGTCCTTAAGGATCTGAGCCATCAATGTCTGCTGAGCTATACTGCAATGGTCTTCAATAGACAGTATAAGTGGGTACCTGAGAAAGCATACATCTTTTGAAATACATGCATATATCTTGGAATATTAATGCATCAGATTCTACATAAAAAATATCACAGTATCACAGTTTTTCAACATTAGAAAAATGCTTACTCAGAAGTGGCAAAACCATAGTCTTTGATGGCCTTGATTACATCCTTAAATTTGATAGATGATGTTAGAGTCCTACCATGAGTTACTTCAGGCTGACCATTTTTCCCATCCCAACAGTCAATTTCAACACTACGACAGCCCTGGCAAAGTACTTCAACATATGCATCCACAGAAGAGTTCCCCCCAAACTGTCGTCCTGTAAGATATCTGTATCGGAAACATTTTATGAAGGTTTGAGTGACAAATGTTGTCACTGTTCACATACACAAGCTGAACAGACATCACTAATATACATACGTGTTATGGGATGATGAAATCCAGTAATGATGCATGGGCTGTGACATACTCTGGCTTTTGTGAGACTTATCCCACAGCTCATTGGATTTAGAAAACAAATAGAAGATAAACTGAAACAGATGTGGGATCACTGTACATTGAAGGATATGATCTACCAATTATTAATAAAGATTTAACTAGCTGTGACAAGTAATAAAGATTTGCTAAATGTATCGAATCTAACCTCCAGATGACTAAGTTCTTTATTCTCCACTCTCTTCATATCCCAAGGTAAGCTTCTCATATATTCCAAACCAGCATTTTCATCATCTTTCTGTTCCAAGACCAAAAAATTCTTGAACCGTTCTATAGGGATAGTTTTTCTGCCTGATCCATATTTGTCAATTAGAGATGCCTCATTTAAGTTCCTGCACCATATGCTGAACTGTAAAATAAAAATAAAATTTAAGACATTGTTAATTGGTCTGGTCTTGTTGTATTTCCCCAGCCTACATATTTCAATTTCTTGTTAATTTTCTTGAACTATTTTTAATACATTCTTTACTTTTTCCTTCTCCTTTACTCTTGTAGTCCTATTTGGATTATGCTTCTCTTCCATTCCTAATATAATTATACATTTCTTTTTATCTGCTAAGTCTCTTACTATATTCTCCTTCTCTCTCATCACTTTAATAACTGTGTCCTTAGTTTTTTCCTTCATCTGCTGTTTCACTATATCTCTAAATTCAATTTTGATATTCTCTTGGACTTTTTTCCAAACACCTCTTTTGCTATGGGCTCTTTATTCTCTTTATTATTCCTCTTTAATTCCTCATTCTCATCCTTTACTTCTCTTGTCTTTTTAATTCTTCTATTTCTTTAGTTAGGTTTTGATTTTCCTTCTTTAGTTCTCCCACCTTATCAACTCTTTCTGTAACTAGTGCAAGTTGGCTAAACCTAACCTCCCATGCCTCGTTCATTTTTATCAGTTTCTCCTCTAGACTAACTAGTCAGAAGAGGTTGTCATCTCCTCCCTCATTAAATCCATAGAAGTAATTATCTCCTCTTTCCACTGATCTGCTCTTATCTATATTTCTACTCTTCATACTTTTGCTCACCTGTTCGACCTCGGCTGTGTTGTCTGCACACCTTTTGTTTACACCCCTTCTGACTTCCAAGACCCTTTCTTCACCTTCCTCATTTTCTTCCATTTTTTTCAATAATGCCTCCCCTTCTCCTTTTTCCTCACTTTCCCCTACACCACGAGCAATTTCCCCCCACCCTGTAAATACAATAGGTACTTCCTTTGCTTCGGGATCCAGGAAATTTCCCTTTTTCTTCAGAATGTCCTTTGAGCCGTCCATTTGTTGAAGTGTGTGTATTTACCTAGTTGTATTTTACGGGAAGGGGAGCTATGCTCGTGGGGTCCCGTCTTCATATCTCATTTTATCTAAACTATTTTTAAATTCTTGTATTGTTTTTGCACACACCACATTCTCATCTAACTTGTTCCAACTGTCTATTACTCTGTGAGGAAAGCTGTTCTTTTTCAAATCTCTTCTATAGCTGTCTTTTTTTATTTTCTTTCCGTGTCCTCTTGTATTTCTGCCATCCCATTTTATCAGATTCTATCAGTAATTTCTATGCCTTTCATGATTCTGTAAATAGCTATCAAATCTCCTCTCTCTCTTCTTTGCTCTAGTGTCTGTAGTTCAAGTTTTTCTAGTCTCTCTTCATATGATAGTTTTGAGAGTGTTGGTGCCAATTTTGTAATTGCTCTTTGTATTCTTTCAAGTTTTTTTATACATTTTTTTTTTTTTTTTTTGTACTTGGTGACCATATCGTTGCTGCATATTCCAATCTTGGTCTTATCAGGGTGATTAGGATTTTCTTCACCATTTCTTCATCCAGGTATGTAAATGCAACTTTGATTGTTCTTATTAAATTATAAGTTTCTCCAAAAATCTTATTTATATGTTTCTCAGGTGACATATTATTCATAACAATGACTCCCAGGTCCTTCTCGTTTTCTACTTTTTTTATTCCTTCTTCTCCCAATTTATATGCTCCTGTTATTCTGTTTTTGCTTTTTCCAAATTCCATTACACTACACTTTTTTGTATTGAACTCCATCTCCCACTTCCTACTCCATTCCTGTACTTTATTTAGATCTCTCTGTAGTGATTCACAATCTTCTTCAGTTTTCACTCTTTTCAGTAGTTTTGCATCATCTGCAAAGAAGCTCATATAGCTTTCAATTCCTTCATCCATATCATTAATATATATAGCAAACATTATTGGGGCCAGAACTGTTCCCTGCAGAACACCGCTTATTACTTCATCCCATTTTGAGTGCTGGTTTCTTATCACTACTCTCATTTTTCTTTCTTGCAAAAAGTCTTCCATCCAATTTAGTAGTTTGCCCTGTATTCCTCCTTCAGTTTCTAATTTCTTAAGCAACTTCTTATGTGGTACTTTGTCAAAAGCTTTCTTTAGGTCTAGAAATGCACAGTCCGCCCATCCATCTCTTTCTTGTATTATATCTATTAGCCTTGAATAGAAACATATTAAATTGGTGACGCATGATCGTCCTTGTCTGAATCCAAATTGCCTTGGATTTAACACTGTTTTTTTCTAAATATCTTACCCACCTACTTTTGATAATTCTTTCACAAATTTTTGCTATTGTACTTGTTAGAGAGACTGGTCTATAGTTGGTAGGTTCTTTATTTCCTCCTTTATATATAGGTACTATATTTGCTTTTTTCCAATCTTCTGGAACTTTTCCTTCTTTCAAGGAACTGTTTAGTATGCTATGTATTTTGTCTGCCAGTTCATTCCTGCATTCTTTCAGTATCCAGTTTGCTATTTCATCTGGTCCATGCGATTTTCTGACTTCAAGATTACTCAAGTGTGTTAATATTTCATTCTTTGTTACTTCTATTTCTTCCATAGGGGGGACTCTCTTTCCATTCGTTCTCTTCAGGTTGTATGTTCTCCCTTGTAAACACTGATTTAAAATGTTTGTTCATAATTTCCGCCATTTCCATTTCCTCAGTGTATTCAACTCCCTCTTGTCTTAATTTCTCCAAGTCTTGTTTGTTTTTCAGTTTATTGTTTACAAATCTGTAGAATAGTTTTGGTTGATCTTTACACTTTTCTATGATACCTTTTTCATATTTTCTCTTTTCCTCTCTGCACATTTGTACATATTCATTTCTATAACAGGTATATATTTTCCATTTTTCAGGTCTTCTGTCTTTTTTCCATCTGGTCCAGGCTTTGTCTCTTTTGTCTTTTAACTCCCTACAACTTTTGTTGTACCAGCATTTTACATATTCTTTTCCTTGTTTTTGTCTTGGGACATACTTTTCCACTCCTTTTTTGTAAATTTTTGTCAAAATATTCCATTTCTCTTCTGTTGTTTCTTCTTTGTATATTTTTTCCCAGTTTTCCTTTTGAAAGAATTCTCTTATTTTATCAAAGTTTGTTTTTTCATACATCATTCTTCCTTTTCTATATTGTTCATTTCTTTTCATATATTTTTCTTCATTAAGTTCCAGTTCAATCAATATGTGGTCACTTTTACTTATTGGTGTTTTATATTCAATTTTGTCCACTATTCTAGGTTTAGATGTAATTATTAGGTCTAGTCTCAATGGCTCTTCTTCATTTCTATACCTAGTGTTTTGTATCCATTGTGTCATTGTATGGTCAGTAACCATCTCAAGTAGAGCATTTCCCCATGAGCCGTCTCCACCCTTTACTGTCATTTCTTGTTTCTAATCCAATAATTATATGCATCATGTCCTACACTGTTGGGTGGTAGTGAACCTTTTAATTTTGTTTCTACAATTCCCATTATGTCTGGTTCTTTTTCCTTCAAATAATCATTCAGCTCATTCAATCCTGTTATTAATCCATCTATATTTGTGTAAGACACTCTTGGTTTTCTGCCACTTCCATTGTGTTCTCTGTTTCCCTTTTGTTTTTCTCTTGTATGTCGACTTTCTTTAGTTTCATATTCACTACTCTCCAATAGAATCTCTCTTTTTCTGACTCCGTTCTTCTCTCGTTTTTTTCCTTAGCTTCAAGTCTTTTCTGTTTTTCTTCCTCTCTTTCCTCTTTATTCGTTTCTCTTTTTATCCATACCTTTTTATATTGTTCATTTGTTGCTAGTTTCCCTGTTTTGGATAAGATATTCTCAGCCGTAGTTTGTGACCTGAATTTAATCTTAATTGGTCTGGTCTTGTCTGTACTATATTTCCAGAGCCTGAATTTCTCTTCGATTTGTTTCATTATTTCTGGTTCATCTTCCTGAACTAATTCTAGTAAATTTCTTACTTTTTCATTTTCCTCTTTGATTCTTGTGGTTCTATCTGGGTTATGTTTCTCTTCCATTCCTAATATAATTATACATTTCTTTCTGTCTGCTAAGTCTCTTACTATATTCTCCTTCTGTCTCATCACTTTAATAACTGAGTCTTCAGTTTGTTCATTCATTTGCTGTCTGATTATGTCAGTGAATGCAACTTTGCTATTTTCTTGGATTTTTTTCCAACCCTCCTTGTTCTCCTTATTATTCTCCTTTAAGACTTTCTCTTCTTTTACTTCTTTTAACTGTTTTTTTTTTAATTCTTCAATTTCCTTAGTTAAGTTTTTGTTCGCCTTCTCTAGTTCTTCCAATTTTTCAACTCTCTGCACAATGTTGTTAACGTGACCGAACTTAAATTCCCAGTGCTCGATCATCTTATCGAGTTTCTCTTCTAGTCTTGTTAATCGGGAGGGGTTTGTGTCCCCCCCACCCTCTTTAAATCCCTGGAAAATATTCTCATCATCTTCTACTGTATTGCTCTTATCTATACTTCTAATCTTTACATTTTTGGAGTTATGTTCCTGACCAAGAAGGATATAAATGTGAGGAATGTCACATATTGAAAAAATAGAGTAGAGATGATTATGATGGAAGTGGAAGACAAAAATAGGAAGAGCAGAAAGTTTATAATAAATTACCGGTATGTGCCTCCTAAAACAGCCTTGTGGGAAGAGAGAGAACATAAAAATATGTTAAAAGACACAAGGATAACATTAAATAAGATAATGGAGAGGGAGGAAGAATAGTTATAAAAGGGGACTTTAATTGTAAAGAAATCTGCTAGGAAGAGATGACAGTAAAGGGTGGAGATGACTCATGGGGAAATGTACTACTTGATATGATTATTGACCATACAATGATGCAATGGATTCAAGAGAACACTAAGTATAGAAATGAAGAACCTTCAAGACTGGACCTAATAATCATCTCCTTGTTTTACCTCTCTGTTTCTAATCCAACAATTACATGCACCATGTCCTACACTGTTGGATGGTAGTGGACCTTTCAATTTTGTCTCTACAATTCCCATTATGTCCGGTTCTTTTTCTTTCAGGTAATCATTCAGTTTGTTTAAGCCTGTTATTAAGCCATCTATATTTGTGTAAGACATTTTCAATTTTCTGCTACTTCCATCATGTTTTCTGTTTCCCTTCCATTTTTCTCTGCTATGTACCATTTTCTCACTTTTATTCACTACTCTCCAATAGAATTTCTCTTTTTCTGTCTGTTCTTTTCTTGTTTTGTTTTTTTAGCTTCTTGTCTTTTTGCTTTCTCCTCCT
Organism: Oratosquilla oratoria; assembly: GCF_046742065.1. NCBI lineage: Eukaryota > Metazoa > Arthropoda > Malacostraca > Stomatopoda > Squillidae > Oratosquilla > Oratosquilla oratoria. Next base: position 35,293,711 of record NC_134815.1, on the reverse strand, counting down.
CTCTTTCCTCTTTATTCATTTCTCTTTTTATCCATATTTGTTTAAATTGTTCACTGTTTGCTAGTTTCCCTGTTTTTGCTAAGATATTCTCTGCTGTTGTTTGTGACCTGAATTTGATCTTAATTGGTCTGGTCTTATCTGTATTGCATTTCCCTAGTCTATATATTTCTTCTATTTCTTTCCTTGTTTCTGTTCCATCTTCTTGAACTACTTCCAATATCTTATTTACTTTCTCCTTCTCCTCCTTTATTCTTGTAGTCCAATTTGTATTATACTTCTCTTCCATCCCCAATATAATCATACATTTCTTTTTATCCGCTAAGTCTCTCACTATATTCTCTTCCTCCCTCATCACTTTAATAATTGTCTTAAGTTTGATCTTGCATCTGTTGTACCACTATATCCTTAAATACAATTTTGTTATTCTCTTGGACTTTTCTCCAACCCTGTACTTCTTTTGCTATGGACTCTTTATTCTCTTTATTATTCCTCTTTAATTCTTCATTCTCATCTTTTACTTCTTTTACTATCTTTTTAATTCTTCTATTTCTTTAGTTAGGGTTTGGTTCTCCTTCTCTAACTCTTCCAATTTATCAACTCTCTGTGCTATCCGAGTAAGTTGACCAAACCTACTCTCCCAATGCTCGGTCATTTTCTCTTGTTTTTCTTCTAGACTTGTTAATCGGGGGAGGTTGGCATCACCCCCCCCCCTCATTAAATCCATGGAAATTATTATTTTCACTTTCCATTGTGTTGTTCTTATCTATATTTCTAACCTTAATGCTTTTACTGATATTTTCAATTTCCCCTGTGTCATCAGCAGACCTCTTGTTTATATTTTTTCTGCTGTCAGGGGGAGCCCGTTCGTCTCCCTCCTCATTTCCTTCCATTTCCCTCAGTAATCCCTCCCCTTCTCCCCTTTCATCACCTTTCTACTACACCATGAGCTTTCCCCTTCACTACTAATACAAAAAGGTACTCCCTTGTAGTTGAAATCCATGAAAATTGCGTTTTTTCCGGAGTTCCAATCTTCAGCATCAATCTGACGATTTTGTGTGTGTGTGTGTGCATGTATTTACCTGGTTGTATCTTACAGGAAGGGGAGCTACACTCCTGGTGTCCCATCTCTGTATCTCACCATATCTAATTAAAATATGTGTAAATATGTAGGGAGGCCTTTACATACTTTATATATTTTTCCCCTTGACCACTGTCATATATAATGAGTTGTATAACAAAAATACTCATACCAAGTCTTCCTCAATAGATGCCTTTACTTCTTTGAAGAAATCATCAAATGAAACGTTTCTCACTTTGGTCTTGGTAAACCTAGGTTTCATGTTCATTCCAGTTAAGATTTGGTTTGCCCTTTGGGGAGGGATACTGTAAAAAAATAATAATAATAATAATCAGGTAAGATGGGGATTCAAGCCTAATGTTTTCAAATAGAAAGTGAAGAATTTCTAAATTATTTTGATTAATCAGGATTATTTGTGTGAAGATGATGACTTTAAAGGAGAATTTTGAGTGAGGAAAACAGAAGGCTAAATGAAAACTATGTACAACTTAGCATGCATTACAAAAGCTGGGAATGTTTGAATGCAATAAACAAAAATATTTTATGATTCATTTAGTCAATATCATCAGTATTTCTAAGAGTAATCAAGGGGTTAATAAGGGGAAATATATGAGAACAGCTATCAGAAGAATAATACAGTAAAAGCCCTCTTATCCGGAATTCAGGTATCCGACAATTTAAAATATCCGGCATATTTTTTCCGAGCATTAAAATTATGAAAATCTATATGAAATCAATACAAATCAATAAATTTTCCCACATCAGGCTTTAATTGTTACCACAGTCACCAGAGCACACCACTGTCTGGGTCAGTTTCGAAAAGCAATGCAGAGCAGTGCAGCTATAAGTCCACCCGAGATGTTATGTCTCTTCACTGCATTCAGATTAAGTTTTTATTGTAAAGAGGAAAGAGCTGCAAACAAGCTGATATAAGAAACTATTTCAAAGTAGGTTGTAAGGGAAAGAAAGAGCAGCAAACAAGTACAGAGAATAGTGATAAACTGGAGTGATGAACTGGATGTTGGTGGGTGAGGTGGTTTTGTTTGTTTATGTGCTTTTTTGTTTAAATGTTTATGTTATGTTAAATGTTGTTAATAGTGAATAAAATGAGTTGATTGTAGACATAGTGTTTTTGTAACCCTTCACTTATTTTAGTAACCCCTTCAGAAAAGTACAGAGAAGGTTAGTGTCTAGTGATGAACTGTATGTTGGCAAGTGAGGTGGTGACGCCTCAATCATGTGATGCTTTGTTTATGTTATGGTATGTGATACTATATGTTAACTGACATTAATAGTGAGTAAAGGGGGTGATTGTAGACATATTTCTGTACCCCTTCACTTACTTTAGCAACCCCTTCAAGTATCCGGAATTTTCGAGTATCCGGCATGCCTTTGGTCCCAGTGATGCCGGATAAGAGAGCTTTTACTGTATTAAGGTAATGGGAGTAAAGAAAGAAATATTCATGACATCCCCTGTGTTTATCTCCAATTATCTTATTTTGATCTTATTTGTTTAACAGAACTGTTTCAATACATTCTACAAATTAATGAGATGTGCAAAATGTACCTCTTTATGTACAGTATGTTTACACACACAATTACTTATAATCTTATCTATTTTGAACTGTGAAGATTAAATATACTATATCATATAAAAATCAATAATATACAATGTCAGTATATAATACATACACAAAGTTATACATTTTTCTACACTACAAAATTTTCATATTCATGCAAAGGCATGACAGATGCTACTTATCGGCAGGTTCAGTTCAGGTCACAGTCATGTTTCCCAAAAAGAGAAACAGAAATACAAATAATAGACAACTATGAAAAGAAACGGAAAATTGCAACAAACAAAACAAAATTCTAAATACTATCCATATCCACACAGAAACCAACACCATTCACAATTGCAGGAAACATACCATAAAAAAAATAACCATGCTAGGAGCATGCATAGGAACACAAGGCATACAAACACACACAAACATGCATATACGGACAGTAAACAACACAAAAAAATATACTGATTTAAAAACCTAAACACAAAAATCCAACTGAAATTATACAAGATACTAACAAGACCACAACTACAATACCCACCAATACTCAACACCACACTAAATAAAACAGCATACAAAAAATTACAAGCTACACAAAACAAAATCATAAAGAAAGAAAACAAACACACACATGACAGTCGAAGTGACAGCGAAGATTGGAACTCCGGAAAAAACATCAATTTTCATGGATCTCAACGAGGGAGTACCTGTGTTGTATTAGATAGGGAAGGGGAAAGCTCGTGGTGTAGTGGGAAGGTGAAGAAAAAAGGAGAAGGGGAGGGATTACTGAGGAAAACAAGAAAATGAGGAAGGGGACGAACGGGCCCCAGATGTCAGAAGGAATGTCAACAAAAGATGCACAGATGACAGAGGTCACTTCGAAGAAATTAGTGAAAATGTAAAAATTAGGAATATAGAAAAGATCAGTGCAATGGAAGGTGGAGATAATTATTTCCATGGATTTAATGAGGGAGGAGATGACAACCTCCCCTGATTAGCAAGTCTAGAGGAAAGACTAACAAAAATGAACGAACAATGGGAGGTTAGGTTCAGTCTACTTGCAATGATTACACAGAGTTGATAAATTGGAAGAACTAAAGAAGGAGAACCAAAACCTGAAGAAATAGAAGAATTAAAAAAGACAATTAAATGAAAGGATGAAAATGGGGAATTCCAGAAGAATAATAAAGAGATTGAAGAGTCCATAGAAATAGAGGTAAAAGGTTGGAAAAAGGTTCAGGGGGATAGCAAAATTGAATTTAGAGAGATAGTGAAACAATAAATGAAGGAACACACTAAGGACATAGTTATTAAAGTGATGAGAGAGAAGGAGAATATAGTAAGAGACTTAGCAGATAAAAAGAAATGTATAATTATGTTAGGAATGGAAGAGAAACATAATCCAAATAGGACTACAAGAGTTAAGAGAGGAGAAAGAAAGAGTGAACAGGGTATTAAGAATATTTCAAGAAGGTGAACATGAAATAGGGAAAGAAATTGAATATATAGACTTGGGAAATACAATGTAGACAAGACCAGACCAATTAAGGTTAAATTCAGGTTACAAACGACAGCAGAGAATGTCTTATCAAAAAACAGGAAAACTAGTAGAAAGTGATCAGTACAAACAGGTATGGATAAAAAGATGAATAAAGAGGAAAGAGAGGAAGAGAAAAAAAAATCGAAGCTAGGGAAAACAATGAGACAAGAACAGAGTCAATGAGAAATTCTATTGGAGAGTAGTAAATATGAAAGTGAGGAAATGGTTCATAGGAGAGAAAAATGGAAGGGAAACAGAAAACAGGATGGAGGTAACAGAAAATTAAAAGTGTCCTTCACAAATATAGATGGATTAATAACTGGTTTGAATGAACTGAATGATTACCTGATGGAAAAAGAACCTGACATAATGGGAATTGTAGAGACAAATTTGAAAGGTCCATTACCACCAAGCAGTGTAGGACGTGGTGCACATAAATATTGGATTAGAAACTAAGAAGGTGGTGGAGTTATGTTCCTGACTAAGAAAGATATAAATGTGAGGAATGTTACATATGGAAAGAATAGAGTGGAAATGATCATGATGGAAAGAGATGACAGGGACAAGAGCAGGAAGTTTGTGGTAAATTATGTGCCTCCTAAAACGACTTCGTGGGAAGAGAGAGAACACAAGAATATGTTAGAAGACACAAGGATAACACTAAATAAGATAATGGAAGATTGAGGAAGAATAGTTATAATAGGTGACTTTAATTGTAAAGAAATCTGCTGGGAAGAGATTACTGTGAAGGGTGAAGATAACCTATGGGGAAATGTACTACTTGATATGATTATAGAACAATGACACAATGGATACAAGAGAATAATAGGTATAGAAATGAAGAAGAGCCATCAAGACTAGACCTAATAATCACATCAGAACCTGAAATACAGTAGTGAACAAGATAGAATATAAGACACCACTGAGTAAAAGTGACCACATATTAGTAGATCTGGAACTAAATGAAGAAAAATACATGAGAAAAAACGACCAATATGGAAAGGGAAGAATGATGTATGTAAAAACAAATTTTGATAGAATGAGAATTTTTTTCAAAAAGCAGATTGGGAAAGGATAGACAAAGAGGAAACAACAGTAGAAGAGAAATGGAAATTTTTGACATATTATAAGGAGTGGAAAAGCATGTTCCAAGACAAAAACAAGAAAAAGGATATGTAAAATGTTGGTATAACAAAAGATGTAGAGAGTTAAAAGATAAAAGGGATAGAGCTTGGATAAAATGGTGGAAAGACAAAAAAAAAAAGGAAAATATATACTGATTATAGAAATGAATATGTACAAGTGCACAGAGAAGAAAAGAGAAAGCACAAAAAGGATGTCATAGAAAAATATAAAAATCAAACAAATCTATTTTATAGATTTATAAACAACAAACTGAAAAACAAACAAGAATTAGTGAAACTACGACAAGGAGGAATAGAATACAGAGGAAATAAAAATGGCAGAAATTATGAACAAGCATTTTTAATCTGTGTTTACGAGGGAGAATATACAACTGAGAGATGATGAGTGGGAGGGGAAACTCCCCCCCACCCCCTATGAAAGAAATAGAAGTAACAAAGCATGAAATAATGAATCACTTGAGTAATCTCGATGTCAGAAAATCACATAGACCAGATGAAATGGCAAACTGGATTTTGAGAGAATGCAGGGACAAACTAACAGACAAAATAAATAGTCTAATAAGCAGTTCATTGAAAGTAGGAAAAGTTCCAGAAGATTGGAAAAGAGCAAATATAGTACCAGTATATAAGGGGGGGAAACAAAGAAGACCCTACAAACTGTAGACCGGTCTCTCTTACAAGTACGATAGCAAAAATTTGTGAAAGAATTATGAAAATTAGATTGGTAAAGCATTTGGAAAAAAACAACAACATATGTGTCAGAAACCTGATGTGTTTCTATTCAAGACTAATAGATATAATACAGGAAAGAGATGGATGGGCTGATTGTGCATTTCTAGACCTGAAAAAAGTTTTTGACAAGGTGCCACATAAGAAATTGCTAAAGAAATTAGAAACTGTAGGAGGAATACGGGGCAAACTACTTAACCTCTTCAGTACAGTTCAAAATCTCGCGGGCAGCATCAGCTGCCAGACGTATGATATGTCGTAATAATACTCACATCATAAAATATAGTCACCGCTTATATCGATCATTCTCTCTTTCACCCGTGAATTTTGATAAACATAGAAAATGTGATGAAGACAGTTTAGAGAGTATGTCATTACGCAGGGGCAACTACAATAAATATAATCAAGACGCCGATATGGCAGCCTCGCGTATCCTATTGCTCCTCATGCCGCCTACGTATGCGGCACCATATGGAAGGGGTTAAGTGGATGGAAGACTTCTTGCATGAAAGAAAAATGAGAGTAGTGATATGGAACAAACATTCCAATTGGGATGAGGTGATTAGTGGAGTTCCACAAGGAACAGTACTGGCCCCAATAATGTTTGCTATATATATTAATGATATGGATAAAGGAATTGTAAGTTATATGAGCTTCTTTGCAGACAATGCAAAAATGTTCAAAAAAGTGAACAACAAAGAAGATTGTGAATCACTGCAAAGCGATCTCAATAAAGTAAAGGAATGGAGTAGGAAGTGGGAGATAGAATTCAACATTAAGAAGTGTGGTATAATGGAATTTGGAAGAAGCAAAAAAAGAATAGTGGGATCATATACATTGTGAGAGGAAGAAATTAAAAAAATGGAAAAAGAGTCATTGTTATGAATAATATGTCCCCTGAGAAACATATAAACAAGATTTTTGGAGAAACTTATAAATTAATAAGACCAATCAAAGTGACATTTACATACCTGGATGAAGAAATGGTGAAGAAAATACTAGTCACTTTGATAAGACCAAAATTGGAATATGCAGTGACGACATGGTCACCAAGTACAAAAAAAATGTATAACAAAACTTGAAAGAATACAAAGAGCAATTACGAAATTGGCACCAATGCTCTCAGAACTATCATATGAGGAGAGGCTGGCAAAACTTGAGCTACAGACATTAGACCAAAGAAGAGAGAGAGGAGATTTGATAACTATTTACAGAATCATGAAAGGCATGGAAATTATTGATAGAGAGGATCTAATAAAATGGGATAGCAGAGATACAAGAGGACATGGAAAGAAAATCAAGAAAGACAATTATAGAAGAGACCTGAAAAAGAACAGCTTTCCCAACAGGATGATAGATGTTTGGAACAGGTTAGATGAGAATGTGGAGTGTGTTAAAACGATACACGAATTTAAAACAGTCTAGATAAAACGAGATATGGAGATGGGACACCACGAGCATAGCTCCCCTTCCCGTAAAATACAACTAGTTAAATACAATTAAGTAAATACACCCCTACCTAACAATAATGGAATACCTATACAGACAAAACAAAATAGAACCACTTAACACCAGATGCCACAGGATAGGCAACAAAACATGGAACAGCATTAAAAACATCAAGCTAGATTTTATAACACAATGCAACAACTTAGACACAGACAATACTCCTGATCACCACTGGTGGCCAAGAATATCACCTAGATTTAACACCAATCCACCTACACCCTATCACAGCTGAATATGCCCTACACATGTACCCAGAAACCACAACATCAAACGACAATAAACTTGAATTAAACTATAATATGTATATCTAATATGTCAATATTTAAGTAGTGAGGACACATGCTAACACACACGTATTGTCACTCAATTTGATACATCTTGACTCAACTCCCCCTTCCTCTTCATCTTGAACTACAACCGATCATCACTAGAATTCAACACCTATATTAGGACCAAAAAGTCATTATACATATTATAAGCATGTATGTATATGCATGTATGTGTATGTATAAGTATTTACTTAGTTATATTTTACGGAAAGAGAGCTATGCTCGTAGTGACCCGCATTTGTATCTTTCAGCATCCACTTGATCTTAAATTCTTGTGTAGTTTTTGCACTCACTATTTCCTCATTCAGTTTGTTCCAGATATCTATCACTCTGTGTGGGAAGCTATTCTTTTTCTTTTTATGTAAGCATGAAAAAGATAACATGTGCAATCCAATTAATTAACTAATTCACCATCACAAATAAAAGTAATACAAAGGAGAACACAAGAGAAGCAATATAATAAAAACAAATAAATAAAAAAAATAACATCACAAACTCCCAGAAGGGCCCAGTACACATTGCACTTGGTATCATAACAATATGCATGTACATAGTAAACTCTCCCTCCATGCAAGCAGACAAACCACAAAATCCCTAAAAATTCAAAACCTATATAAAGGCAAAGTATAAAACATGCATATTGAAAGAAAAAAAATTATCACATCTTACCTCACCCCCTTAATAACCCACACTTGTCCTACTAACCACTCTAACATGCATCTTCCTTTACTTTCTACTATGTCTCCTTCACCTAACCCCCCTCATCTCCACCCCCTTCAAACTATCTATCCCCTATTGTATTGTATATACAGGTCACAGTCGTCTTTCATACTCTGGTTGACTGACATTTGTGTAGGTATAACCTTTTCCTACAAGTAATCAAGGACCACTAGTGCAGAGTTTCTACCCTTCATTCATTAATACCCTAATTAACTAACTGTTACACTATCAGGGTACTTGACCATCCCCTGTGTGTACTTGGGGTGTACAGGTCTACCTGGTCATAACCTCACATTGCCTCCTCAGTTCCCAGTAATGTCAAATGTAGTTTTGTCACTCCACAATACCTTCTTCCACTTCTCACTGTCCCACCTCAGACTGGAGAAAGTGGTGTGTGCAAAAACAATACATGAATTTAAAAACAGTTTGGATAAAATGGGATATGAAGACGGAACACCACGAGCATAGCTCCCCTTCCCGTAAAATACAACTAGGTAAATACACGTTGGTCAAAGTGACAGCAAACTTCGGACTCCGGAGTTATCCAAGAATTTCGAGGATCACAAGGAAGTACCTGTGTTGTATTTATATGGAAGGGGAAAGCTCATGGTGTAGTGGGAAGGTGATGAAAAAGGAGAAAGGGAGGGATTACTGAGGGAAATGGAAGGAAATGAGGATGGGGAGGACTTGGTCCAGGCAGGCAGACACCATGTAAACAAACGTGGGCCGCATGAATTTAGTGACAATGAAGGGACTAACAAAATTGTAAAGATTAGAAATATAGATAAGAGCAGCACAATGGAAGGTGAAGATAACAATTTCCAAGGATTTAATGAGGGGGGGGGGAAGCCAACCCTCCCCGATTAGCAAGCCTAGAAGAAAAGATTGAGAAAATTGTCAAACATTGGGAGGATATGTTCGGTGAACTCATGAAGGTCACGCAGAGTTGAAAAATTGGAAGAACTAGAGAAGGTGAACCAAAAACTAACTAAAAAAAATAGACGTATTAAAAAGACAGTTAAAAGAAGTAAAATATGAGAATGAGGAATTAAAGAATAATAAAGAGAATAAAGAGTCCATAGCAAAAGAAGCACAAGGTGGAAAAAAATCCAAGAGAACAGCAAAATTGCATTTAACCCCTTCCATACGGTGCCGCACACGTAGGCGTCATGGGGAGCGAGTGTATTCGCGAGGCTGCCATATCGGCGTCTTGATTATATTTATTGTAGTCGCCCCTCCATAATGACATTCTTTCTAATTCTTTTGTAATCGCATTTTCTATGGTTATCAAAATTCACGGGTGAAGAGAGAACGATCAATATAAGCGATGACTATATTTTATGATGCGAGTATTATTACGACACGTCGTACGGCTGGCATTGGCTGCTGCCACCGAGATCTAAGTCCATGACGCCTACGTGTGCAGCACCGTATGGAAGGGGTTAATGATATAGTAAAAAAGCAGATGAAAGAACAAACTGAAGACACAGTTATTAAAGTGATGAGACAGAAGAATATAGTAAGAGACTTAGCAGATAAAAAGAAATGTATAATATTAGGAATGGAAGAGAAGTATAATCTAAATAAAACCACAAGAATCAAAGAGGAAAAACAAAAAGTAAGCAGTTTATTAGAATTAGTTCAGGAAGATGAACCTGAAATCGGGAAACAAATTGAAGAAATGTATGGGATCGGGAAATATACAGATAAGACCAGACCAATTAAGGTTAAATTCAGATCACAAATGACAGCAGAGAATATCTTAGTAAAAACAGGGAAACTAGCAGTGAACAATATAAAAAGGTATGGATAAAATGAGAAATGAATAAAGAGGAAAAAATTAAAAGACAATAAGCTAGGGAAAAAACAAGAACAAAACAGTCAGAAAAAGAGGAATTTTATTGGAGAGTAGTGAATATGAAAATGAGGAAATAGGTCATAAGAGAGAAAAACAAAAGGGAAACAGAAAATACAATGGAAGTAGCAGAAAATTGAGAGTGTCTTACACAAATATAGATGGATTAATAACAGGAATGAACAAACTGCATGATTATCTGGAGGAAAAAGATCCGGACATAATGGGAATTGTAGAGACAAAATTAAAAGGTCCACTACCATCCAACAGTGTAGGACATGATGCATATAATTACTGGATTAGAAACAGAGAGACAAAACAAGGGGGTGGAGTTATGTTCCTGACTAAGAAGGATATAAACATGAAGTGTGTTACATATGGAAAGAATAGAGTAGAGATGATTATGATTGAAGTGGAAGACAGAGATAAGAAGAGCAGAAAGTCTCGTAGGAAGAGAGTGAACATAAAAGTATGTTAGAAGACACAAGGATAACATTAAATAGGATAATGAAAGATGGAGGAAGAATAGTTATGATGGGCGACTTTAATTGCAAAGAGGTCTGCTGGGAAGAGATGACAGTAAAGGGTGGAGAAGACTCATGGGGAAATGTTCTACTTGAGATGATTATTGACCATACAATGACACAATGGATTCAAGAGAACACTAGGTATAGAAATGAAGAACTATCGAGACTAGACCTAATAATCACATCAAAACCTGAAATAGTGGAAAAGATTGAATATAAGACACCAATAACTAAAAGTGACCACATATTGATTGAACTGGAACTGCGGAAAAATACATGAAAAGAAATGAACAATAAAGAAAAGAAAGATTGATGTATCAATTTTTTTTTTTATAAAATAAGAGAATTCTTTCAAAAAGAAAACTGGGAAAAAATATACAAAGAGAAAATAACAGTGGAAGAGAAATGGAATATTTTGACAAAAATTTATAAAAAAAAAAAAAAAAAAAAAAGAAAGAAAAAAAATGGAGTGGAAAAGTATGTCCCATGACAAAAACAAGAAAAAGAATATGTAAAGTGCTGGTACAACAAAAGTGTAGGGAGTTAAAAGACAAAATGGAAGACAAAAGACCTGAAAAATGGAAAATACATACTTGTTATAGAAATGAATATGTACAAGTGTGCAGAGAGGAAAAGAGAAAATATGAAAAAGATGTCATAGAAAAATGTAAAGATCAACCAAAACTGTTTTACAGATTTGTAAACAACAAACTGAAAAACGGACAAGAATTGGAGAAATTGCGACAAGGAGTTGAATACACAGAGGAAATAGAAATGGCAGAAATTATGAACAAGCATTTTAAATCAGTGTTTACAAGGGAGAACATACAACTTGGAGAGATCAAATGGGATGAGAAAGTCCCCCCTATGAAAGAGATAGAAGTAACAAAGAATGAAATAATGAAACACTTGGGTAATCTTGATGTCAGAAAATTGCATGGACCAGATGAAATAGCACTCTGGGTTTTGAAAGAATGCAGGAACCAAATGGCAGACAAAATACATAGCGTAATAATCAGTTCCTTGAAAGAAGGAAAAGTTCCAAAAGATTGGAAAAAAGCAAATATAGTACCTATATATAAAGAAGGAAATAAAGAAGACCCTACCAACTAAAGACCAGTCTCTCTAACAAGTACAATAGCAAAAATTTGTGAAAGAATTATCAAAAGTAGATGGGTAAAGTATTTAGAAAAAAACAACGTACTAAATCCAAGGCAATTTGGATTCAGACAAGGACGATCATGCGTCACCAATGTTTCTATTCAAGGCTAATAGATATAATACAAGAAAGAGATGGATGGGCTGATTGTGCATTTCTAGACCTAAAAAAGCTTTTAACAAAGTACCACATAAGAAGTTGCTTAAGAAATTAGAAACTGAAGGAGGAATACAGAGCAAACTGCTTAAATGGATGGAAGACTTTTTGCAAGAAAGAAAAATTAGAGTAGTGATAAGAGACAAACACTCTAATTGGGATGAAGTAATAAGTGGTGTTCCACAAGGAAAAGTTCTGGTTCCATTAATGTTTGCTATATATAATAATGATATGGATGAAGAAATTGAAAGTTATATGAGCTTCTTTGCAGATGATGCAAAACTGTTAGAAAAAGTGAACACTGAAGAAGATTGTGAGTCACTACAGAGTGATCTCAATAAAGTATGGGAATGGAGTAGGAAGTGGGAGATGGAGTTCAATAATGAGAAGTGTAGTATAATGGAATTTGGAAAAAACAAAAAAAGAATAATAGGATTATATAAATTGGGAGAAGAAGGAATAAAAAAAAAAGTAGAAAATGAGAAGGACCTGGGAGTCATTATGATGAATAATATGTCACCTGAGAAACATATAAACAAGATTTTTGGAGAAACTTATAATTTAATAGGAACAAAGTGGCATTTACATACCTGGATGAAGAAATGGTGAAGAAAATACTAATCACTTTGATAAGACCAAGATTGGAATATGCAGCAACGATGTGGTCACCAAGTACAAAAAAATATATAAGAAAACTTGAAAAAATACAAAGAGCAATTACGAAATTGGCACCAGCACTCTCAAAACTATCATATGAAGAGAGACTAGCAAAACTTGGGCTACAGACATTAGACCAAAGAAGAGAGTGAGGAGATTTGATAACTATTTACAGAATCATGAAAGGCATAGAAACTATTGATAGAGGGGATCTAATAAAATGGGATGATAGAAATACAAGAGGACACGGAGAGAAAATCAAGAAAGACAGCTATAGAAGAGATCTGAAAAAGAACACCTTTCCTCACAGAGTAATAGACATTTGGAACAAATTAGATGAGAATGTGGTGTGTGCAAAAACAATACATGAATTTAAAAACAGTTTAGATAAAATGAGATATGAAGACGGGACACCACGAGCATAGCTCCCCTTCCCGTAAAATACAACTAGGTAAATACAATCGTCAGATTGACGGCAAAGACTGGAACTACGGAAAAAACAAAACTTTCGTGGATTTCAACTATGAGGGAGTACCTTTTTATATTTATAGGGAAGGGGAAAGCTCGTGGTGTAGTGGGAAGGTGATGAAAAAGGAGAAAGGGAGAGATTACTGAGGGAAATGGAAGGAAATGAGGATGGGGAGGACTTGGTCCAGGCAGGCAGACACCATGTAAACAAACGTGGGCCGCATGAATTTAGTGACAATGAAGGGATTGACAAAAATGTAAAGATTAGAAATATAGATAAGAGCAGCACAATGGAAGGTGAAGATAACAATTTCCAAGGATTTAATGAGGGGGGGGAAGCCAACCCTCCCCGATTAGCAAGCCTAGAAGAAAAAATTGAGAAAATTGTCAAACATTGGGAGGATAGGTTCAGTCAACTCACGCAGATCCCGCAGAGAGTTGAAAAATTGGAAGAACTAGAGAAAGTGAACCAAAAACTGAAGAAATAGAAGTATTAAAAAGACAGTTAAAAGAAGTAAAAGATGAGAATGAGGAATTAAAGAAGAAGAATAAAGAGAATTAAGAATCCATAGCAAAAGAAACACTGGGTTGGAAAAAATCCAAGAGAACAACAAAATTGCATTTAATGATACAGTAAAACAGCAGATGAAAGAACAAACTGAAGACGCAGTTATTAAAGTGCTGAGACAGAAGGAGAATATAGTAAGAGACTTAGCAGACAAAAAGAAATGTATAATTATATTAGGGATGGAAGAGAAGTATAATCTAAATAGAACCACAGGAATCAAAGAGGAAAAAGAAAAAGTAAAACAATTTATTAGAATTAGTTCAAGATGAACCTGATCAATATAAATGAGAAAAGAATTGAGGATGTGGTGCTAATGAATCCATGTTGGAAAAAATATGTAAATAATATCAGGATGTATTAGAACAGGCAGATTATGGAGGTTAAATATATGTTATGAGAAGAGAGGATGATTTGACAAATTTACCCAAACAAGAAGTGTTTGGACAAAGAATGCAGGGAAGACTGTTTGAGAAATTCATGGATGGTAAGGTCAGAGTTGTAAGGAGAGGCTTGAACTTCAGTCTGCCTGCTACAGTGGTCTCTAGATAAGAGTAAAATAACATTCCATAATCTTCAGTTTTTCCTGACATAAGTTTCTGACATGATAAATTATTGCATATAGGGTCTGATAAACCTATGTCAATGGGTAAACTACAGTAACTTACCTATTACAATTGCAGTCATAAAGGCAAAACTCTTGACGTAGGATTTTCTCTAAATGACTGCTGTAGATTTCAGTTTCGCTTTTTTTCATTAATTTCATCAATTCTTTGTACCACTTGTTACAAATTTCTTCATCCTTTGCTGAAAATAATCACATAAACTTGAAACCTGGAGAAACAATAAATTTAAAATATGCTGATGTATCTATATGTATTCTGATGTGTAGTCAAAGATCTAATGATCTTTGACTATCCTGGTATTTCCTCTGATACATTCTTAATAGCCTACCTGCAACAGAGAGAGTCTGGTATTCAAATTCAGACCCATAGTAGAGTATAAAGCAACAATGTTCACCATAGAAACGTGTGAGACTCTCATTCTTTTCAAAATCCTTTGACTGCCTTCCAATGTTAATCCTTCGTATTTGTCTTATGGTTGCTGTAGAAATAAGAGTTATCTAACATTAGTTTAGCACTAACATTCATTTGGTAGCACAATCAGAAGTCTGGATCTTGTATCTTCCTATTAATGGGTTCAAGTCCAACACCTCTTTCCACTTCCCTGCCCCAACAGTCCAAGCACAAAGGGCAAAGATGATGGCTTTGGCTGCACCTACACACCTTCTAGTGTATGCTCCTCACCTTAAAACTTTGCTAGTACAACCACTCCTCGTTTAACGATGACAATTGGGACCAGCACACCATCGTTAACCGAATTGGTCGTTAAGCGAAAGTGTATACATATACGCATATGTACTGTATGTACAATGTCCAGCAATACAAGTATCTTTATTTTCGTGTATTTCCCTCTTTTAAACAGTACATTAAAGCCTTATTTACCGTTTATTTTCGGTGGTTAGGTTTCTGAAATTACCGTATATGACCAAATCCGCGTATGCTGACATTCCATATTGGATACCGGGGTATTTTTTTTAGTTTCGACCATGGGCGCAATATAGCAATAGAAAATTAATTATTAATTTTGTAAATTAAAATGTATCAACGTAATATGCAATTTTGTGGGCGGAAATGAAAGTAAAAAATACCATGCTACAAGAAAATATGCTAATGAAAGAAGTCGGTAGCATAGGATCGGGACGCCATCTTGTCGTCTGCCAACGTCTCTCACGACGACGACAATGAGGACGAGCCGGATGACATTTAATTTGCAGGTAATGATTTATCAAACACAGGTTAGGTTAGTTTAGTGTAGGTTAGACGAATTTATCATCCTTTCATTTATTCGACATCGGCACCTATCATAACAAACATGGTGTACCATTCGTCCGACATGACTTCGTTACTTACAAAATTTGTTTTAGCACCTCTTTTATTTCCGCTCACAAAATTGCATATTACGTTGATACACTATAATTTACAAAATTAATAATTAATTTTCTTTTGCTATATTGCGCCCTTGGTCGAAACTAAAAATTTACCACTACAGGTATATATTGTACCCCAGGTAGTTTTTGCAGCTTGCAGGATGGTAATGTAGACCTAAGCTTCAGAACACTTTACCTCACAGCTAATATCCACCATACAAGTTCATTTATAACATCATACAAATTTGCCTCAGCCAACTTAATTATCGTACACGACGTCGTAACTTCGGGAGATTTGCGTTAAATGAATATTGGTCTGTCATAAAGCCCGTCGTTACTCCGAGTTGTCATTAACCGAGTAGGCCGTTAAACGAGGAGTGGGTGTACATTAAATTTATCATAAAAGAATAAAGTGAAGACTACTGTGAGAGAAAAGAATACAAGTTAACAAGCACTTATTATCAGTGGAGCTGCATTTACTCGAATATTTATTTAATTGTATTTACCAAATTGTAGTATACACAAGAGGAGCAACACTCATTAGGTCCCATCTCCTACTCTCAAATTTATTATACCTAGCTTAAAATTCATATGCAGTTCCAACTCGATTTATATTTAATTTCCAATTGTCATTTTTAGATTTGAATTCATGTATTGTTCCAGTTTAGGTTTTATCACCTTCTAAGCTATTCCAAGTATTATGCATCTATATGGAAAATGGTATTTCTTCACATATTCTAGACATGCAGTCTTCCTTACTTTATTCTCATCTCTTAAAGCCCTCTTATCTTTAATCAAGAGAGCTCTTTTGTCAATCCAGTGTATCCCCTTTAGTGACCTGAATACTGTAATCATATTAACTCTTTCTCTTCAATCTTTCAAAGTTGGCAGACCCAATGCTTTTATTCTTTCCTAGTATGGTTTATCTGCCCAGCTTGAAAGCATTTTTAGTTACTGAATGCTGACAATGATTCATTTAAATAACATCATACATGATAAGCCAAACATGTTGATAACATATATCTCAACACTACTAACATAATAAATGAATATATGTCAGTACAGGTACTACTGTTTGTGTCTACTATATACATAGTCATGTAATATATAGTCATGTAATATACATGAAGTCCCATAATTTTTTATCCAACTATCATTTTCCTAGTTTTAAATTTACTTATGATTTGTATATTTTCCCAGCTCTTTACCACTTCCTATTATGGAAATATCAAGGCACAAAAACAGAGACAACCACAAAAAATTGACTAGACCACGTGAGAGATGTCTACAAACTGACACCACATGGTCCTGGGACCAACTAAACAGAGTTGCCAAGTGGCATGTATTGTCTCATCTAAATAATGGTACAGGTGCTAGCATTGAAAAATAGCAAAATAATTTTATAGAAATGAGTAATTTTCATATGTTTTGCATTCAGCAAATCATTTGGGTGCCTATAATTTTGCACCCAAACTTTCTACTACAACTGTATATATACTTATATATATGATGAGTTAAACACCATATGAGGACGGAGCCTTTATTTGTACTATGTTTCGCTTATTACAGCTTTTTCAAGTACAAGTTGAGATACATATGCTTGAGATTAAATAAGGGGAAAGGAGGGAACAGGAAGAGAAAAGAAGTAGGGGGGAAAGGAAGAGGAGGAGGAGGAGGAGGAGGAGAAGGGAGAATGAACACTGGGAAAGGTTGAGAATGCTGGCCCAAATGTCCGCGGGCAAAATGTTCACAAAGGGTGGTTTAAGACTTTTAAAATTTTGCTGGCCATGGGTATTGGGGGAATTATGTGGGGCGAGATGTTGAACATGCCCCTATTTTGTTCAATAGTGTTCATTCCTTGAATGATCGCTGCTTCTAAACACTTCCTGCGGATCTTGTCTGGCTCTCGTATCAGCAGCTCTGCATTCTTCCAGTCCATAAGATGGTTTTCCTTGTTTCTATGTGTCACACATGCATTGGTGGTGACATCATGCCTGACATCGTAACGGTGTTCATGTATTTGTGTATTCAGGTGTTTAGAAGCAGCGATCATTCAAGGAATGAACACTATTGAACAAAATAGGGGCATGTTCAACATCTCGCCCCACATAATTCTCCTAATACCCATGGCCAGCAAAATTTTAAAAATTTTAAACCACCCTTTGTGAACATTTTGCCCGCAGACATTTGGGCCAGCATTCTCAACCTTTCCCAGTGTTCAATCCCCCTTCTCCTCATCCTCATCCTCCTCCTCCTCTTCCTTCCCCCCTACTTCTTTTCTCTTCCTGTTCCCTCCTTTCCCCTTATTTAATCTCAAGCATATGTATCTCAACTTGTACTTGAAAAAGCTGTAATAAGCGAAACATAGTACAAATAAAGGCTCCATCCTCATTTGGTGTTAACTCGTCAGTCTTGTCGGCAACTGCTACTTTCATGAAAAAAACTTATATATATATATATATATATATATATATATATATATATATATATATATATATATATATATATATATATATATATATATATATATATATATTCTTTAGTATCAACCCACAGTAAGACTATAACACTACAGTATCACCATGATAAAACAATAACTAGAAGGTTCTATTGGCATATTTTGTCAATCTCCATAGAATAACCTTTGAGATTCTTTAAAGTAATTGGTAGATAAATGCATAACAAATACATATATACCAATATATACCAAAATGCCCCTTTCCCCTTAAAATATTGGGTGGCCATTTCAAAGCATACACCCACCCTTCACCTATTCCTATTAAATAGATGATGGTGAGGAGCATATGCCAGGAGGTGTGTAACTGCAGCTGGAGCTTTCACCTTTGCCCCATGCACTTGACTGTTTAGGCAGGTAATACTGTAGTCACTGCTGGGACTCAAACCCATGACTAGGGAGATGTGATACCAGCATATTTTCAACTGTGCTACCAGTGCATCTACCATAAATAAATGAACACTCATAATTTTCCAAATAACTACGGTAATTAGATTATTGAATAAAAAAGATATTGATAAAATAAATGAATAAGTAAAAAATCCTTAAATAAGAAAAGCACCTAGGGACCAGTGATAGGTACTATTACTGGTGGTCCTACACAATGAACAGCAGAACTGCCCATTTTTAAAACCTCATCAACCCCCTCACCTCCATCATGAGGTATGGCCCTGAGAGGCTGACCCTCAGTCTCCAGACTTTAATCAAGATCTCTCTATCAACTTCAACTGAATTTCTTACAGGTTTTCACACCAGGAAGGCTGCTGATAACTGGCAGCTCCTCCTCTCTTTGTACTACTTTCAGCCAGTGAGGTAGAAATAATTTCACACTGACACACAGACAACAGTCCAGTTTTTCCCAGAGAGATCTATGGGAGTCCCTGAGGACTGTTGCTGGCTGCTATAGGTGTGTTGGCTTCCAATCCAATAAATTCAAGGCAATAATTAATCATTATTGTTAAGCACTTTTTACACTAAACTGAAGATATGCTTTTTTTTTTTTTAATCAAAATACTAAAAAGCAATCAATACAGCTAAATTGGTAAATGGGTACAGAAACATTAGGGCAAAAAGAATGTATGCAGTTTAAGTTCTCATGGACTATGTGTATCATTATATTGTTACAAATGATCAACATGACTGAATTAACAAGTACAAGTAGGAAAAAGAAATACTATTCTAGTATTTCATGTTACAAAAGAGATACAGTTTTCCCCTAAGACATCTTGGGTATCTATTTATCAAAGATTTTTAATAAGGAAAAGTTTGTCATACATACTTATCACTTCTTTATCATTCCATACAATCTGCCCTGACTGGTCTCTCAACTTGAGAATGCCTGATTCAGGATCCTGCTTACTGAAGAAACGTGTCACTTCTGTTCCTTCTGTGGGGCTGTTGCTCTTTGTAATACGCAATTTAACAAATTCATCCATGGCAAAAGGTCAGGACTTCAGCTGTGCTGTGCTAAAGA
The DNA here is from genome assembly GCF_046742065.1 of Oratosquilla oratoria. Taxonomy (NCBI): domain Eukaryota; kingdom Metazoa; phylum Arthropoda; class Malacostraca; order Stomatopoda; family Squillidae; genus Oratosquilla; species Oratosquilla oratoria. The sequence goes on along the minus strand of NC_134815.1, from coordinate 35,273,727 downwards.
GGAGATTAAAATGTAAAACATAACTTGAGAGACAAGTCACTATAAATAATAACAAAATATATGTGTATGTGAGCTTGCTTCACTCACAGTAATACTAAAAATCTTCTTCTCAAAGAATACTTCAAGTTATACTTTACACATACTATAGCACTGCTCATGATATCTCAGAATGGTTTTAATACTGAGTTAACTGGAGGCACCTGCATGTAGTACCACTGCTCTCAGAGGTGGTTACTGCCTCCCAGAGGCAAAGCCACTTTCCTAATTTACCCCCAACTAGGGCTGTAGCCATGTGAGATAACACTTTCTACCCAGTCTGTACCTAAGCTCTTGATAAAGAAATCAGTGAACATAAGTGGCCATTTTCATATTCTGGATTCTGTTACTAGAGGAGGTTCCTCTAAAGAGGACCCTGAAATTATAATCTAATCAATGCAGCAAGGTTGTTTTCGTCCCCCACTCTGTATGATAGATACTAGTGTGCTCTGAGTACCTGCTTATGACATTATTTGTTCTAATAGTTTTTTTCTATGATCCATGCTTCCTTCTTTCCTTTTTCCCTTTACCTCTTATCTTATTAAGCTCTATTTAACACCTTTTAGTTTTAACCATCAATGTATTAATTCTATTACATCATTTATCACTTTGATATACTTGTTCTCTTCAGTTTCTCTAATAATATTAATTAAGCTATGAACCATAATACTGATACTGTCCTCATGCCTGAGGTGTCAATGATTCACACTCTCACAAGGCAATATCCAGACAATGGATGAAAGATAAACTTCCAATAGGCTCATTACCCCTAAGGTTGAGCAGGGCAGCTAATTAGCACCCAGAGTGGGTCACAACTCTCACTTCCACTCTAAGGTGCAGTCACCCCACCCCATCACTGGGTCCACAATCACATCAGGATGCCTGGGAACATTATTGCAGATGCTGCTGCTAAGGCAACAACAAGGTTCAGCAAAATCACACAGCTTATGCACCTACAATCACACAGAGCAAGGGTATCATTATCAAGAAGGCCAGATTAATGGCCTGGGCCAACCACAGCAGCCAACTTCATACATCAGAAACAGCATTTTGGTACTACCTTGTCACTAGGTACAAGGCAGTCCACCTTCGTCCAGGTAGAAGGGTGGAATCTACTGCCTACAGGGTGCACAGGAGGAGACAATTACGAACAGGGCTGTGGAGTTGGAGTCGGAGTCAGAGTCGGAGTCAGAAGCAATTGCGGTCACTGGACTCAGAGTCAGAAGCAATTACGGTGTCACTGGAGTCAGAGTCAGTCGGTAAAAATATACCGACTCCAACTCCAGTTAAATTTACACTTTATAAGGCCTTCGTTTAGTCTGTAGAGTTATGCAGTGCACACTCCTTATAAGTAGATTATATAAAAAAAAAACACCATTTTATAAAATGTAATAAATCTCATCATCTTATCTTCATGGTCATTCCACTAAACCCCCAAAACGTCCTTGTGCAACCCTGGCTTTCAAATTTATACATAGAGCGATAAACATCCAAAGTATTACTTGAATAAATTAGATAAACACCTCCATTTTACACCTGTTGACACACAGTCACGGGAACTGTAATATTCCTGTCAAGTTCCATATGCGTCATTTCCATCACAGCCTATGTGTGTTGTATAGGCTTTATGAAACATGTAGGCCATAATCAGTTAATTACATGAAGAGGAGTCGGAGTCGGAGTTGGTGGTGCCAAAAATAGAGGAGTCAGAGTCGGTGGTGCCAAAAATAGAGGAGTCAGAGTCGGTGGTGCCAAAAATAGAGGAGTCGGAGTCAGATTCGGAGTCGGAGGTTTTGTGTTCCGACTCCACAGCCCTGATCACAAACCCTACAAACTTTGAGGTGCCAAGGTGCAACAGCCCCTCCACCACTACCTGCTAAAGTAAAACAAACTTAGGCCCTAACACATCCCAAATGCAAAAGACTCATCATATAAAGAACATAATGAAATTAGAAAGAATTCAAAAAGCAATGACAAAGATGGCACCAACACTCTCCAAATTGACATACGATCAAAGATTGTCCAAACTAGAACTATCAACCCTGGAACAAAGAAGAGAAAGAGGAGACCTGCTAACCATATACAGAATTATGAAAGGGATGGAAGTCCTTGATAGAGATGACTTATTAAAGTGGGATAGAAGAAAAACCAGAGGACACGAAAAGAAACTTAAAAGGATAGTTACAGAAGAGATCTGAAAAAGAATAGCTTCCCACACAGAGTGATAGATATCTGGAACAAACTGAATGAAGAAACAGTGAGTGCAAAAACTATACAAGAATTTAAGATCAAACTAGATGCTGAAAGATACAAAAGCAGGTCACTACAAGCATAGCTCTCTTCCCAAAAAATACAACTAGGTAAATATGAATACATCTCTCCAGTGTAACTGCTGCCTTTCATGGGCCCATTTAGAATGCACCATCCTCACCAAAAATAAAGAGTACACAATGAATTGGGCCTACTGTCTATACATAGCTAAACACTCAGCCAACACATATTACTAATAAAAATGAATGGCATTACAAACAAGCATGTAGAGGTGGCACAATTCTTACACAAGCTTACTACATTCATACCCCTAATAGAAGAAACTAAATTTTCACACCAGACCACACTACAAAACTTCACAAACTACATTATTATCAGAGAAGACAAAAAACACAATCTTTTGATTATGGATAGGGGGGATCATGAGAACAAATTTACCTTATCTTACCATCGTGCTATATCCTCTTAGACTTCGGCAACCATGGAGTGCCACCGTTCACGGTCCCTAGTTACTTGTAACATCTGTGCTGGTTTGAGTTGTTTTCCCGTTGCCCTCATCAGCCCGTCCATATACTTCTCCCTCTGCTTTCCTCTTGCTCTCCTTCCCTCCACCATTCCCGTCATCACCACCTCTTCCAACCCTTCCCTCCTCATTATATGTCCTAAGAATCGCAACTGTCTTTTCCTCATTGTTGTCATCAATTCCCTATCTGTCTCCATTTCTCTTAATACTTCTTCATTTGTTTTCTTCGCTGTCCATGGTACTCTTAATACTCGTCTCCATATCCACATTTCTGCTGCTTCTAAGTTCTCCTGCAATTTTTTGCTGATTGTCCACGCTTCTGAACCATATAACAGTGTTGACCATATAAATGTTTTAACTGTTCTTCTCCTTATATCTGTAGACATTTTCTTGTTTGTTAAAACCCCTTTCATTTTCTGAAACGTGCTTTTAGCTATCGCTATCCTTGATTTTATTTCTTTTTCACATCTACAATCTTCTGTCAATACGCTTCCCAGTTATGAAAATTTGGTTACTTGTTCTATTCTTCTCCCTGCTATTTGTACTTGCACTCTTGGTGGATCTGTTTTACTGGCCACTAGTATTTTAGTTTTCTCCATAAATACATTTAAACCTTTCTCCTCACTAGCTCTTACGGTTACATTCAATAGATGTTGCAGTTTTTCTTCTGAGTCAGCCACCTATACCGTGTCATCAGCATATCTGATATGATTTATACTAAATCCTCCAATTTTAATCCCTTCCATTCCCTCTAATTCCCTAAGGATCATCTCCCCATATAAATTAAATAAATCTGGAGACATAACACAGCCTTGACACACTCCCCTCTTTATAGCTTGAAATTCTGTTCTTCCTCCCCGTACCCTCACTGCTGCTCTTTGCTTCCAATACAAATTTCTGATGATACTCATGTCTTTGCTATTTATATCCACTCTTTCCAAAATATTTATCAAATCCTCATGTCTTACCCTATCAAACGCCTTCTCGTAGTCAACAAAGCAAAGATATACATTTTGTTGTTTTTCTATCATCCTCTCCATAATCGTTCATATTATAAAAATTGCATTTGCTGTTCCTTTCCCTTCTATGAAACCAAATTGCTCCCATGAAACTTGTTCTCTCACTTTATTTCTTATTCTATTTAAAACTATCCTTAATATAATTTTGGTTATTTGACTCATGATACTGACTGTGTGATGTTTACTACATTCCATTGTTCCATTTATCTTTGTTAGTGGTATAAAAATTGAGTTACACATATGTTCCATTATTGTACCCTTTTCGTAAATTTGGTTTATTAGACTAGTGAGTTTTCTTATTGCAAAATCCCCTAATGCCTCTAACATTTCAATCATCACACCATCCTCACCCATGACTTTCCCTTTTTTCATTTTCTTCATTGCAAATTTCACTTCCTCTTCCATTATTTCTTCCCCATCTAGATATCTATAATTTTCCTCTTCTCCTTCTTGTCTGTCGTCCTCAAATAGGTCCCTTACATACTCCTCCCATCTATGTTTAATATCCTCCTCATCCATTAAATCCTTTCCTTCTCTATCTTTGATTGCCCCCCATTACTCCCCTTTCTCTTGGTAATTTCTCTAATCTTATCATACATCATTTTAGAATCCCTTTTTTCAAGGTCCTCAATTTCCCTACATTGTTCATCAAGCCAACTCTCCTTGGCATCTATACACTTCTTTTTGATTTGTCTATTACCGGTAAGTTCTCTATATTCATTTCTATCCCTATTATTAGCTTCTCTTCTCTTATCCATCAGTTTGAATATTTCCTCTGTTATCCATTTGTTTTTCCTCCTCCCTCTATTTTCAGGAAGTACCTTTTTATTTCCCTCTTCTATTGCTTCACATAACCTTTGCCACTGAAACCCCGGATCATTTACATTCCCTTCTTCTCGAAGCACTTCATATTTATTTTCTACTGTAACCAGATTAAAGACTACTAAATACCTAAAGGATGTGAATACCATTGCCAGATGTTGTAAGGATGCAAGTTTCCTATCAGTGAAACTCAAGGCTACTGTTAGTACTGCATTATTACAGTAGTCCTTCTGTTACGTGGAAGGACTGGTTCCAAGAGACCCACTGTATAATTATGAAACACATTCCTTGATGAACTCCTTTATCTTGTCTTATTTTGTTTATTTATTAATTCAGTACATCCACAGCAAGGCTGCATTTTATAGAAAAACAAGAGAACATCAAGTGGGACTGAGCAAAGTTTGAAGGAAGAAAAGCTGATGCAGCTACAAGATAGTCACCACCTGTCTTTTTATAGAGGTAAGGAGAAGGAAAGATCTAATGTAGTAGGATTCTTGATAAATCCAGATGTTGCTGGTAACATAGTGAAGTTCAGAAGTGTATCAGCTATGGTAGCTTGGAATGATGAGGCTACGTAAAAGGTACTCTAGAATTCCAGTTTATCCATCAACTTCACAGAGTTCAGATGATGAAATTGAGTCCTTTTATGATGATTTAAGTCACGTAATGAATCAAGAATTAATAAATAATGTTGGTAATAGATGACTTCAATGCTAAACTGGGGAATAATATGGGAGATGAATTGAGCATTGGAAACTAGAATAGGTGAGAGAAATGACAGAAATCAACTTTGCAGAAAACTTCAAAATGAGAATACAGTAGTTGAATTAGTAAATTCATCTGTAGATGTTAGTAGTGCCCCAAAAGTTGCAATGGAAGAAATAGTGTTTTCTCTAAAAAGTATGAAACTAATAAAATTACCTCGGGAGGATGGAACTTCTAAAAAATGCTAGGAAAAAAGTTAATTAAAAATTAGTTCAGTTGTATTTCTAATGTTATCAGGAAAGTGTTCCTGAATCATGTTGCAATACTATGATTTTACTTCACAAAAAAGACCAGGAAGACCTTACTACCAACCAATCAGCTTGTTATCAGATGTATATAAAGTATTTCCAAGATCCTTACAAACAGATTCACTAAAGTTTTAGATGGAAACTAATCAAGAGAACAGGGAAGATTTAGAAGTGGTCAATTGACTACACTGTAGGCCTAAACCATTTGCAGAAGATGAATCAACTAATCGCAAAAACGACAGAATACAATGAATATTTGTTTAGCTTTTGTAGATAACAAGAAGGCCTTTAACTTGGTAAAACAAATCGCAACACTAAACTCACTATGCAAGTAGGGTGCAAACACATGGTTATAAGAACTCGAGATTTGTGAGAAAGGTACTGCTGTAATTCTACTACTTTATTATACTTGTGTTTAGTGCAATTTTATTATCAATTTCTTACTCAAAAAATAGGGGTTGTATTATACAAAAGTAATATTTTTAATGTGTTACAATTCATGCTTTTTTTTTTTTTTTTTGTGACTAAATTATCAGGTTGTTACTGTCTCACGGTACTTTTGGCTAACTTAACAGTAAGAGTAAGCTCCTTTAACCTGTCTCCTGTAACCCACATTCTTTTTATTGCCACATCGGGACTTCATTGACTGTATACCACTTACAATCTACAAAGACCTTCTATAAACGAAGACTTGACAATATTTTTGTCTTTTCTCCAACCTGCATGAATATTCGTTCGCACGTGTTTGCATTAGAGGTGCTCTGCCTCTTCCAATTACAGTACCGTATTTGACGGCTTAATTAAACAGTAAGATGCACAGGCTTATAAAATAAAAATGCATCTCAATTTGGGCAGGCATTGTTTTGGTAAATGCATGATTAAGCATAATCACTTAATAAATTTAATTTCTTCCTGACTGATGTCATTTTATATGAATTACCAATAAATACGATTTGTTATACATTACAATGTATTTTTTCTTTTGTAGTGTTACACTACAAAAGAAAAAATACATTGTAATGTATAACATTAATGTATGTACGTGTAACATTGTAATGTATAACATGTAATGTATATACGTGTAAACATAGTGGTGATTGCTTCTACACTAAGTGTAGAAGCAAACACCACTATGTTTACACGTATAAAAATCACAACTAACACCACATTCAGAAAAAAAAAGTTGCATAAGCTAGTCTATATATTTTGACTGCTAACCGCAATACTTTTTCAGCAGTACAAAGTGGGAGGAGGAGGACATCTTACAGCAACCATCTTATTAAGGAAAATGAACAGGGAAGGAGTAAATACCACTACCCACTATTTCATTCAACTCTTTCTTTTTTCCGACTGTGATGTAGTTGTGACGTGTGATTTACAAATGCGTTACTACATTTCTCACCAGTGATGTATAAAAATGTTTGCAGTTTGATTAATTAAAGGACCACTGCTGCCATACACACTTACTAACAGCCGTTATCTCAAAGCCGAACTTTGGCCATATAACACGCAGACATATTTTCTGAGACTTGTTTATTTATTTATTTATTTGTTTTTAAGTGTGTATTATAAGCCATCAACTATGGTACTTTGTTTTTATACTGCATTTCTGTGCAGTACATACAGGAAGTAAAATATATCGATATGTTATTGTAAATATTTTTTGGAAAATAGAATACTGTTAAAGAACCATAGATGTGGCATACATATACCGCTAAGCCTGACAAAATGGTTGTCGTTAGGAAGGCAATAACTCAGCGATGGAAACACTTGTGAACGAAAATGCATGCAAATTTCTGACCATTTAGAGGTATCATTGTACAAAAAAGAATGGGGATCATATATCTTCTATAAAATATCTCCAGAATAATGCCCAGCACTGCAATATTCGACTATGATAAGCCTACTAGTAATGTTTAGAAGTTGGGGTCGCATTATACACGAGGTATATGCATTTCTTAAATCGGAAGTCCCCTATACATGAAGTCAGCTTATACACAAATATATACGGTATATAAATGTACAAAAATTATAAAGATCAAAGGCCATACAATTTCATAAGTTATATACAGCTTGCCCGAAAGAGATTTTCAGAAAGTTAAGTTGGGAAGGGAAAGTTTTTGAAGATTAATGGTGTATAGTTTAATTATCTAAGCTTTAAATTCAATGTTCATGTCTCACATCTGCATATTAAATGACTTGAAGATTCGGATCCTAGTCCTCCCACATAAATATCGACGCCATATACAATACTCTGGTTGAACGTGTCCATAACACCATGGGCAATGTCAATTCTTCGGAATATTTCCTGACATGACTCACCATTGTTATGCACTACACTACCAAGGTATGTAAAGCTTTCTAAGCCCTCAATGTCCTCACCACATACAACTATAGACTGGACACTATCATCCAGGGGACCGTATACACAAAACTTGCTAGCACTAACAAATAGCTGTAAGGGTAACAAATTCCTGTTAAGGCTAACATTTAGCTGTTAAGCACTAACAGTGGATACAGAAAACTTGTTAGGGCCTTAAAAGTACCGTTAAGGTAAAAGTGTTGTGGAGGACTATTAAGCTCTTAACAAATTCCTGTTAGTAGAGAAGATGGCGGAACAACAAAGACGACAGCGACGGGACATATTAACGAGTACAATGACGACGAACTCCTCAAACGCTTCAGAATGAACCGTGCTGGTATAATAACAATGGCTGATTTAGTGAGGGACAAACTTCAATCCCGAACAGAACGGAATCGACCACTGAGTCCTGAGACGAAGGTGGCAACCCTATGATATTTAGCCACAGGTAAAATGCAGCAGTGACGACTTTGGGACCTCGCAAGCAACAATCAGCCGTGTCATTACTCAAACAATTGATGCACTATCAAAACCAGCTTCTCCAAGATGTCTGACCTCCCTGTGCAGTGACTTGAGAGCTACAACCAGGATCTCCAACGACTCCACAAGAAGGACAGCATCATCAGCAAAGACAAGGTTAGTGACTTTGATGTTGCCAATAGATGCTCTGCAACGACAATGCTCAATAATTCTGTCCAATACCAAGTCCATGCAGGCATGGAAAAGTGTTGGGGCGAGGACGCACCCTTGCCTCACCCTTGAATGAATAAATAAATAAATAAAGGGACACACCTCCATATTTTACAGAACACTCTGTCCCAAAGTATAAGCCAGATACCAAGTCAATAATCTTCAAGGAATCCCATGGATCATCAAAAGATCCCAGAGTATCCCGCGATGCACCGTGTCAAACGCTTTCTTGAAATCAACATTAGCTACAAGAAATCCTTGTTGAAGCTCACGTCGTCGGTGCTCCACAAAAATACGAAACTGCTCAAGCCTCTGAAACTTTAGCAGATGTGAACGAACCCGTGTCGGTAATGGATGGGCAAGCACTTTATTTGGTACATTTAGCAGTGTAATACCACAGTAATTGTTGCGGTCCTGTCAGGCCCCTTTCCTCTTCCAGATAGGGACGACCAGACCCTTTTTCTGGTGCCGGACTACCAGACAGAACAGTACTACATGTAACCCACAGATCATAGCCTCACCTCCAGCTTTCAGCAACTCTCCACTGGTGTTGCAGATGCCAGCTGTCTTTTCACCCTTCAACTTACAGCCTCTGACAAATGTCAATGAGAGTGGAGATTCATATGTCGTTAGATTGATAACTGCCACCGGAACACCATCGAGAGGAAGCTGTCCGCTTAGAGGGTCACCCATGAGCAACTGTTCAAAGTACTCGACAAAGGGGCTCCACCCCTCTATGCTTAGCACTAACTCTCCATCAGCTATTCAGACTGTGCTCCTTTAGGTCAAAGATTTCGAGCAGAGTTTCTTCAGGGCTCGGTAAGCAGGCCTGAGGCCATATGCATTAAAATTGCCCTCGACATTCTCAGCTACTCCCTTGACGTACCTCTCTTTATCGATCCTTATATGAGCTCTAGTCCGTCGTTTTTTGAACCCCGTATTTGTCCAGGACCCCAGACATTCTGGTAGCACGGATCAACTCTATTCTCCAGTGTCTCCCACGACGCCACACCACTCCTTAGGACGTTCTCCAACGTACTTTTCGGCGCCAGTCCCCACAGTAGTGGTGGGCAGATAAAGGTTTTACCGGTAACAACCTTTACGGTACTTTACCGGTAAAAATTCTGGTACCGTTAAGGTTCCGTTAACCGATAACTCGATAAGCTATACCATAACACTCAGAGAGCGGTAAGTACGTTTCGTCTTGGTGGTACTGAGTGACGGACTGATGGCACGGGCCCAGTGTGCCGCTAACTTTACCGGTATATATATATATATATATATATATATATATATATATATATATATATATATATATATATATATATATATATATATATATATATATATATATATATAATATATATATATATATATATATATATATATATATATATATATATATATATATATATATCCCTTTACATTTTGCCTATAACACCGGTAGGCATGTAGGGTAGGTTAGTACTTCCTTCGCCCGTTCGTGATGCAGGCAGGATTTTTATAGTGACGACGTTACAAAACTAAGTTGTGACTACACACCATAGTAGGATGAAATTTGTTTAAAGATTTAAGTCATAAAAGCGACTCGAACTTGGGACGTCACTACTACCTCACGAGTCTTGCCGGTAAAGTACCGGTAATACCGGTAACGGCATTGTTGTTTACCGGTAATTCCGGTACTGAAATTAGCGGTATTTGCCCAGCACTGGCCCACAGTCTATCCGAGCAAGCTCTCGTGCACCCATCCTTCCAACTCCAAATAATTCTTGACTAGTTCGATCAACTTGCCCCAACAATACCATTCCATCTTTCTGAGCTTTTACCCTTCTATAGTATTTTGCAATTTTGGAATTGAATTTCATTTTTCACACATGCTTCCCGATATATACTGTCTAGATCAGGGGTTCCCAAACTGGGGGAAATTTCCCCCTGGGGGGAAATTTGAAGCTACCAGGGGGGAAATAATTATACTACCTACGAACTAAAAAAATCTCAGATGAATTTTCTCATGTCTGAGGGAGAGAGAGAGAGAGAGAGAGAATGCCTGTTTATCAGTATATATGTACATTTGAAAAATAAATTAGTAAATAGTCACAGTGTCTTTTAACTACTTTTTCCCTCATACACATGAAAGGGGGAAATCTGGATGGTTGAACCACTGATCTATATAACACCTGGATAGCGTATACGGGCCGTGGGCTGCCCCAGGAGTGAGGCCAGCGGGCGGGACATGGCCGCCATAATGGAAGTACCAAAACAGCTAGTGTGAACCGCTCCGCCGGTCATTATAACACCATTTTTAGATCAGTGTCATGGGAGCTGTCGTGATACTCTCGTGGCCTGTGATCCAAGCATGATTGGGTATATAATGGCCACACAATTCGTCGCTGCTGGGCCCTCCATATACATACATACATACATACGTACGTATACAAGGTGTATATCAAAATAGCATCATCACAATAAAACAATATATTGATATTTATTACCTCTGGCAGAAATAACCATTTATATACATAAACTTGTGCATGTACAGTATATGGATGAGTTGGCACTGACAAATTATAATTCCAGTATATATTATAACTTCAAGGTAATGTTACACAGACAACAAATGGGATAATGATATATAGTCAAAATATTATAGGGATAATAATATATCTATACTAGCATTTAACGGAATAAATATCCCTATAACATTTGATTACTGTACTGCTTATCGTTATTGGTGCTTGAATAAAACAAGTTTTGATAACTCCTTCCTCACTTTGACACCGTTTACTTTTTGAGAATACAATTTGGAGATATGATGGAGCCTGATTTTGCAGAAGCACGTGACGATACACTTGATCAAATTGACGATGAGGTTAGAATCCGGGGTTGTGTCGAACATATGGAAAGATAGAGAAATTGCCATATCTATGATCTAAATTGTTTCAAATAGTAAAATATCGCATTAAAGTGGTGAACATGTAAGGGGCCATTCAAAGAGTATGTAACGCGGGGGGGGGGGTGCATGGTAGATGCGATGCGTTACGAGGATGTGGGGGTTTTCAACAGTGCTACGCAACGCTAATAATGGTTATTTATATTCATTTATTAATTTATGTCACAAATTATGCACTGAAATAGCATATCCTTAAAAGATCGAGCAATAAATATCGAGCAAAAAAATCCAAAAACATCATACCATGTTTCATTCTTTGATGCAATCGTAAACAATTTCACACAGGACAAATAAAAATGAGTATGTTTTGGTGAGAAGTCAAGGGGGAGGGGTGTTTGGCGGATCTGGCCTACACTTGATGGGGGTGCCGAGTTGTAATTAGTTGTAATCAGTGTTATGTAATACAGGGAGATGTAACACTCAGTGTTACGCAATGTTACATGAGGTGGGGGGTGTCGAATTTCACCAGAAAAAACGTTACATAATTTTTGAACGGGCCCCGAATAGTAATTCAGCCCATCTAATATGAATTCCTCACACTTCACAATATAGAAAAAGCCTACACATGTAATCAGGAAGAACAACTGGTTCTATACACCTACACAGCTCTGGACAGCGTTTGAGCCTTATAAGATATTTTTAAATGATAAATATCTATCCTGCTATTGCCACCATTACATTCGTGACAAATGGGTTGCTGCTATATCTCTATTTCTTACGATAATAAATACAAAGCATTAACATGACAACACCTAACAAAACAGTTGGTGGGCAACATTTTATGGCTCCTGATGGTCGCATCATTTGTTGATAGGTATCGGGATGTTTTGGGTAATAAAACCTTAATTTACTTACGAGTGGAAGGACTGCTCACATCCACCTTTTCTCCGGTTGGTGCAGTTGAATGCAGCACAAGTTGGCATTGTAAAATGATCGTTGAATATGTATATGGGAGCGAAAGCTGCCGAGAACTGTAACTGTATCAGATCAGTGATCGCGTGGCGCGACTTTGTTTTGGTACTAACATCATGGCTGCCGCCGACCTCATAATCTCGACAGCGATCCGTGATCCAGTTATATCTAGATCAGTGGGTTGAACTGGGTGCAAGGGGGAAATGACAGAAAAAAGTTTGGGAACCACTGGTCTAGATCAAAGGTGAGAAATGTTGCCCCCGCCATGGCAAACGCAGGCTTGATTCTAATTTCAATTAATCTAGGCTCTAGGATTTTTATATTTTCCTTTTTATTAACACTATCAACTGGTATGATATTATATGTATCAGCAATAACAATAACGCATAAACTTTACGTTAAGGGTCCAGAGATTGGCAAAGAATAGAAGAAGAAAAAATAGGCTGTCTTTTTTAAGTTTATTATTTTGTAGTCCCCACAAAAAAAAAAAAAAAAAAAAAAATGTAACGGCTCTGGGTAGGATAAAAGGGGGGTTCTCTATTCCTGGTTTGAATATTTCATGACAACTTAGGATTTTCTTCATTTTGTGTTCGTATGATCTTTGCATCATCAGCAAACAAAGTGTAGTGTTTTGTATCTTTCATCGTGTCATTTACAATGATCAAGAACATTTCAGGTGCCAATTTTTCTTCTATTCTTTGCCCTTGTGAGACTCCGCTAGTCTCTACACTTCATTCTAACAACCTATACTTTACTACTGTTGTTCTCATGTACCGGTCCTTCAAGAAATCCTTCATTCAGTCATATTGATTACCTTTAATGCCTCTAACATGTACCAATTTCTATTTAGAGTCGATTTTCAGGTATCTTGCCGAAGGTAGGTATGTGTGTATCACGCAAGGGCGCACCCAGGAATTTTTTCGGAGGGGGGCATGAAAATGAAAATTGAGGCGAGGAAAAAATAAAATGTAAGTCACTTTTATGTACTTTTGTGCGTTTGAAATAGACAGTGGAATGTTTTATCTATGAAAACAAGACCTCATACATCATTGCAAATATTTCTATGGTTATTATAGTGACTGCATTAATAATATAATTTATTACGAAATAAAATAACATTAATTTGATCTGGTTATTTAAGAAAACAAAATGGAATAAAATTAGTGAAAATTAACCAGAATGTAATTAGAAAGTACACTTATGATTGTCTGAATTACAGTAATACGTACAACAAATTTATTTTGTTTAGTATGCTTGTAAGTAAATATTGTGTAAAAGTAATAACTAGACAGGTTTTATCTAAAAACTACTTAACTATTAGTGAACAAAATTACAAATAAACTAGAAACATTTGAATCGGACTGAAATGTTAATGTAATACATTATCAAAATAAAACATTTCAAGTGCAAAATGTAATTTAACGTTTACTTAGAACTATACCGTTGCTAGCATACCGCTTGTTAAAATTTTACGCACATTTTCCTAACGCGAGTTTTTTAAGCTAGTTCAGCAGTGATTTCTGTTTCATTAGGGCAACTTGTTCCTATGAATATTCATGAGTACCAGACCCGACAATCTTCGTGTATTGTTGACCTGAGGTATATTTTTAATTTTCTCATGCAGCTGAAACTTCGTTCAGCTGATGCTGATGTGACTGAAAGAGTACAAAGAATCTTAATGAACTGGAAGATGTTGGGATAAAACACACCATGGGTTTCAAAAGCCAGGACTTCTGAGCATGTTGCTGGGATTCTCTCATTACTCATGCAACTCACACTTTCTGTGTTCCATATATGGCACCATCTTTCAACTTCCCCATGCAGATCTGCCCGCATTACAGGCAGATCTTCTTTATAAAACTCAGCAGCTTCCTTCACCCGATCAAATGTGGTTTTGCTAACATACTTAGAAATAAGATATTGTAGGCGTAGAGTGTGTGAGTGCCAAATCGATTTCGTACTTGTTGCAGTAGGTTATACAAGTATGGCAAGAAAACTGAAATCCTAAAATTTAGGATTCAGGTTCGTGTGTTTCTAGATTTGACCTCCTGGTTTGCTTTGTAAACTGCCATGGTACTTGCATTGGTTCATCCAACAGATTTTTAGCTTCCACGAAAATTATATGGAAGTCCTCCTCAGCATTAGCTCGAATGGATGTAAGTGTCTCCAGGAGGTTATTCACTTCTTCGGCACATTGGAATACGTCGAGTTTGGGATTCTGGAGTTGTACTGATATAAGCAGTAGTACCTTGGAAAAACGCTCACATACACAGAGAGCAACTACAAACCGATGTGCTGTCATGGCAGCTAACATTTGTGAAGCCTTTGATGATGCTATGTAATCTTTCCAGTCACACATTTCTTTAATAATAACAATAATAGTGTCGTGGCGTTCAAACCATCTGGTTTCACAGAGAGATAACCACATCTTGTGAAATTACCCATATGCAGAAGACTGCTTCTGTTCAAACACTTTGGTGTCAAATTCTATCATCCTCTTGACACTGGCGCGCATGAAGGTCGTGATTTCCTGTTCCCACACAGTTGTTGAAATCCTGCACCTTTGCAGCTTGACACACTACCAGACTGAAGACATGACTGCTGCAGTGGGTGAAAATTGCATTTTTGTAGATTTGCCTAATGTGTATTTGAGCACCATTTGTAGCTCCCATCAGTTGCTGCACATCCATTATACACCTGACCTCTCAGAAGGCTGAGATCCAAACCATATTCTTTTAAGTTTGGAAACAATTAGCTCTGCTATTGCTTTGCCAGTTCCATCAGTGTCCTCCTCAAATCCTATGAAGTCCTCATGGATATTTCCCCTCATGTCTACTCATCTTACCAGAAGGGCTAGTTGACCTTTTACAGAGGCTAAGGAGCAGCCCCACTCTCTCCAAAACCGTATATATATCTCCCGATCTACGGCCCCATCAATGGATGCAGTTTCATGTTATGCCCAGGACCGACTGTGTGTGTGTATATATATATATATATATATATATATATATATATATATATATATATATATATAAAATTGACAGTGATATACATTACTGTTCTTACCGCTGTTTAAAAATACGAGGAGACGAAAAACCAGTTCAACAAGCGCTCACCAGGCAATGAGCAGTTAGTGTATTTAATTTCTTACAAGGAAGGAAATTTCAGGGGGACATGGCCCCCTTGGCCCTCCCTAGATGCGCTCGTGTGTGTGTGTGTGTGTGCATTTACCTAGTTGTATTTTACGGGAAGGTGAGCTATGCTCGCGGTATCCCGTCTTTATATCTTATTTTATCTAAACTATTTTTAAATTCATGTATTGTTTTTGCACACACCACTTCCTCATCTAACTTGTTCCAAATGTCTATTACTCTGTGAGGAAAGCTATTCTTTTTCAGATCTCTTCTATAGCTGTCTTTCTTGATTTTCTTACCGTGTCCTTTTGTATTTCTTTCATCCCATTTTATTAGATCCTCTCTATCAATAATTTCTATGCCTTTCATGATTCTGTAAATAGTTATCAAATTTCCTCTCTCTCTTCTCTGCTCTAGTGTCTGTAGCTGTGTGTGTGTGTGTGTGTGTGTGTGTGTGTGTGTGTGTGTGTGTACGCGCGCGGAAGCGCGGACGTTTATACATTTGGGAGTGGTATGTGCTTGGGTGTGTCACTTAGGGTGTACGAGTAGATGTACTCATAGATAGTTTAGATTTTGCTTTGAGAACGTGCAATTGCGTTTTCATAACATTATTTCCAAATATCACTTTCGCCATTTAAATGGAAGAGAAGATAGAGACTCACCGATGTGAAGATGTTTTACGTCATTGGTGCCTCTGTTGATCCTGTGGTGTACAGAATAGTCTTCTCGTATGTTTATACAACGCAGTGTTTTATGGCATTTTAAGTCCCTTAGCCCTTATAAGAATATATATATATATATATATACATATATATATATATATTCCTACAAAGTTGATCAGACGACGGTAACCGTCACGTTCAAACTGAGTGCACTGAGGACTGGGCTGGTCCAGACTCAAGTAGATATCAAACGCAGGAAGGCGTCAGATTTCAGTTTCCGCTACTGCGAAATTATTGTAGTCCACTGGATATAGTCACTCCTACAATAAACTAAAATTGTTACTCCAAATAGGATGTTGAATGGCACAATAATCGCAAACGTAATATTCAAATAATTTCGTTTTATCATGCAAAAGTGTTTCCGTACATTTACAACACATACCAATTGTGTTTCTCACTAGCTACACACAAACCATACTTCTGTCTTCCAATTTCTACTGTTTTTTCAAATAAGACATTTTTAATTTTCCCTTATGACTTATTGCACGACACATGCTGTGCAACACTATCGTTTCCTTACAAGGTGTTTGGGTGGACTGTTGATGGTTGCCCTGGGCTTGGGTACTCGATGTCAAAGAAAGCCCGAGACTGTTGAATCCGTTTTCTTTCTTTTTTTTTCTTTCTTTCTTTCTTTTATTCGTGAACTCTTGTCGATGACCCGTTGGATAAAATTAGGGTTGCCAACTCTGTTAAGCTACAATAAAGGACATAAAATCTTTATTGATATTTATTTAAGTGGCTATAGATCATAATAGATGCCTATATTAAATGCAGTTCAAAATCACATTTCTCATACCTAAATGAAAATATAAAAACAAGAATGAGAAGACATTTATTTTACCTTGATCAAAGGATTCTAATCTTTAGAACTATATTTGCCCTGGATTTTTGCTGCCTTCAGAAAATTTGTATCATCTTTGCTGTTTTTAGCGAATTCTAAGTAACTATTTTTTATGTTAAAATGTATGAGAAGTTCGTTCTTAATTCAACAGAGCATCAGTTCCTTTCATCTCGCCATTTAGATGACATTAAACTAAAAACTCTTTCACAATAAGTTGATGTTCCAGGAATCGATTGTACAAAAGAAACTATTTTGAAAACATTGATACATTTAAAGTCCATAGATTTCAAAACAAAATACCACTCTCTGGTTATTGTTGAGCTTATGAAGAGTTTAGAGCTTTTGATAGTGTTGAAGTTTCTTTGAATAATACTACTTCATCAAAAAGAAGTTCATCCATCTTTAATCTAAGCTTTCCTTCTAGTTTCAAAGTTTCTACAAATTCTACAAATTTCTGAAACTTTGGAAAATGAATGGCCTACGAAGCTTATGTTTGATAATATGCCGAATGTTGAATTTCATCGAAATCTTTTCTGTTTTTCCAAATATCTGTTAACATGACATATTGGCACTGCTAATACAAGTTTTTTCACATAGATTTCACTGCTCTTCTGGTATTTATAACACATTACGGCTCGATTTTGTGAAGGGTGTCATCATTACATTGTTGTATAATACGCCATATTTGTTTTGGTTCTTCGTGAGTTCAGTTGATAGGCGGAAGTATTGCCTTTCCAAACGTCCAACGGCACCTCCTTTCTTTCTCTATTATTTTCCTTTTTTTTTTCTTGGTGGTGGTTAGTAACATACTTTACGATTTTCTGGTTTTCCCAAAATTGGTGTATTTTTTATGAAAACTTGAGTTATACATAAAATGAGGTTAATTTTACACCCTGGACTGCGGCCTGCCGCTCTGTGCGTCTGGTATTGTGCAGAATGCGGAGTTGACAGTCTGCACTCTTACAAGAAGTAAACGCTTTTGCAATCATCACATCTCAAGAGTAGGATTGAACTACCAGTCACACCGATTTCAAAATAAAGGACAACTAGTGTCATTTCAAATCTCAATAAAGGACAAGGACAAATAGTGCTGAATAAAGGACTGTCCTTTGAAATAATGGACGGTTGGCAACCCTAGATAAAAGGGACCTTCGCCCTGTGTGTATGTGCAGAGTTCTCCTTTCTCACTCAGGTCTTGTATGTGTTGATTCTCTCCCATCTTTCGTTCGGTATTCCCAAACTCTTAGAAAATCAGTCTGCATGTTTGTATCGCGCGCACGCGCGCGTTTGTGTGTGTATTTACCTAATTGTATTTTACGGGAAGGGGAGCTATGCTCGTGGTGTCCCGTCTTAATATCTCATTTTATCTAAACTGTTTTTAAATTCATGTATTGTTTTTTGCACACACCACTTTCTGATCTAACTTGTTCCAAATGTCTATTACTCTGTGAGGAAAGCTGTTCTTTTTCAGGTCTCTTCTATAACTCTCTTGATTTTCTTTCCGTGTCCTCTTGTATTTCTTTTCTATCATCCCATTTTATTAGATCCTCGTGTGTGTGTGTGTGTGTGTGTGTGTGTGTGTGTGTGTGTGTGTGTGTGTGTGTGTGTGTATTTACCTAGTTGTATTTACCAAGTTGTATTTTACGGGAAGGGGAGCTATGCTCGTGGTGTCCCGTCTTCATATCTCATTTTATCTAAACTATTTTTAAATTCATGTATTATTTTTGCACACACCACTTTCTCATCTAAATTGTTCCAACTGTCTATTACGCTGTGAGGAAAGCTATTCTTTTTCAGATCTCTTCTATAGCTGTCTTTCTTGATTTTCTTTCCGTGTCCTCTTGTATTTCTTTCATCCCATTTTATTAGATCCTCTCTATCAATAATTTCTATGCCTTTCATGATTCTGTAAATAGTTATCAAATCTCCTCTCTCTCTTCTCTGCTCTAGTGTCTGTAGCTCAAGTTTTGCTAGTCTCTCTTCATATGATAGTTTGGAGAGTGTTGGTGCCAATTTTGTAATTGCTCTTTGTATTCTTTCAAGTTTTGTTATACTTTTTTTTTTTTTTTTTTTTTTTGTGACCACATCGTTGCTGCATATTCCAATCTTGGTCTTATCAGGGTGATTAATATTTTCTTCACCATTTCTTCATCCAGGTATGTAAATGCCACTTTGATTGTTCTTACTAAATTATAAGTTTCTCCAAAAATCTTGTTTATATGTTTCTCAGGTGACATATTATTCATCATAATGACTCCCAGGTCCTTCTCATTTTCTACTTTTTTATTCCTTCTAATCCCAATTTATATGATCCTTCTGTTCTTTTTTTTTTCCTTTTTCCAAATTCCATTATACTACACTTTTTGGTATTGAACTCCATCTCCCACATCCTACTCCATTCCCATACTTTATTTAGATCACTCTGTAGTGACTCACAATCTTCTTCACTGTTCACTTTTTTTTTTAACAGTTTTGCGTCATCTGCAAAGAAGCTCATGTAACTTTCAATTTCTTTATCCATATCATTAATATATATAGCAAACATTATCGGGGCCAGAACTGTTCCTTGTGGAACACCGCTTATTACGTCATCCCATTTTGAGTGTTTGTCTCTTATCACTACTCTCATTTTTCTTTCTTGCAAAAAGTCTTCCATCCATTTAAGCAGTTTGCCCTGTATTCCTCCTTCAGTTTCTAATTTCTTAAGCAACTTCTTATGTGGTACTTTGTCAAAAGTTTTTTTCAGGTCTAGAAATACACAATCAGCCCATCCATCTCTTTCTTGTATTATATCTATTAGCCTTGAATAGAAACATATTAAATTGGTGACGCATGGTCGTCCTTGTCTGAATCCAAATTGCCTTGGATTTAGCACGCTGTTTTTTTTTTCAATATTTTACCCATTTACTTTTGATAATTCTTTCACAAATTTTTGCTATTGTACTTGTTAGAGAGACTGGTCTACAGTTGGTAGGGTCCTCTTTATTTCCTCCTTTATATATAGGTACTATATTTGCTCTTTTCCAATCTTTTGGAACTTTTCCTTCTTTCAAGGGACTGTTTATTATGCTTTGTATTTTGTCTGTCAGTTCATTCCTGCATTCTTTCAAAATCCAGTTTGCTATTTCATCTGGTCCATGCGATTTTCTAACATCAAGATTACTCAAGTGTTTCATTATTTCATTCTTTGTTACTTCTATTTCTTTCATAGGGGGGACTTTCTCTTTCCATTCGATCTCTTCCGGTTGTATATTCTCCCTTGTAAACACTGATTTAAAATGCTTGTACATAATTTCCGCCATTTCTATTTCCTCTGTTTATTCAACTCCTCCTTGTCGTAATTTCTCTAATTCTTGTTTGTTTTTCAGTTTGTTGTTTACAAATCTGTAAAATAGTTTTGGTTGATCTTTACATTTTTCTATGGCATCTTTTTCATATTTTCTCTTTTCCTCTCTGCACACTTGTACATATTCATTTCTATAACAAATATATATTTTCCATTTTTCAGGTCTTTTGTCTTTCTCCCATTTGGTCCAAGCTTTGTCTTTTAATTCTCTACAACTTTTATTATACCAGCACTTTACATATTCTTTTTCTTGTTTTTGTCTTGGGACATATTTTTCCACTTTTTTTTTATTTTTATTTTTTTTATAAATTTTTGTCAAAATATTCCATTTCTCTTCTACTGTTGTACCTTCTTTGTGTATTCTTTCCCAGTTTTCATTTTGAAAGAATTCTCTTATTTTATAAAAAAAAAAAAAAAAAAATTGATACATCAATCTTCCTTTTCTATATTGTTCATTTCTTTTCATATATTTTTTCTCATTTAGTTCTAGTTCTATCAATATGTGGTCACTTTTACTTATTGGTGCCTGGTATTCTATCTTTTCCACTATTTCAGGTTCTGATGTGATTATTAGGTCTAGTCTCGATGGTTCTTCTTCATTTCTATACCTAGTGTTCTCTTGAATCCATTGTGTCATTGTGTGGTCAGTAATCATCTCAAGTAGAACATTTCCCCATGAGTCTTCTCCACCCTTTACGGTCATCTCTTACCAGCAGATTTCTTTGCAATTAAAGTCGCCCATCATAACTATTCTTCCTCCATCTTCCATTATCTTGTTTAATGTTATTCTTGTGCCTTCTAACATACTTTTATGTTCACTCTCTTCCCACGAGGCTGTTTTTGGGGGCACGTAGTTTATTACAAACTTTCTGCTCTTCTTATCTCTGTCTTCTACTTCTATCATAATCATCTCTACTCTATTCTTTCCATATGTGACACTCTTCACGTTTATATCCTTCTTAGTCAGGAACATAACTCCACCCCCTTGTTTTATCTCTCTGTTTCTAATCCAATAAGTATATGCATTGTGTCCTATGCTGTTGGGTGGTAGTGGACCTCTTAATTTTGTCTCTACAATTCCCATTATGTCCGGTTCTTTTTCCTTCAGATACTCGTTCAGTTCATTCAGTCCTGTTATTAATCCATCTATATTTGTGTAGGACACTCTTAACTTTCTGTTATTTCCATTGTATTCTCTGTTTCTTTTTTGTTTCTCTCTGTTATGGTCCATTTCCTCAATTTCATATTCACTACTCTCCAGTAGAATTCTGGTCTCGTTTTTTTCTTTAGCTTCTTTCCTTTTCATTTTTTCTTCCTCTCCTCTTTATTCATTTCTCTTTTTATCCATACCTTTTTATATTGTTCACTTGCTGCTAGCTTCCCTGTTTTTGCTAAGATATTCTCTGCTGTTGTTTGTGACCTGAATTTAATCTTAATTGGTCTGGTCTTATCTGTACTATATTTTCCGAACCTAAACATCTCTTCGATTTGTTTCATTATTTCAGGTTCATCTTCCTGAACTAATTCTAGTAAGCTGCTTACTTTTTCTTTTTCCTCACTGATTCTTGAAGTTCTATCTAGGTTATGTTTCTCTTCCATTCCTAATATAATTATACATTTCTTTTTATCTGCTAAGTCTCTTACTATATTCTCCTTCTGTCTCATCACTTTGATAACTGAGTCTTCAGTTTGTTCTTTCATTTGCTGTTTAATTATGTCAGTAAATGCAACTTTACTGTTTTCCTGGATTTTTTTCCAACCCTGAGCTTCTTTTGCTATGGCTTCTTTATTGTCTTTATTATTCCTCTTCAATTCTTCATTCTCCTCTTTTACTTCTTTTAACTGTCTTTTTAATTCTTCTATTTCATTAGTTAAATTTTTGTTCGCCTTCTCTCGTTCTTGCAATTTTTCAACTCTCTGCGCAATGTTGGTTACGTTACCGATCCTGTCTTCCCAATGTTCGATCATCTTATCAAGTTTCTCCTCTAGTCTTGTCAATCGGGGGAGGTTTGTATCCCCCCACCCTCATTAAATCCCTGGAAATTATTATCCTCACCTTCCATTGAGCTGCTCTTATCTATATTTCTAATATTTACATTTTTGTTAATCTCATCACCAAAATCATCGGTCCTCTGTTTGTTTACAAGACGTCTGGCCTCTTGGACCAAGTCTTCTCCTTCCTCATTTCCTCCCATTTCCCTCAGTAATCCCTCCCCTTCTCCTTTTTCCTCACATTCCCACGACACCACGAGTTATCCTCTTCCCTGTAAATACAATAGGTACTTCCTTTGCGTTGAGATCCACGAAAATTTCACTTTTTCTTCAGAACTCCAATCCTCGCCGTCCATCCGACAAAAGTGTGTATTCACTTGGTCTTTGGATCACGTGTTGGACTCGTGATCGACAGCTATTTCCCTCCTGGAAGAGAGCTCAGAGCTCGTAGGTCCGATCTATGGGTAATGCTATGACCTTACACACACACACACACACACACCCAACTCCCCGTCCACGAGAGTCAGAGTAACGACTCGAAGCGTAGCTGTACCGAAATAATTTCGACCTTGGGCAGGATTCGAACCAAGCACTACGGGCACCACCATGCTAGTAGTTCATCGCTCTACCAACTGCGCCACCGAGTCATGTGTGTGTTTGTGTGTGTGTTTGTGTGTGTGTGTGTGTGTGTGTGTGTGTGTGTGTGTGTGTGTGTATTCACTTGGTCTTTGGATCACGTGTTGGACTCGTGATCGACAGCTATTTCCCTCCTGGAAGAGAGCTCAGAGCTCGTAGGTCCGATCTATGGGTAATGCTATGACCTTGCACACACACACACACACCCAACTCCCCGCCCACGAGAGTCAGAGTAACGACACGAAGCGCAGCTGTACCGAAATAATTTCGGCCCTGGGCAGGATTCGAACCAAGCACTACGGGCACCACCATGCTAGTAGTTCATCGCTCTACCAACTGCGCCACCGCAGTGTGTGTGTGTGCGTGTGTATGTGTGTGTGTGTGTGTGTATGTGTGTGTGTGTATTCACTTGGTCTTTGGATCACGTGTTGGACTCGTGATCGACAGCTATTTCCCTTCCGGAAGAGAGCTCAGAGCTCGTAGGTCCGATCTATGGGTAATGCTATGACCTTTCACACACACACACACCCAACTCCCCGCCCACGAGAGTCAGAGTAACGACCCGAAGCGCAGCAATACCGAAATAATTTCGGCCCTGGGCAGGATTCGAACCAAGCACTACGGGCACCACCATGCTAGTAGTTCATCGCTCTACCAACTGCGCCACCGCAGTGTGTGTGTGTGTGTGTGTGTGTGTGTGTGTGTGTGTGTGTGTGTGTGTGTGTGTGTGTGTGTGTGTGTGTGTGTGTGTGTGTGTGTGTGTGTGTAATTATAATTCTCATCTCCCAAATACTTCATCTCCTTCGGGTTCTCTATCTCTCTATCTTTCTGTGTGTATATGTGATTCACCATGGTCTTGGATCACGTGTTGGACACGTGATCGGCAGCTATTACCCTCTCATATATGACCGGTATATGGGTAATGCTGTGACCTTACACGCAAACACACACACACCCAACTCCCCGCCCACGAGAGTTGGAGTAACGACTCGCAGCGCAGCGATGCTGAAATTATTTCAACCATAGACGGAATTCGAACTCGGACCACTGTAGTAGTGGTAGCAAACGCTACCACTGCGTCGTCGAGTTGTATTTTACGGGAAGGGGAGCTATGCTCGTGGTGTCCCGTCTTCATATCTCATTTTATCTAAACTGTTTTTAAATTCATGTATTGTTTTTGCACACACCACTTTCTCATCTAACTTGTGTGCCTGTGTGTGTGTGTGTGTGTGTGTGTGTGTGTGTGTGTGTGTGTGTGTGTGTGTGTGTGTGTGTGTGTGTGTGTGTGTGTGTGTGTGTGTGTGTGTGTGTGTGTGATATACCTAATCCGCCCTGTTATAGTACCTTATATAAATCAGAGAGTCTGAAAAAGAAACAAATGGATTTACAAGTTCTGTTGCTGAGACTCCCTTGGATGTGCAGCTGCCTACCACAGAACAAGGACGTAATCGTTGTACCACATTTGATCTTATAAAAGGAAAGATCTGGACCTGACCACTTTCCGACAGTCATCTCTATTTCATCGAGTCTTTATGCAGGCAAGCCATCCAATAAGTGTTTGAAGTTACGACAAATGGATCAACAAGCTCTGCCACTGGTGCTCGAACCCTTTAATGTGTGACTACCATGAAATGCAAACATAACAGTGTTTTGGTCACCTTGTGGCCTGGCCCTCTTTGGCACTGAGGTTAAGAGTGGCAAATTGTGACACACTCTTCAGTACGCCTTCTTGGCATAGAATTAATCATTTTGGCGATGTGCCCGAATGGCTCCCAACCCCAACCCTCCTCTAAATGATTCTCAACCTTTTTCACTTCCTTCCCGCCCCTCCCTTTCATCAATTAACAACGTTCGTGTCTCTCCCCTTCATTTTCCTCACAAAGCCCACCCCGCCAAAAAAAAAAAAAAATAAATAAAAAGATAAAAAGAAATTACAATAGATTGTTGAAGAAAAAAAACCTTTGCTTTATCATTAGAAATCGTAATTATATTTCTTCTGCCAGGACAGAGTGATGGATTTTTTCTTCTTTCTTTTCAAGATTCCTCACATTGTAACAGCAGGCTATGACCCAACTAAAACTCTTGTCATGGCCCCGAAGTTGAGAACCACAATGACCTTTGCATGTAAAAGCCTACTGTACGTGATTTTTTGTTTTCTGTTTTCACGTACTTTTTCTTTTTAGATTTTAATTCAACGCCCTTCACTGACTTTCTCCTCTCTCTTTTTATGTTGTTGTTATTATTATTATTATTATTATTATTATTATTATTATTATTATTATTATTATTATTATTTAAAGTATATACAGGCAGTAAGTCTTCTAATACACAAATTTTGTTGAAGGTGATGCTGTTTTCTGCATTAATAATTTTCTTGGAGATACTTTCTAAAGATCTCACTAATCGCCGTGTAGCAGGGTCTAAACTCTGTAGAACTCGTGGATGGTGGACATATTCTCCGATCCGGATTTCGGCTCAACTGAGCCTTCTTCAGGGAGTGTGTCAAATGTCATCAAAGTGCGATATTTGACCACGCGAAATTATTAGACTAGGGGAGATCACATGATAGTTTGAAAAATATGCATAAATTATCTCCTCATGCTTCTGGCCTACCCTGTGTTCTCATACTGGGTAGCGCTAATAAATCAAGTGCCTGTATGTTCAAGTTGGGGTTTTTATCCTTGATAAGATGGAACTGGAGACCAGAAGGTAGCAGATCTAGAAGTAGACCGAAGAAAAGATGGAAAGATGGCGTTGAAGAAATCCTAGAGGATTTGAGAGAAGAAGGAAGCTTTGAGAGGACAATCTGGAGAAGTGTGCTGGCCCGACTGACAGGCTGAAAGCCTACCTGGGAGCAGAAGTAAGAAGTAAGAAGTAATAAAGGGCCTCGATTATCTTTAACTTTCTCGGGTCCATGCAGATTTCCAAGATTTTCGTGTTCTGTTCTAATTCTTCTCGTGTAATGTGGAGCTCCTGTGTATTTGTGTCCAACCAGTCTGGATTCCAGCTTCATAGTCGTCATGCCTATGTACGAGGAAGGAAGGGCTTCGCAGTTCCCTTTTGTGCATTTATATTCGTATATGACATGAGACTTTTTCAGCTCATTCCTCTCTTGGCGGGTGTTGTTTTGGAGAAGCAGATTGGAGGTTTTCTTACTTTTATAAAAGATGATAAGTTTGATAGAAGTGTTGTCATTCACAGGCTTTAAGTTTCTTTTGACGATGTCTTTGATGGCCTTTTCATCTTCTTTGTAAGCTGTAGAAAAGTGTGACTTGTAAAAAAGTTTGATTTCTTCTTGGTTTGGAGTATTGTTGGAATTGGTGTACCATTTGTTTAATATATTTTCGGTAACTTTATTCATTTCTTTGTTGCTGAAGCCGTTATTTACTAGTACCTGGGTAGTGCGTTCGTGTTCTTGGTGGACTTTTGACCAGATATCACAGTGCGTAAGTGCTCGGCGGACATTGGCTCCAATGGTAGATTGCTTATATCGATTGGGGTACTCACTGTTTCCGTTGAGACATTGGCCTTCATTGGAAGGCTTGGTGTAGACATTGGTGGTGAAATTATAACCACTTTGGGTAACAAGGTCATCAAGGAAGGGCATGGAGTTACCCACACTGTGTTCAGTTGTGAATTTAAGTCCTGTGGCTTCTTGTAGTTTAAGACGGAGGTTTTCCACTTCTTGGTAGTCATTAACTTTAATGAAGATGTCATCTATATACCTGTAGTATATCTCAGGTTTTTTCATACTACGAAATATTAGTTCTTCTATACTTCCCATGAAGAAATTTGCGAAAAGCATCCCCAAGGGGGAGCCCATAGCAACACCGTTGACCTGGGAGTACAGGTTATCTTTTGAGCAAGTAAAAGGTGCCTCGCTCGTACATGTTCGTAGCCGTCTTAAGATATTCTCAGGGATTTCTAGCTTAGGGGTGGAGTTGTCTCTGTATATTTGATCACAAATAAAGCCTATCGTCCTATTTACAGGAATTTGTGTAAATAGGGATTCAGCATCCAACGAAGCAATAAAACCGTTAGCGTTGTTGTGTTTCAAGATATCTATAAAATCACTCACAGAAGTAAGACTATATGTAGCTGGTACGTTTGGGGTGAGTAGGGCACAAAGTCTTTTACTGATATGGTAGGTTGGCGTGGGAATTTGTGCAATTATCGGCCGTAATTTGTTTCCTGGTTTGTGTATCTTCACATTACCATAACACTAACCAGGTTTATATTCACCAGTAGGTTTGTTGAGATGGATAGCGTTGGTAGCAGTGTTATTGGCCTCAATCAGTTTATTTACCTTTTTCTCTTGGTTTTCTGTGAGGTCTTGGTTCAGTCATTTAAGTTTAGTGGTATTGCTTAAAATGGAATTAAATTTTTCGAAGTAATCTTCCTTTTTCATCAGGACAAAAGTAGCAGTTTATTATTATTATTATTATTAATTATTATATTATTGTTATTGTTAATGTTATTATCATTATTATTATTAATTATTATTATTATTATTATTATTATTATTGTTATCATTATTATTATTATTGTTATCATTATTATTGTTATTATTATTATTATCATTATTATTATTATTATTATTATTACTATTACTATCTATTATTATTATTGTCATCATCATCATCCCGTTTTCTTCTGTCGTTCTAGCATATCTCATATGCGTGTGTATAGGGCCATTTACACGGTCAAACCGTTTGACCGTCTAAATGCCCCTTATGGTTTGGGCTTCGATCACCTCCGTTGGCAGCTCCCCGCTCTCAAATATTGTTTTGTCGGGGAAGCCACACTTTTTTTTTATGGTTTGGTTTAATTTGATCTTCTGTTGCACCACCCTGTGTCCTTCCACTCTTTCTACCGTGCATGTGTCTATTCTCATACATGAACATGTATGCACGGCTGGTTTTTATGGTAAATAACGTCTTGGATTACTTACTCAGTGGTACCTAGATCGGACTCTGCCCAGCGCTGGAAAACTATCACGACAGTGTAGGTCATTACACTTTCCCTTGGGCATGGATGTAGAGTGTGTGCATTTTTTTTTTTTTTTTTTTTTTTTTAAAGCCCTGGCTAGCACTCGAACACGAGACGCTGAATTAGCGGTGGTATCGTGGGCGCGCGCCCAGCCCACGATACAAAATCAGTGTGTATAAATATATGCATCCATATAAATGTGTACATATGTATGGAATGTTGAGTGTATGTATGCATGTATGTATGCGTGTACTATATATGTATGCATGTGCATGCATGCACGTGTGTGTATGTATGCATATGTACACGATGTATGCATGTATGCGCGTGTATATATGGATGTATATATTATGTGTGTACGTCAATAGGTGTAGATGGACTTGGGGGAGGGGATGGATGGACGAATTGACGGGGTGGATACTGTCATTTGCTTTGTTCAAGTCTATTAATCACATCGATAGAGAAAGGGAATTCATTAATTAATTTTTGAAGCGTGAATGGTCGGAATTAGTGTAGATTGTTCTCTCCGTGTTTTTTTTTCCATGAATCCAACATCCTTCCTTGCCATGCACCTTCAAATGAAACACTAATTAATTATCTCTCTCCCGGATTTAGGTACTGTCATCATGAAAATCTTAATCATGTGAAATAAATGTACTTTGTCATTAACAAAAATTTTCATTCTAGTTCAAGTTTATGCATAAAAGGCATGTATGTTCACCTTGGTCTTGGATCACGTATTGGACTCGTGATCGACATATATTAACCTCCCGGATGAGAGCTCAGAGCTCGTATGACCAATCTATGGGTAATTGTATCTGTGACCTTACACACCTAACTCCCCGCCCACGAGAGTTGGAGTAACAACCCGCAGCGGAGCGATACTGAAATTATTTGTGTGTGTGGGTGCGTGTTTGTGTATTCATCATGGTCTTTTTGCACCACGTGTTGAACTCGTGATCGACAGCTATTTCCCTCCCGGAAGAGAGCTCAGAACCTCGTATGACCGATCTATGGGTAATGCTGTGACCTTACACACACACACACACACGCGCGCGCGCGCGCGCGCGCACGCACGCACACACCGACTCGGTGGCATAGTTGGTAGAGCGCTGAACTGGGAAGCAGAAATGCTCCCAGCACCCAGTTCGAATCCTGCCCAGGGCCGAAATTATTTCGGTATCGCTGTGCCTCGGGTCGTTACTCTGACTCTCGTGGGCGGGGAGTTGGGTGTGTGTGTGTGTGCAAGGTCATAGCATTACCCATAGATCGGACCTACGAGCTCTGAGCTCTCTTCCAGGAGGGAAATAGCTGTCGATCACGAGTCCAACACGTGATCCAAAGACCAAGTGAATACACACACACATCCAACTCCCCGCCCACGAGAGTTGGAGTAACGAATCGAAGCGCAGCGATACTGACATTATTTCAACCCTGGGCAGGAATCGAAACCGGACCGCCGAAATGATAGTCGGAGAATCTACCAACCGCGCCACCGAGCCATATGTGTGTATGTGTGTGTGCGTGTGTTTGTGTGTGATTAGATGTGTTTACGTAGTTGTATTTACCCGTCTCTTTACCTCCACTCATCAAGCGTGTATATGTGTGATTCACCATGGTCTTGGATCACATGTCGGACTCGTGATCGACAGGTATTAACCTCCGGATGAGAGCTCAGAGCTCGTATGACCAATCTATGGGTAATACTGTGACCTCACACGCACACACACACCCCCAACCCCCCGCCCACAAGAGTTGGAGTAACAACCCGCAGCGCACATATACTGAGATCAGTTCAGCCCTGGGCGAGAATCTAACCCGGACCGCAGTAGTGGCAGGCGGCAACTCTAACCACTGCGCCACGAGGTGTGTGTATCTATTCGCCTAGTTGTACCTAGTTATATTTTACGGGACGAGAGCTCAGAGCTCGTATGACCCGTTTTCGTATCTCTCTGCATCCAGTTTATCCTTAAAATCTTGTATGGTTTTGGCACTCACTGCTTCTCCGTTTAGTTTGTTCCAGACATCAATCACTCTATGTGGGAAGCTATTCTTTTTTCAAATCTCTTCTGTAACTATCCTTCTTTGGTTTCTTTTCGTGTCCTCTTGTTTCTTTTCTGTCCCGTTTTAACAAGTCGTCTCTATCAAGAATTTCCATCCCTTTCATAAATCTGTAAATGGTCAACAAATCACCCGTTTCTCTTCTCTGTTCCAGTGTTAATAGATGTAATTTCTCCAATATTTGTTCGTATATCAAATTTGATAGTGTAGGTGCCATTTTTGTCGCTACTCTTTGAATTCTTTCTAATTCTCTTGTGTGTGCGTGTGTGTGTGTATTCACCTCGGATCTGCTGCAGTCTCTGTCGAGACAGCCAGACACCACCCTACGGCAGTGAGCTCAGAGCTCATTATTTGCCGATCTCTGGGTAGGTCTGAGACCACTGACACACCACACACCGGAACAGCAAGGTCACAACTCCTTGACTAACATCCCGTACCTACTCACTGCTAGGTGAACAGGGGTTACACGTGAAAGGAGACAAACCCAACTTATCTCCGCCCGGCTGGGGAATCGAACCCCGGTTCTCTGGCTTGTGAGGCCAGTGCTTTCCCAATCCGCCACCGAGCCTTTTGTGTGTGTGTGTGTGTGTGTGTGTGTGTATTCACCTCGGATCTGCTGCAGCCTCTGTTCGAGACAGCCAGACACCACCCTACGGCAGTGAGCTCAGAGCTCATTATTTGCCGATCTCTGGGTAGGTCTGAGACCACTCACACACCACACACCGGGACAGCAAGGTCACAACTCCTTGACTAACATCCCGTACCTACTCACTGCTAGGTGAACAGGGGCTACACGTGATAGGAGACAAACCCAACTTATCTCCGCCCGGCCGGGGAATCGAACCCCGGTTCTCCGGCTTGTGAGGCCAGTGCCTTACCAATCCGCCACCGAGCCGTGTGTGTGTGTATGTGTGTGTGTGTGTGTGTGTGTGTGTGTGTGTGTGTGTGTGTGTGTGTGTTTATTCACCTAGTTATACCACATGGGGCTTGAGGTGTGCTCATGGGATACTGTCTCTCTGTATCCGTAATAAATTTATAAACTGGTTGGATATAGATTTGGATACTCCACTACAGACTATCTTCAGACAAAGTATCAACTAATCGAGGTTACAATAAACTTTTGAGTTTGGCTCTTGATTTTTTGTGCACCTCACCGTCTCCCCTTTCAAGGGAACTCTCAGCTTCTTGGGGGCACGCCATTGCCCCCAGCACCGCCAGAGATTGAGGGTGTTCTCTCTTACTGATCTCCTCTGGACATTGCCACTCCTCCCACCAGAGGCATCACGTGACACCACCACCTCCTTCAGTGGGTGAAAGAGAAAAAAAAAAATCTAAACTCATATACTGGACGCGTTCTGTAGAACATTTACGAGAAGGGCATTGGTGTAATCCGACTGTATAAAGATAATGAACAGATGAAGAACGAGAAAGAAGTAGGATAAGGCGATATAATTCCACCCAAGTTATTGCTAGTTCCATCAAACGTTGTTTTATTATTATTATTATTATTTTATTATTATCATTATTATTATTATTATTATTATTATTATTATTATTATTATTATACTGAAATTCCTTTTAGTTATCCTTTATCTCCACAAGGCTTATTTTCTTCATCAGAATGTTTTTATTTCTGCCGGCTCTGGAACTGAACATAGCTGTGCAAACTACCATTTCATGGTCACTACACTTTTTACTTTATTTGACCGTAACATTGATAACACTGTTACTGTACTCTTTTCTCGTACTATGAAGTATGTTTCGTTCTTTTTCGTACCAATGGTTGATTTAATGATACAAAACAAAACCTTAGACGAAATAATGGTCCAGTGTTTTTAAATTAATTTAATGTCGAGAGTATTTGCTATAATACGAAAGTTCTATAATAGTAAGAAATCAACTTTCATCAAAGTAAAACAAATGACGACGTATATGAAAATACGAGGCTTAGGATATGAAAATTAATGAGATAAGAAAGAGTGAAAGACAGAGACTGATAGAGAGAAGGAAAGAGGTATAAAGAAAAAGAGAAAGGGAGAATTTGGTATATCATGACAGTCATGCTGAAACAATACCTCCAATGTACTACGTCACCCAGGGATTGATGCCCGTGTAAACGTGCATAGGAGGGGACATACGTGTTTGTGTGTTCACCATGGTCTTGGGTCACGTGTTGAAATCGTGATCGATAACTGTTACTTTCCCGGATGAGAGCTCAGAATTCATATATGCCTCGATAAAAAAAAATCGTGCCAAACAGAGCAGGGTTTTCCAATATTGTGATGTTTATCAGTCCTGGACCAGGGCTGACTTCAAATCCGCTTAATTAGCTGGCGAGCTTGGTACCACTGCACCAGCAAAAATGTGTGTGGGTGTTTACCCGATTGTATAAATGAATGAATAAATACATAAATGAATAAAAAACATGCACTTAGGGTTTCCTATCTCTTATCCACTCCACTTAGTTTTGAATACTCATAGTTTTAGCTCGGGTCATTTCAACAGGTCAGGAAAAGTACCATGTAAGGACGAAGTTATGGAACAAAAGCTCTCCTGTTGGTATGTTTTTCCTTTGTAAATCTTTATAAGTCGTTACTGGTACACCGTTTCACTTGTACGAACTTTATCAAGTACCTAATGAAACACGAATGAACGAATCTGTATAGGCTACCCATCAGTGGCGTAGCTAAGGGGTGGCGGTAGGGGCGGCACTTTTAGAGGGGCGGCATTTTTGGTCCTTGTATGATTTATATAAAATTACGTTAATCAGTCTCTCATAGATGTCAGTTTTTTCTAAGTTATTGAGCATAATAAAGCGTGACAGTTTGCAAGCGTGTACATCGATCCGATTGGACGGGTATACATGGGTGAAAATGAACATGCTCTGCACAGAAATTGGACTAGGCTACTGTTACGAGTTAATATGTATAGGCTAATGTGCATTTGTAATATTGAATTCCTTGTGAGAAGGGGCGGCAAACATGAGGGCAGCCCCGGTCGGCAAAAGCACTAGCTACGCCACTGCTACCCATAACAATTTCCTCACATAGTGCTACTTCAGGGCTACTCATTACCAATTGCCTTTTATCTTTATAATTCACTTTCTAAGCTTTTCCAGGAGTTGGTGCATTTATATAGATTTTATTCTTTATATCTGTTATATATATTTTCTTCATCAGATGTGTAGTTTTCTATTTGTTGTGGTTTCGCGGCGATCTTGTCCCAGATTGAGAGATTTAATTAGAAATAATCTGTTTTACCATGGCCTTAAAACTTATCTTGTCATTTCTTTCTCTTGTATCGTTCCTGATTTTTATCTTACTGTTTTGGTATCGTCCAGTGAAGGTTTGAAATACAGAATTTCCTTGACTTAGATTTTTTCTATATTTGTTTTTCTTTCTTTTCGCCTCCTGGCGTTGGCTCTCTCTTTATTTCCTTTGATTTTTCTTTTTCCTTTCATTTTTTCCAGGTCTTGTTTGGTCGTGACACCATTTCACTCGATCTCCATTATCTGCAGTCTTGAAAATTAAAGCCAATTGGTATTCTTTATCTTGAGAATTTTTTCCTTTCGTGGTTTGTGAAACTGTCATACAGGAAGCAGTTCCTCAGAGAGAGAGCTAGAGACCTAACGCTAAGACGATAGTGAATGTCAGTCGATCATTGGATTTCCCCAAGTTGCTACACAGTGGTAATGTAGTAACCGTGTCTTTCACGTGATTACGAAACATCTTACGATAGTTGCCTCAGAATAAACCAGAAACAGTGTTTCGAAGCTGCTTCTACACCTTTTCACCCTCAGAAATGAAACTCAAATTAGAAATTTGATTTAGACTCGCCTAAAAACGTTTGGAAGACTAACGCTTAGACAAACCTAAAGGATTCATGTCTGATCTGTTTATTACATTTTCATGTATATCGGTACTTTTGAACATTAGATGTTTCAATAGTATGACACTATATATACATACATACATATATATATATATATACATATAAATATATATATATATATATTATATATATATATATATGTATATATATATATAATATATACATATATAGTCATACTATTGAAACATCCAATGTTAAATATATATATATATACATATACATATATATATATATATATATATATATATATATATATATATATATATATATATATATATATATCATAGGTGGACGTTATCGCGATCATACCCACCTATGGGTCGCAACTGCTTCAATCTTCTTTATGCCTAAAATAGGTAACAAATTATGGTATTTTCGTTTACAGTAGTTGTTGGTGTGAAACAATGAAATGGGGGACTTGATAAATTATCGTGATAACGATAACGGGTTATCGGTTATGTGATATTTTTCCCGCGCTATCGATATATCGGAATCGCCGATAGTTTTGGTTCTAAATTAGCGATAATCGATTATTTCAGTTTTTTGTTCCAGTTTAGCATTTGGTCGAGACCCGCGT
The DNA here is from genome assembly GCF_046742065.1 of Oratosquilla oratoria. NCBI lineage: Eukaryota > Metazoa > Arthropoda > Malacostraca > Stomatopoda > Squillidae > Oratosquilla > Oratosquilla oratoria. The sequence continues at coordinate 35,238,940 of NC_134815.1, read as the reverse complement.
GCCTTGGAGGCACAAATAGGTAGGTCCGAGCTGGGAACAGAACATACTGGACGGCATAGGTGGGCGTTATCGCGATAAATTATCACGATAATATATCGCGATAACGCCATGATATATATATCTATATATATATATATATATATATATATATATAATCTGACAGACCATTTTACTTTTCAGCCGAGGAGTAAGCTGACAATGGCCTGGCCTGAACAGTCAAGTGTTTTGCCACCCCACCCTCTAAAAAAATGTGTAATATGTTATGGTAATAAAGGGTTTGATGAGAAATAAACGTTCATCATGAAGGGAATTTTAGTGAGTTCATTATGGTAAGGTATTTGTGAGGACTGTCACATTTGTAAAATATATAATGAACCATGTCATTAGTCATTGTACCGAAGCGACCCAGGAGTTATATAAGCTCGCCACAATACCTTGGCTCCTCATTCCCTACTCGGCTGCCCTGAAGTCGGAACATCACCTTTGGAACCCCTCTTGTCGAGTCAACTCTCATCACTACCTTCTTAGACCTGCATTTTCTTTTGGGGAAGAGGTTGAGATGGCTGATCCTCCCAAGCGCTTTACAAATGTGAGTAGACATAAAATGGTCATTTCAATGTGAATAATTTTGAGTGATTTGTCTCTGTTATGATTTTTTAAAGGAGTGAACATGCAAATTGAATAACCATCAGGTGGTGGTGTGATCTCAAATTATTTTATATTGCAGCAGATCTGTACCCTGATGATAATGCTGATACAGTCTAGGCAGGTCATTTATGGTAGTCCTGTGACCATTAGCCTGCAATCCCATCACATCCCAATGCAATATGCCAAAGGAATGGACTATGAGCTCACAGGGTAAGCTCTTGATGCACATTTGCCAGCAATGATTCTTTATTGTGTTCTTTTTTGCTGTCTCAAATAAAAAAATATTTTTAGTTTACAGATGACTGAGCTTGCTAATGGGTTAGACCCAAATGTCTTCACTATCAACTTTCCTGGATCATCCCCTGCACTTCATCATTTGCATGATCACCCAGAGAAAGAAAGACACAAGCCTGATACTATAGTAAAAAAGATTCATGGAGCTGCACTTCACCATGTATCAGTGACAGAACCTGGTAACATCACAACAGAGTGGAATGATAAAGGGAGACTGGTTGGCTCACAGGGCCATTTGCAGAGCCCTGTTGTACGGCACAGTCGTGCAGCTGTACTGCTTGGAAGCACACAAATGGAATCTGCAAATGGCAGCCCCAGCCTGCAGACACAAGTCACTACAGAAAATACAACACTACCACCCTCCCATTCTACCAGTGAAAGTTATTCCTCTTTTTCAGAATTTGGGATAAGGAATTCATCTGTCAGTCCAAACACTAAGAGACAGCGTTTTGAAAGCTTGTTGTCCACGTTATGGATACCATCCTTCACAGGTCAAAAAAAGGATTCTTTCACCCTGGTTCCCAGCATTGAATTGCCAAAATTAAATTTATCAAACCTCTTTGTGCCACAAGCCTCTCTGCCTACCCTTCCTCCTCTTGTAGGCATTACTGATATTCCTCTCTTGCTGTCACAGGGCCTCCTAAATGAAGTCATCAACCCCCTTGACCAAAATAGCACAACATTGTCATCAATGGCATTACTATTTCCCACCAAGAATATCTCCAACACTATTTCCAGCCTGATTCATTCAGAGCTATTCAGTCAGGATAATGCAAGTATAGCTACCGAGAATTTACTCAGTTCTGGTGACTTGCCCAGACTCCCTGCAGGTCTTACACCTTCATCTTTCAGTTTCACAGATTTAAATCTTTCATCCATAGCATCCATGGTAACACAAACTCAAAGTGAAAATAACCATATCAATCCATTTCTAGAAATATTACAGCTTGAAGATTATACAAACAAGAGCAACAGTATTCACAATATCCTGAATATCTTAAATCAATCAAAACCTCCAACTGAGGAAGTAGAGGCAGTATCTGATACAAATCCCATTGGTTATGAAATCTTTCCATCACTTACTAATAACACAGTTATACTTAACGGAGTCAGAGGTCAACAACCTTCAGAAATGATTTTTGAACCAGAATTGTCCACAGAGTATGGTTCTACTCAACAGTCTTCAGTTTCACATCCTAATCTGTCAGGTTTAACTCCAACTACATACTTTAACAATTCAAGAAACAATGGTCTGCTTCTAGGAAAAATTCCATCGTCTGCATTACGTGATCCCTCTTCACTTGTGTCTTTCTTAAAGGGGCTGAATATTGATACATTGAATGAACATGAACCTGGCAATATACCTGAAAGAATCTTCAGGAACAATGAAATGAATGTCCAGAGGCATCAACCTGATAACGAAAAATTGAGTACTGCCAGAGTCACAAGAGATGATGGTTTGCAAAGTGCAACAATAGAAACTCTTTACACAGTTCCTATGCTGTCATATGATGACCAACAACTCTCATATCCTTCTACAGCTTGGGTACCTCAACCCTCCCCAGATCAAGGGTTTCCTGTATTTACAGAGTTTCTAGGCTCCAAAGAAATTTTTATAGGAGAAAACAATGATGCAAGTACTTCTTCTGATGAATTACCAGACCAAGGCCATTCAGGATTGAAAGAAAATTTCTTTGATTTGGTATTGCCAAACATGCTTAACTCTAGTAATCATATGACTTTTGTAACAGGGAATGAGCAAACTGATTCCCAAGTGGATTCTAGCAATTTTATATCAGATCTGCTATTGAAGTTAAATACTCAGACTTCAACTAGTACAGAAAGAACTCCTACCAAGTCATTTTTCTCAAATCTGTTTAGAAAGCCTTCAGCCACATCTCCTTTACTTCAATTTCTCTCCAGTCCTGAAGTTTCAGAAATGCCACCAAACCTAATTCACAGCCTGTTCAGTCAGATCATTCCTGGACTTTCTACAGATGTCACACAGTTACAATCTCAATCAGTGAGTGTAGATCCCATGGTCACAGCCACAGAGCAATCACAAGGATTTTTCCCAGATATTGCATCATTGTTTCAGACTTCAACAAGCCCTCCATTCATCCCTCCCACTCCTTCATCAGCAGGAAACTTAACAGACTTTCTCAAGAAAACTGCCAATGGTTTAGCCAATTTTTTTCAATTCCTTACCCAATTTGGGGGAGAAGCAGCAGCTTCTCTAAATGATGCAGGAGAAATGGTCCAAGCTATTTCTAATGTTGCAACAACAGGAATCAATGCTTTTACTCAAGTCTCAGAAGCTTTCACACCCGTGGAAAGCATATTTTGGCGCAAAATCGATAAACTGAGGAAGTGGTCCGACGACTTGAGTGACAGAAGCAGCACAGTCACTACCACCACAGGTCCATTCATATCAGACCAGATAAAGGTCATGTAATGGCTTTTGGTTTAAATTTTTGGTAGGATCAAAAATAAATGTGCTGTTATGATACAGTAAAGATTTAGTTTAAGAAAACAAGTATTTTACAAATTAAACTACAGAAATGTTTGAAGGAAAACTATTATAAAAATTTATGATACAGTATTTCCATTTTCTATTATAAAAATTTATTATACAGTATTTCCATTTTCTATTATTGTGCACTCACTCTTACTGTACAGTGAAACAGAATAAAGTTTATCATTTAGCCCCCCAGTCTTTTTTTTTTCTTCTTTTTTTTTTCTATTAAGAATTGCAAATAAAACTATCATGTGTATTTCACAATGCACTGACTTGGTTAATGCAGTAAATGTGAACTATAATAAATGTCATTACTAATATGTGATGAAGTGGTCTAGTGTGGTATGCACATATATTACAGGGTTGATGCCATTTATAATTGTTACCTCAAATTTCCTTGAATGAAAACCCATAACCCTACAAGTGGAAGTTGCAAGTGAAGGTCCAGCAAGACCGATACACACCTTCCTGTCATCTGTCTTCAAAATCTGTCAACACTCACCTTCGACTATGGAAAAGACCAGTTACCACTGCCATTCATTCTGGGGCTCTAGATTTGCAGTCTGAATCTCGAGGCTAATTATTATTATTAAGAATGCTGTATGATTTGCATAGGGGTACTTCAAGTCTCAAAAGTGCTGACTGCATATAATATGCAGTGAATACCTCCAATAAGAACATAAGATTGAAAGAGAATGCAAGAGACCATAAGGCCTACACTAGGTAGTTCCATGTCCATTCCACCTATCATCCTTGTCCATAAGATTATTTAATCTTCTATCTCATTTGTTAACCAATCTGTTGGTAAACCAGTTCTTGCCTATTTACCTCTTAAACCCAAATTTATCCAATGTAAATCCATTACTACAAGTCCTGTCCTGCTATATTAATATGATGACCTTGCCTGCACCACCTTTATCACAACCCTTGAACCACTTGAATACCTTTATTAGATTGCCCTGCACTCTTTGTCTTTCCAGAGATTGTAAGTTAAGGTGTCTAAGCCTGTCTTTGTGTAGTAAGTTTTTAAGCTCTTGTATAATTTTGGTCATTCTCCTCTGTATCGATTCAATTTATTTAATATCCATTCAATAGGACGGAGACCAAAACTGTACCACATAGTCAAGGGTCTGATTATCGCCAGATAGAGTTTAATGATTACCTATGCACTTTTGTTTGTAACCATCCCAACAATAGACCCTAATGCCCTGTTAGCCCTATTCCTGGCACTAATGTACTGTTTCCTGGATTTATGGTCAGGACTCACTAAATCTCCAAAGTTATTTTCACATTCTGTTTTCTCTAATATGGCATTATCAAAGCTATACTTATTTGCTGAGTTGTGTAATCCTACACTTAACACACTGCATTTGAAATATTGAAGTCCATTTGCCATTTTACCAAACATACAAACAATATAGATCCTCCTGCGGTATCTCAGCCTCTTCCCCCAACCTAATATGGCATCCTATTAGAGGGGTTGTGTATAGATGGTGCTGTGATACATGAGGGGGAGTGGGTGGGGGATGGGGGGTGAGGAAGTATGTATGAGAAAATTTTTTGATGCAGCCCGAAGGGATTTCTCCACGTCTTCTCCTTTTCTGCAGGAGGGGACGGAGAGGGGGGTCGCCGAATTTATGAAGCAGCCTTGCTGTGGATGTGCTGTGTCTTGCGACACTGCTTCTGATCCTGGGCAGTGGACAAGGTGCAGGGTTGACCTGTCATCCAGGAGGTGCCAAGATGAGAGGGAGGGTGGAGGGGAGTGGAATATATAAGAAATGGAATGGGTGGGAGTGGTTTCTATGCCTTTTTCTTTTTGGCTACCCCCTGTGTAGGGGGAAAAAGCCTTTGGTATATGTATGTATGTATTTTCAGTGTCATCTGCAAACTTATCAACATCAATATTAATCCCTTTGTCCGAGTCATTCACATATATAAGGGACCCAAAACCAAGCCCTGAGGAACTCCACTAGTAACACTACCCCATTTGAATTTTACATTATGGTGACCCACTGGGGAACTCCACCAGTAATACTAGTCCATTTAGATTTTACACCATTAATGGTGACAGCCTGTTTTCTGTCACTAATCTATGCTCTAATCCAAACACTTTTCCTTCTATACCATGGCAAAGTCTCTGTTGGGGCACCTTGTTGAATGCTTTGATAAAATAATTTTCTTTATCATATGTTTGTGGTGATTTATGTGCCCCCAAAAATGGGTTCTTGGTGAGAGATTACTCTAAAATGTTACAAGATACAAGGATTTCATTAAATGGAGTGGTGAAAGATGAAGGAACTGTGGTATTTATGGGGGATTTTAACTGCAAAGAAATCTGTTGGGAAGAGATAATGAAAGGTGAAGAGGAATTAAGGGGAAATGTATTACTTGACATGATTATGGAATATACAATGACACAATGGGTAAAGGAAAACACCAGATATAGAAATAATGAAGAACCATGAAGACTGGATTCTTTACATCAGAACCTGAAATTGTGGATAAAATTGAATACAAGACACCAATTGGGAAGAGTGACCACATATTACCTGAACTAGAACTAAAGGAGGATATATGGGGAGAAATGAGAAATACAGAAAAGACAGACTGGTATATAGTGACATGGACTTTGTGAAACTTAAGAAAAAATTTCAAGAAGCAAGTTGGGATAAATTTCACCATGAAAAGATGCAAGTGGAAGAAAAATGAAGGGGACAAAGTGTGATCCCCCCTCCCCTATGAGGGAAATACAAATCACACAAAAAGAAATAATGGGTCAATTAACGAACCTTGATGTCAGGAAATCACACGGCCCAGATAGAATAGCAAATTGAATACAAAAAAATTTAAAGAAGAATTAATAGACAAAATATATAACATAAGAAGTTGCTCACTCAAAGAAGGAAAAATACCAGATGCCAATAGTGTAATAATATATAAAGGAGGAAACAAAAAAGAACCAACAAATTACAGACCAGTTTCCCTTACAAGCACTGTAGTCAAAATTTGTGAATAGGTTACTAAGAATAGGTGGATAAAACACCTGGAAGAAAACAATATAACAAACCAGACAGTTTGGATTCAGACAGAAGATCATGTGTCACAAACTTAATCTGTTTCTACTCAAGACTAATAGATATAATACAAGAAAGGGATGCATGGGCTGATTGTGCTTTCCTAGACTTACAAAAAGGCTTCAACAAAGTGTCACATAAAAATCATAAAAAAAAAAGGAAAACAAAGGAGGGATACAAGATAAACTACTAAACTGGATGGAGTATTTTTTGCATGGAAGGAAAATGAGGGTACTGTTCAGAGAAAAGTGTTCAGCTTGGGATGAGGTGATTTGTGGATGCTAAATTGCTGAGGAAAATGAATACTGAAAAGGATTGTGAATCACTGCAGAGAGACCTGAACAAGGTTTAGAAATGGAGTCAGAAGTGGGAAGTAGGCTTCAACATCAAGAAATATAGTATAATGGAATTTGGGGAAGAAAAAAAATCAGGACAATATAGAATTGAAAAAATAAAAAAATATCAGGACAATATAATATCAGATCAAAGGAAGTAAAGAAAGTGGGATCTGAAAAAAACCTGGGAGTAATCATCATGACATGTCACTGATAAACAGATAAACAAAATTGTTGGAGAATCCTACAATTTGCTATGATCAAAAAAGGTGGCTTTTACCTATTTGGACAAAGAAATGGTAAAAAAAAATAAAATAAACTAGTCACACTAATAAGGCCTAGACTGGAGTATGCTGCGACACTATGGTAACCCAGTACCAAAAAGAATATAAAGAAAATTGAAAGAACCCAGAGAGCAACTACAAAGATGGCCCCAACTGTTTCAAGCCTGTCATATGAGGAGAGATTGTCAAAACTGTATTTACCGACTCTGGAACAAAGAAGAGAAAGAGGTGACCTGGTGACCATCTACAGAAACATGAAAGGCATGGAAGCCCTAGATAGAAAGAACTTACTAATTTGGGATAAGAGAAATACATAGTGACATGAAAATAAACTCAAAAAGGATAGTTATAGAAGAAACTGAAAAAAAAAAAGTTCTCCACACAGAGCGGTAGATATCTGGAACAAACTGGATGAAACAGTAGTTTGTGCAAAAACTATACATGAATTTAAGAGCAAACTAGACACTGTGAAATACAAAGACAGGACACCACGAGCATAGCTCCCCTTCCTTTAAGATTCAACTAGGTAAATACAGACACACATACACCTATATCTCTTAATTCAACACTCGTCAACCACCAATCGTGAGGACATTTGGGCCTAGGACATAAACCCACTTTGGAAATTGATGTTTTATGTCCTGGGCCAATTCCTTAAGTGGGTTTATGTCCAGGGTAACATCTGCATAAGTAGCAGTTAGTGAATATTGGATTAACTTCTTCAATATGAGTTGAATTCTTGCACACAATTTGGCTGCCTGATGTATGATGATGCATCACAATACTTCCATTATAAAAGATAAAGATACAATTGTATTGCTTGTTCTTTCACCCTGAATGTTAATCACAGAAAATGTGATCAAGCCTGCGCACAGAATATGGGGGTCACTCAGCTATAACTACAAAATATAATCAAGATGCTGACACTGGCATCCTAGTACAGTGAGTCCTTGTTATGCAGTACATATGCATTCCTGAAAACCTTACTGCAAATTGAAATTACCGCATACTGAACCCAAGTTTCGACTTATGGCAGACATACCTTCTCCCTGGTCTTTCCTCTTCAAAATATCTAAATTTACCTCCAAAACACAAGCGGATACTGTATCTGTGAATTTTTCTTACTGTAAATAGAATCGAGGGTAGTATTTACCAAATACCAACTGTGAATTTACCGGATAAGGAATTACCGTATAAGGAGGACTCACTGTATACACACTCGTGCCTCATGGGACAGATATCAACATCATTGTATGGAAGGGGTTGAGAGACCTAGGTATGTATGTATATATATTATATATATATATATATACAGCCAGTCCTCATTTAACGACGGAGTATCGTTCAGAAGACCCCGTTGTTAAGTGATTTCATCGCTAAACGAGGACCCATTGAGAGACATACATGTATGAGCATATAAACAAAGATTCGGAAGTAGGCAAAGTGACAAAGTGCTACATGCTAGGTTATCTTATTCAGGGCATGTATATTAATACATTTTGTATGTTTGTTTACTTACTGTCCATCTTACTGTGGTTGTAGGTGCAGGGATACTCGAGGGGACCACATCAATCATTTATTAGGTTTAACGTCTAATATACATGGGCACGTCATATGCCTACAAGTGCAATGAAAGAACTAACTGGGCATCGCATTTTCTCCATCTCATGCACCAATCCTTTTCGCTGCCTCATTAAGAATGCGCTGTATCCTGGCGATAATTTTGCCATTTCTTTGATACTACTTTTGTTCTTGAGAATTGTAGAGATAGTTGAATGTGAGAGGCCATGGCTGTCAGCAATAGCTTGGACTTTCTTACCTCGCTCGTGCTCGTTAATGACTTTCATTTTCATATCCAAGTCGATGGCTTTCCTCTGCTTCTTAGGACCGGATGCAGTAGGAGAATTTGTATTCTTTCGTTTTCCAGTCATCATGAAGGGATAAAGTAGTATACTGTTAACTAGAAATCACTAAAAACTTGAGGAGGAAATTTAAGTATAGATACGCTACAATCGCATGTGTTTCGGTAGGCGCGAAGATTCGAATGCAGTAAAAGAATATATATATATATATTTTTTCAAGAAGCCGTTGTAACTCTGAGTCGTCGCTAAACGAGATCGTTGTTAAGCGAGGACTGGCTGTATATATATATATGTATACATACATTATTTTTTATTCATTTTCTACTTTTTTTCCACACCACCCATGAGGTAAAAGTCTAGGCGCGTTTTTTTTTTTAAGAGGTTTCCCCTGTAGGCCTAATCCTCTCTCACTGATCTTTAATCACAATCTTCATCATCAGAACTTTCTGTTACATTGACCACGAAAGACTCTACAAAATGTTCAGCTGCTATGTCCTGTTGTGCATCTTCATCCTGTACTTGTTCAGCATGTCGAACTGCTTCCATCCAAATTTGTGGTGTGATAAGACTCAGAGCTTCTTTTACAAGGGATTTAAGGTCAGCCATTTTAAAGTTGTTCTTCTTGGTTATGTAAGTTTTGACCTGAGCCCAAATAAGCTCAATTGGGTTATACTGACAGTGATATGATGGTAATCTCAAAACCCGATGTCCTGCTTCTTCTGCAATCTTGTCGATTACATAGGGTGCAGTGATATCCAATCTCTTGGCAAGCTCATGTAGCTCTGCTTTTAATAAGTTATTGTGGGGCTGCACTCCCTTCTTCATCAGCCAGTCCTGCAAGTCTGATTTTCTCCACGATGATGTAGGAATTTCCTCCAGCTTGGCAGAATGATAGGAAGCGTTGTCCATCACAATTACAGAGTTTGGTGAAATGTTTGGAAGCAACTGATTCCTGAACCATTCCTCAAAAAGTGCAGAGTTCATCTGGTTATGGGAATCCCCATCATTTTTGGCTTGGAACACTAACTCTGCATTATTAACAAAACCATTTTTTGTTCCAGCATGAAGAAGAATTAGACGATTTCCTTTTGGTTGTCGTACTCCAGTGGCTTGTGGTGATGCAGTGTCTGTCCAGCATTTTCCATCAGTGTAATTTTGGTTCACCCAGATCTCATCCAGATACACGATGTTATGGGAGGACTGTTTGACTTGCTTTATTTCTCGCAAAAATTTATTGCGAGCAGCCACAACATCATTCCTCTCCATAAGGAATTTGCGGCCATCAACCTTGGCAAATTTGAAGCCAATCTCCAGCAGAATCTTTCGAAGCGATGTTATGCCACCACTGAAGGATATTTTTGCCTTGAGTTCTTCTTGAATTTTTTGCAAAGTTGGGATTTCATGCCTTTCATAAAATCCAGAGACTGTTCTTCTTATTGCACACTTATCAAGATCATCGATACTTGTCACAGGTGCAGTACATCTCCTCTTCTGTGGTGGTAAAAACACAGGCGGTTCTAGTGATGTTCGTGTCCGTTTTGAGCAGATTCGTTGAACAGTTTTCTCAGAAACATTGGTGGCTTTTGCAGTGCGAGCAGTTGCCTTTGAAGGTGGGATTATGAATGCATTACAAGCCTTTTCTTCTAAAAAGTACTTGTTAACATTGTAAATCAACTCCTTTTCCCTACTTTGTAGCACTCTTGAACTGGAGCGGGTGTGAGAGGTGGAACCACTATGGCGTAGTGATGTTTCAGTAGGCAAGGCCAACTTGTCCGAAGCAAATGGTGATGTGCATCCAACCTGGATATGGAGAAAAAGTAATTCACTCATCAGATAAGAAATGTGTTCAGCCTTCAATGTCTTTGAAAATAATAATAATAATAATACATACATATACCAAGGCTTTTTTCCCCTTACAAAGGGGAAATAAAATAGATAAAAAATAATAATGAGCAGCATTACTGAGCTGCTAGAAAATATATTGCCATGCACACAAATACAATGGGTGAAAACTATGAGGAGTAGTGATTGGTGAATATGAATTAAGTATTAATTCAGTATTTGAAGAAGAGGTTGGGAGAGGGAGAAAGAGAGAGGGAGTCAGAGGTCAAGACATTGTACATATGACCATTATGAAACTGAGGAAAGTTACCCATAATGTTCTCCCAGCCTGACTGTAACATTACTATACATTTTAGCTAAAAATGTGATAGCAAATTTTCTTTGTAAAACTGAACTGACAATGATGACAATGACTTTACTATCAAGATTGGCATCATCTTTGAAAACATTCATAACAAATTTATTTGTAACTTATTACATCAACACCTATAAATACCTGGGGGCATTCCTTCACATTCCTTTCCCCACATTCATTGGTTCTAATAAATGCATATTTGGGAAAATTAAAAAGTGCATCTATAATCAAACTTTACTGAATTGAAAAAATACTTTAACCCTTTATGAGGCACTCATAGAAATTGCTGGAAATTTAAAATTTCAGCCACATACCAATAAACTTGAGCATATTCTAAGACATTTTTATTTGTATGACTTTTTCAAAAAAATTAAAAGTAAAGTTGCAATTGCAAGTCAATAAAGTTACTAGATATGGTTCCTCGCCTGAAGTTGGTAAAAATGGTTTGCTAAAATTTGCATATTGAAATATGAATTTTGGAAAATGAAATACATAGTAACATTTGTTTATTTGTATAAAAGTACAAAAATATGCAAAACATACACAAAAAATAAGTACCTCCCAGTCAACCCTGGCACTTAACTTAGGCAACTTGCTGGTAGTACATTATGAAACAGTTCCTGTCTGCATTCAAGCAGAGGTGGACCTTGCAGACCTGACAAACCACGTTTGACCTCAGGATGTACCCCTTCCTGCTGCAGTACTTGCAGGTTTGGCGGCTGCTGTAGACTGGGGCATGGAACAGGGTCAGATCAAACTGCACAGAGATGTCTGGGATGTGGTTGCGGTGTCCTCATACTGGTGCAGGGATGTCAGCAGTGGTGTTCAAGACTGGAAAGTCTGAGTGTCTCTGTGAGTGCTTTGATTGAGGCTTCTGACAGCTGGCACCCCTCAAGACCTGGATTCTGAAGTGTTTGAGTGAAAGACTATCTTCCACAGCAAGAGCCTTACAGTCCCTTTTGTACATCACCCAGGCATTGGTTAGACTCACATCAATGGTGCACACAAACATGCGCAAGTACCACCTCTTCAATTTTATTGGGGTCTTGTACAGGTGGACAAACATCACTTTTGTCAATGCCCCCCATATTGGCATTGTAGTTCTTGATAATTGCAGGGCAGCTTACTTCCTCCTCCTCCTTTATTTCATTGGAGAACCGGCTGACAACAGACTTAGGCTCCACCCTCACGTCATTTGACAGGAGAGTAACCACCTTGTTGTCCTTCCACCTGACCACCAGGATCCCATTGTCACTGGTGGTGTAGTCTAAGGTACAAGGGAAAGTTTTTTCTCCATCTCTTTGACTGTCTTCAGTGGAGGCTTGCCAATTCGGGTCTCCCTAGCTGTCCCTGTATACCTGCAGTCCTTGTCCTTGAGGTAACGCACAATCTCCAGGCTTGTGAAATAATTATCTCCAAATATGGCTGTTGTTATAGAGCATGACATGGTGCTGGCCAAGACTACCACTATCTGGCTTGTCACACTCATGACTTCCTGTTCAGGGGTCAGGGGAATGCCATGAGCTTGCAGTGTAGTTCTCCCCTGATACAGCATCATGTCATGAATGAAACCATCCTCAGAAGCCCAACAAAATATCTTAAAACCCCATTTGTCTGGCTTGATCTTGAGATATTGCCTCAAATTTCCTGCTGTCTTACCTTTATAGGCTACCATGACCTCATCCACAGATTGCTTGGGGGTCTGTGGTTCACTCCTGAAGGAAGTGTTGAGGAAACTGAAGTGGCCGTACTTTGTAGAATCTGTTGATGCTGCCATGGATCTGAGAGTTGTCAATGAAGTGCACCAGCCTCTTCATAAGCATGAACCTCTTTGAAGACATGAGGTCAGCAAATTGCAGAATCCTTGTCTCCATAGCCCAGTAGTCACTGACAGCAGGCAGCTCAACAATCCCCATGTATATGAGGATAGATACGAAGTTCATCACCTCATCTAATATGGTCTTGAAGGTGGTGTTGATGTCCTTTTGAGTGGCATACAGGTTGGTTTGATAGGTGATGTGGTCAATGAATTGTGAACTGAAGTACTTGCTGAAGTACTGGAATGGAGTTTCAACGAAGTCAGAGAGAGTGTGTTTGTACTCAGGCAGGGGTGGGTTGTGGATGTCAACCTTTTTCCAGATGGTCGGCTTGGGTTTCTTCTTCTTACACCCCTTCTTGGCTTGTGACTGGTCTGCATCTTCTTCGTCACTGTCACCTTCCTCCTCTACCTCCTTGTTGTCGTCCTCAACAACCTGCATAGTACATCTCACGCAATTCCTCTTGGAAGAGCTAGGGCCCTCATCAGAAGGGCCTGGCATGTCCTCATCGTGGGGGGGTGGGATAAAGGTGGGGTCCGCCACATCATCATCATCCTCTTGGCTCTCGTCTTCACTGATGGCCAGGTTGGTTGGGACCACAGCAACATTCGATGATACCCTCTGGTAGAACATGTGAGCAAACAACTGAGAGAAAAAACATCTGTGTACCAAACTCTGGTAACGTCAGGAGCACCACTGAGTAACAATTTCCTACATAGTTAAATTCTGCATACCCGTACTAATAGGGCCACAGACCCTCACGGATATTGTGTGTGGCCAGATATCAAGCGGGCTTAATCCAAAGCTCCTAAATAACTCCAAAGTAAACATATCAGGAGTAGCCAAAGAAAAACATGAACAATTACAAAACATAATTAAATTCTAACAATCTTATCAGGATAACACATTTATCTTTTGCTTTAGTTTTACAGGTCCCTGGACAATCTCTTGTGGCAGCCACAAGCCTTTGGTACATTCACTCACTGTGATACTGGTGAACAAAAAGGGTTCATATTTTTAAAGTAAAAAATCTACATACTGTATTTGCAAAAATAACCTTTTTCCAAGTAATATGCCCCTAGTGTGTAGAGAATGGTTGTGTATGGATGCTGCTGTGATATATGGTAGGGAGTGGGTGTGGAAAATAGGGTGGGGGGAGTAGTTGTGTGTGAACGGTGTTTTGATGCAGCCCGAAAGGATTTCTCCCCATTTTCTCTTTTTCTGCATGAGGGGATGGAGAAAGGGGGCTGCCAATTAAATGAAGCAGCCTTGCTCTATTGCTTCTGACCCAGGGCACTGGGCATGATGCAGGGATGACCTTTCATCCAGGAGGAGCCAAGAAAAGAGGGAGGGAGGGTGGCAAATGGGAGTGGAGTGGGTAGGGATGAAATGGGTGGAAGTGTATGCCTTTTGACTTTAGCTACCCCCCATATAAGGGGGAAAAAGCCTTTGGTATATGTTTTTATGTATGTATATGCCCCTAGTTACATATAATTAAAGTAACCTTAACTTCCAAACCTAAAATTAGGCTAACTCCTTACACTTGAAACAGAGAACAAAGGTGGCACTGGCAGACAAGCTGTTGACACCTGTGGCACCTAGTGCATGTCTTTCTGTCTTTATTTGATGGATAATTCTTGCAGCAGAGTGGAGGATAATGATTTTCTGCAACCTCTGGCCCTGTTGTGCTGGTAGTACTGTCTGGTGAAAGGAGGTAACAGGGGTCAGTGATGAGTGTTTTCAAGGGTATTGATAGAATGGAAGTGTTTACCCTCTCCTGTGCCCATGGCTTTAAATTCCTGTCAGCTGCCTGATCTCAGTTTTGCCACTTGTCCTCATATTATTAGTGTACATAATCCACGAATTTATCATAGTACCTTTCAGTATGGCATAATCAGCCATATTCTGGTCATTTGGTCATAAGTAAATAGCACACATCTGGTTATAGGAGTCAACACCACCATTGGGTGAATCATAAAATTCAATAATTTCTGGCATCCCTTTCTACCCCAGAGTTGGCTGTGTGTGCATAGAATGACACCAAGAGCATTATCTTCGTAGTCTTAGAAGTGGCAGGCATGTAAATCATATCCTTTGTAAGTAGGAATGCCCTTGACCCCAACTCGAGAGTTGTTTTCTCTTTCACCTGTTAACCCTCAATGAGCCCACTAGGCTCATGCCACATTTTTTTGAAGGTCAGACACAAGAGACACTGAAGTAAACCAACTGCCTGTTGTGACATTCCTATTAGAATGAATGGTATGGACTTGTCAAGGTTTTGGCATGATGGTGGCTGAGTTTTCTGCCAGTCATTCAATTTGTTTAGTCCTGAAATCATGCCATCTATGTTGGTATTATTTTTTATTTTTTTCCTTTCTCCTTTTTTGTTTATTGTCTCCTTTTTTTATATACAGACTGACCTCTCATTAACGGACTAAAAGGGGGGTAACAGTGTCCGTTGATGTGAATAATCCATTGATTTGGAGTGGTTTTTGTGTGTATGTGTATTGGGGGGAGATCACCTCTTAAGTTCAATAAAATCATAGTATATGAACATACATATTAATGTTTCCCTTTCTGATACTGTTCACGAATCAATAATTCTCTTAAAGTGCGCAAATGTTCATAATAAGCCTGAATGTCACCGTTAGCAGAGATCAACGTAAGTTATGAGTGTGTCAATAGCCTGGCGCACCTCTGACATCTTGGGTTTAACCGCCACTACCTCCTCCTCACTGCCACTCGCTCCCTCCTGCTCGTTGCCAGCGAGAACAGCTTCAGCGATCTCCTCCATAGTGATTGCACAGCACTAAACAACAGTACCAAAAACACCACAAACACAGCTAATAAACGTCCAAACATCCACACTGATCACAATCTTGTTAACTAGTAAACAAAACAAAGTGCACACCATCACGCTATCAGCCACTCAGCGGACAAATGCCGAACTAACAGATGCATTCACCCTACCTGTGAAATTTAGACTGTCGGACCAGACCAGCGGATTTTGTCCGTTGCATCCGATATCCGGTAATGCGGTGTGCGTTAATGAGAGGTCAATCTGTACCATTTTCTCAGCCTGAGGTCTAGTACTCTCCAAAAAACTTGTTCTTTTCAGTCTCTGTTTTTCTTTTCTTTTTCTTTTCATTTCTTAGTGTCTTTTCCCTCTCTTTTTCCTCATCGCTTTCTTTTTTTATCCATACATTTTTGTAATTTTCACTTTTTGCCAACTATGCCATTTTTGATAGTACTTCTGCTATCATTTGAGACCTTAGTTTAATTTTTAGGGGTTTATTTTTTTCTTTAGAGTATTGTCCTATCCTATGTACTTGTATTTCTTTTTCCATTACTTGTCCCTCCTCTAGCTTCTTTCAGAATTTCTTTTGCAATTTCTTTCTTTTTCTCTTAGGTATCTAGCTACATTGTTTTTCTGTATTACCATAAACTACTATGCCATTTTTTTTTATCCATTGTGTCCCTGAACCAATTCTCTTTCTCCTTAATTACTGTTTCTTTAGCATTTTCTTCCACTTGTTGCTGTACTATTTCTTTAAAAGTTACTTTTTGGTTTTCTTGTTCCACTTTCCATTAATTTTTAATTCTTGGAGATCTGTACCTTTTACTGTTTCTCCAACTTTCTTGATCACCCCTCGTATTTGTTCTTTTACTTCTTTTTTCAAAGCCTCATTTTTGACTATGTTTAATTCCTTTTTTTGATCATTAAGCTCTGTTAGTTTCAGCATTGTCTTTTCAGCTGGTTCACCTCTCTGTCCCTGTATTCAGCTTACAGATCTATAGTTTCATTGATCAATTCTGTAATCTCCTGATTTCTTAGGATATTTTTATACCTTGATTCTCTTTCCAATTATAAACCTCTACCTAGTATTCCACTTTCTTTAATAAACCCTGAAAAGAACATTATTTTCAAACCTTAGAGTCAATTTCAGGGTTTCCATATTGCAAGTCTTCTTAGGTATGACCCCCAACGGTGATTCCACCCTGCTTACATCCAGACATCTCTTTGTTGGTTCTCTATATTTTTGTCTTTCTCATTCATTCTCCATTTTGTGTACTGACCATTAATGTGAAATGACTCTATTTTATCATTTCAGTCACTCAATAAACACAGCATGTCCCAATCTAAATAGAGCTAAGGTGAAATTATATTTTCCCCACTGAAATTGTGATATGTTGTTCCTGTTGATGCTTCTTTTTATGTCAATAATCAATAAAGTTTTGTTTATATCAATACCCCTTCCATGCATCACAGTATCATCCATACACAACCATTCTCCACTCACCATTATCTTCCGTCTTATTCCTTCCTTCCTCAATAGACATTCCCCTCTTCCCCAATGGCCCTTTTACCCCATCCATACCATCTTCACTTGCCCTACCCCATGTCCACCCCCTCCACCTTTGACCTCCACAGGTCTTTTACTAATCTATCTTAACTCATTTTTTCCACGTGTCCAAACTGTCCCAATTTTCTTTCATGAACCCTATCTCCCAACTTCATTTCCATCACACTCTCCTCCCTACCTCCTCGCCTCTCACTCTATCCAGCCTAGCAACCCCCACCACACTTCTCAGGCATTTCATCTCGAACACATTTCAACACTTTCTCTCTTAAGCTGCATTTACACCAAGTGAATCGAATCAATTCAATTAATGAAGAATTATTTGACTTATTTTGAATCAGCATTGTTCCAACTGACTAAGTCTGAACACATCATTCAGTACCAAGGCAACCTTCAAAGAGTATGGACGTATTGGCTGTTGCAGAAATAGCAGTGTTACTGTGGCTGAGGAAGCATAGGCAATGAATGTGGGTGCATGTAATTAATTCCAGAAGACCTGAATTTGGGAACTCTGGACATTTGTTCCCAGATTTGGTCAATAATCCAAATTTTTATAATTTCTTTAGGATAACCACAGAACAATTTAAGATGTTGGTGGAGTTGATTGGGTTCTCCATTTAGAAGCAGAATACCAATTACCAACTTGCAGATCAACCTGAAGAAAGGCTGGCCATTTTCCTATGGTAAGTGTGTTCATTAAAAAAAAGTCTACTGGTAGATTGGTCTGGTGTTTCAGGCAGCTGTAATACAAAAATAATATGTAGACATGCTTTATTCCTGGTTATGAATACAGTAACTGTTATGTTCTCCTAGTTTAAGGATACCTTTCACAAATAAGTGTACTCAGAATTACTATCACTAGCATATGGAGACGGTGTATGAGGTGGGTGTTGGTCAGTCCAGTAACTGTAGCTGGAGTTTTGGTCCTTAATGAGTTTCCTTCGAAAGGCCTGGTGTATTTCTATTTTAATGTCAATACTGTCAACGGGCGACAGTTGTTTCATAAGAGGTAGAAGACTTAATAGGAACTGGCGATCTGGGTCAAGTTCATTTTCATTTTTATAAACTACTTGTTCTCGCAACTTTTGCAACTCCCCCATGATTTGCTCATCTACTTCACTTGGAAGCTCGCAGTGACGTCTCTTGTTGGCATTAGGCTTCTTTGCTGTAGATGATGGCTTGTCGACAGCAGGTGTAGGCCTACTTCCCCATTCACAGACGTCTACATTGGTTGTTGTTTTTTGAGAACGCGCAATATCAGGTGCATCCGTGATATTAGTGGTTGATGATTTATCATCAGGTGCAGCATCATCTATATCATAACTGTTGTCCTCATCAGGTAGTGGTGGTACATTAGAAGATGTTGCTCGTGGTGTCACATGGGGTATGAGGAATGCCATAGCATCGTAGAATACCCATTTCTTTGTTTTGATGTTAGCTGATCCAGATGGTTGAGTAGTAATCTTCCTCTTTTCTCTCATAAAGTTGCTCCTTAATTGATGCCACTTGTCCTTGCAATCGGATTCTGTGAAAGAAATAAAAAGTGTTTATTATAATAATGAATGTTATTAATAGTTATTATTACTTTAATGGCAACAGCAATGATGATAAAAAATAACAGAAATAGAAATAGAAAGCCTATTCATGGAAGGTTTTTCTTTTTCTCTATTCCAGACATGTTGCTACCAGAGAGTAGTTTGCTTCCCTTGGGTTCCAGTTTTGCATTGGGAAAACTATAGTGCATAGGATTGTCAAGGAAACAAGTTATGCCATATGGGAAGTATTAGAGCCACAGTATATGCCAGTACCTGATCATCTACAGTGGAAAGAGATAGCAAGAGCATTTTTCGATAGATGCAGTGTTCCAAACTGTATCGAAAGTGTCGACAGCAAGCACTGTTGGATGAAATGCCCACCTACTGCAGGCTCACTCTTCCATAATTACAATGGGTATCACTCTATTGTACTAATGGCTATTGCTGATGCCAAGTGCTATTTTACTCTGATTAATGTTGGGGCATATGTGCGAAACAGTGACAGTACAGTTTTCAGTTACTCTAATATGGGTAGGTCATTCCTCTCTGGTCATTTAGGTATCCCACAGCCTAGTGAAATACTTTATACTGATGTCAAAGTACCATTCTATCTCATGGGAGATGAAACTTTCCCTTTAAAAGTTACATATAATGAAGCCTTACCCTTGAAAGGACCTGTAACTCTAGAAAGGTATCCAACTATAGGATGCAGAATAATATTGTCTAGTAATTTGTAGGGTACAGCAATTCCTTTTATGGTTCAGTACATGTAACTTCGACTGTAGTACAGGGATAATAAGTAAATAAAAACTGTTTAACTCACCTTTGCATTTCATTTCTGTGGCAATATCCTTCCATAAAGCAGCAATAGCATCCCGATCTCGGTGCACAGGATCACTAGGATCATATATAGCACGTCGTTCTCGTACTAAATTGATGAGGACGTCCACTAGCATGGTGCTTACTCCTCGGCTGACTTGCCTTGACTGATGAAAAATGGGTCCAAACCAATCATTTACTTTGAATCGGCATTATTTAAATTGACCCAATTTGCCTGGTGTAAATGGTTACATTGAAACTAGTGTGTCCAATTAACATGATTCATGAATCATGCTGATTCTTCACGAATTGAATATTTGATTCACTTGGTATAAATGCAGCCTAACCCATCCATGCTTCTGCCCCCTACAGTGCTGTCAGCATAATCCTTCATACAATCTCCTCTCAGCATCCATACCCAAATGTCTATTTCTCATTATACCTTTCAATTCCCCCAAAGCATTTACTTGCTTCTTTCAATCTACATTCTACCTCCACTCCTCCCTTTTCTGCCACATTCACACCCAAGTATCCAAAGCTATACACTTCCTCCAGTTTCCCTCCCTTAATACTCACTTCAAATTTGCTGCCATCCTCTCCACTTCCACATCTCATCACCTTACTTTTACCCACATTTATCTTCAACTTCCTTCCCTCACACCCTCCCAAACTCTGCTACAAGCTTCCCTAATCCCTCCTCTGATCCTCCCACAAGCACAGTGTCATCAGCAAACAACAACTGGCTTATCTCCCATTTTTCTCCAGTCTTCAACCACCTTCAATCCCTGCAGTCCATTACCCTTGCACTAACCTCTCACACCACCCAATCCATGTATAAATTTCATAAATCTATGTACAAATTAGGTCAAGAGTTTTTATGAGAGAAGTGGAGTTAGAATTAGAAATAGAGAGAGTGGTTTGAGTTAAAGGTGGGACTTCATCAGAGATGTGTCATGTCACCATGGCAGTTCAATTTATAATCATAATAAATATAAGTAAATAACTTTAAGATTTCACTTCAATATAGGCATTATGGAATGAGTTGCAGGTGTATGGGTAACAGGAAAACTAGTGAGGGCATTTGTTTGTTTTTACTAAGGTAGTAGAGCTCATATGAGTGTAGGAATGGAGAATGTGCATGTTTTTAGGTGAAAGTGGGTGCTATGGATAGTGAGAAATAAAGAAATGTGGCAAAGAGTGGGGATGGAAAGAAATGTGTGGCAATTAAGGTTGATCAAAGAGTGCTGGTATGGCTTAAGACTATAGACTGTGGAAAGCAGAAGTGGATGGAACTTGAGGGAAAAACAAAGACAGAGGTGGATGGACAGGATGAAGGAAGCACTTGATGCAAGAGGAATGCCTGTTGAGCAGTGGGAGGGTGGGGGGCAAAGATAGCTGTGAATGGAGAGTGGTTATGATTGGATGATAAACTGACACAGCCCGAAGGAATTTCTTCTGGTCTGTTCTGTACATTTCTATATTCGAGTGAATTATTTCATTGTTCTTTCACATATCAGTTGTTACATGCAAAATGAAGTGGCTTAGCATGGGAGAGGACAACCATCACCCTTTCCTCCCCCATAAAACATGTCCATTTCAATTTTTCCCAATTAAAACTATGATCAGACTAGGAAAATCTACACATAACATACAGTAGCATTCAAAATGCTTCTGACACTTGTAATTTCATATTAAAGTTACTTACCCATTATCTCCCATAATTCAATTTTTTTTTTTTTTCTTTTTATAATTTCTGAATTCAACCATAAATTTGGATGGCAAACACATTACAATAATCAGAATTTATTTATATTAAAAAATAAACATGATATGAGGTGATCTAAAGCCGCATTCACACTTGTTGCATTTCCACATATCGTATCATCGTTGTGTACCTAGTGATATGATATGGTGCAACAGGGTATTGTACCCACTTGTTGCGTATTCGCCTGCTGTATAATCATTCCATGGTGCAACAGTATGATCCAGTTTCTTCCTGACCACTTACCATGAGTGCAAATGTGCAGTTGGCTGCGGCCACGTATATTTGTATTCATGAATATCTTGTCAGTAAAAGGAAAAGAAAGTCACGGAGTTGGTGGATTTCTAAACTCTATAGCAGCCCATACACGATCAATTATATTGCGCAATTTCATTGTCAATGCTCTGAATTGACAATTAAATTGACCGTGTATGGGCGATATATCACCCATACACGGTCAATTTAATTGTCAATTCAGAGTATTGACAATGAAATTACACAATATAATTGATCGTGTATGGGCCGCTTATGAAAGAAGGGAGATGTGCAATGGAACAACTATGTTGGCTGACTTAAAATTCCAACACGTGAGTGGACTCTATAAAAACTTTATAAGGATGCCCCACTGATTTTGAGTTTCTGTTTGCTGCAGTTGTATTGAAAATTGCCAAAAAGACACAACATTTTGGAAAGCAACTCCCATCCAGGAAAGGCTAGCAGTAACATTACACTTTCTGGCCACTGGTGACTCATACACCAGCCTGCAGTATCTCTTCAAAATCTCCAAGCAGGTGATTAGCAAGATCATTCCCGAAGTGTGTGATGCCATTGTGGAAACACTGTATGACTACATTAAGGTAAATCATCTATAAAATGTCATATGAACAACTGATGTATAATAACCATTGACCTGAATGTGCCACTCATACTAGAATCGATGTATGTTTCTCTCGTACACATACAAACATGTATTAGTACAAGGAAAGGTGTGCTGAACAGATCACAATTATGTACACTATTTCTTCAACGAGTCTGTCTTGTCCGTATACTTACTAAAAACAGATCACAATAGCAGGAAAATGGGAATTACTGATTTTATAAATCATATAATTAATCGTAAGACAGTATATTCTGTTGGTCTGTGCAGGAATAAATGAAAGAAACAGGAATGTTTTACTGTATTTTCTATTTAACAGTACATCTCTCAAGAAGGAACTTGACACATCAATGTCATGTATTTTGAAGATGGGGCACAATGAAGTAAAAACAAAGTAAAGTTGTTATTCAATAATAGAAGATATCTATATCCTCATTCGAAGTGTAAGGCCCACATGTGAAAAAATTAAATTAATTACAGTATACTAGTTCCTCTATGTTAAAATCATCTGCTACCGAACAAGTACTGGGGGAAGGTGATGGTTGCAATGCAGGTGGAGTAGATGTTCTAGAATCATGACTCTGAGGTGAGACTGAATAAGTATGATACTGGCCAAAGTTGGGTGGGAAGCCTACTGGATGGGTTGTATGTGGACCTCCAACTACGTTGCCAGGGAAAGGATGGTCAGTGTTGTAACAGCCTCTGTCAGCTCTAACAAATACGTTCAGAATGTCATTTTGAATCAAACTGCGTACCCTCTCATCATACCTACGCAATTTAGAAGCAACCAAGTTACCAAAATGATGGTTTTCATCATTAACTTGGTTAGCTGTGGCCGTGAGTAACTCAAAAGCCTTATCAAGACGTTGGTCACCTGATGTCTTTGGCTTCTTAATTTTGGGTGTGGGCAACTTAGGGTGGCTTGTTTCAGGTTTTCTTTCCTGTGATGACACCAAACCTGTGTTCCGTTCCTCACCTTCTACTGGCATTTGTGTTGGTTCCTCTGCTGCTTCACTTGTTGTGGTCTGGATCTGAGAGAGAGAATAAACAAATAAATGAATAAATACCTATATATATATATATATATATATATACACACACATATATATATACCAAGGTTTTTTCCCCCTTACAAGGGAGGTAGGAAAAAAAAAAAAAAAAAAAAAAAAAAAAAAAAAAAAAAAAAAAAAAAAAAAAAAAAAAAAAAAAAAAAAAAAAAAAAAAAGGCATAATATCATTCACACCCATTCCATCCCGAAATACACTCCACTCCCCTCCACCCTCCCTCCCACCGTAGCACCTCCTGGATGACGGGTCATCCCTGCACCTTGTCCACTGCCCTGGGTCAGAAGCAGTGTCACAAGTCACAGCACATCCACAGCAAGGCCGCTTCATTAAATCGGCGACCCCCCCTCTCCGTTCCCCCATGCATGAAAGGAGAAGACGGGGAGAAATCCCTTCGGGCTGCATCAAATTTTGCTCACACACACTCTCTCACCCACCATCCCCCCACCCATTCCACCTCATGCATCACATCATCATCCATATACAACCATTCTCCATTCACCCGTCTTCTGTCCTCTCCCGTCCTTCCTCAACAGACATTCCCCTCTTCCCCAAAGCCCCCTTCACCCCATCCATCTCATCTTAGGACGTTCCCTCATGTTCACTCCCTCCACATCTGCCTTCCATACCTCTTTTACTAGTCTTTCTTCACTCATTCTTTCCATGTGCCCAAACCATCCTAATACTCTTTCATCAACCCTATCTCCCAGCTCCCTTTCCACCCCTGTTCTCCTCCTCACCTCCTTATTTCTCTCTCTATCTAGCCTAGTAACCCCCATCATACTTCTCAGACACCTCATCTCAAACACGTTCAAACTCCTTCTCTCTTATGTTCCATGTTTCTGCTCCATACAGTGCTGTTGGCACAATCACTCCTTCATACAGTCTCCTCTTAATATTCATTCCCAAATGTCTATTCCTCATTACACTTTTTAATCCACCAAGACATTTACTCTTCTCTCAATCTACATTCTACCTCCACCCCCACTCCACCTTTTCCTGCCACATTTGCACCCAAGTATCTAAAACTATCCACTTCCTCCAGCCGCTCTCCCTTAATGCTCACTTCCAGTCTACTGCCACTTTCACCCCTTGTACATCTCATCACCTTACTTTTACCCACATTTATCTTCAGCTTTCTTCTTTCACACACTCTCCCAAACTCTGTCACCAACTTCCTCAATCCCTCCTCTGATCCTGCCACAAGCGCAGTGTTGTCCGCAAACAACAGCTGGCTCACCTCCCACTTTTCTCCATTTTCTTTAACCATCTCCAATCCCTGACCCACCACCCTTGCATTTACCTCTCGCACCACCCCATCCATGTACAACTTGAACAGCCAGGGCGACATAACGCATCCCTGGTGAAGTCCCACCTTTACCTTGAACCACTCACTCTCTCCATTTCTTATCCTGACACATGCTCTACTACTCTCATAAAATCCCTTGACAGCTCCTAAAAGCTTTCCTCCTTACAAAGGATTACAAAGGGGGAGCATGCCGACAGGAGACCTTTTGATCCATATCTAGGTCGGATGCAAAAAAAAAAAATCATAATACTGTAATAAAATAATAAATAAAAACTATAATAATGTAAATAACAAATAAAATACATAAATGCATAGGTATAGTTAAATAATAAACAAACAGGTTAAATAGTAAATAATAATAAATTGATATATAACTAATAATAAATGAGAATCAAGCAGACAAATGATAACAAAACAAAAACAATATAAAATAAGTTATAATCATTACAGCATCTTGCTTAGGTGTTTATCTAAATGATTCTTAAAGCTTCGAACTGAACTACATGGCACTACTTGTGCAGGAAGTTTATTTCATTCATTAACTATACGGTTGGCAAAGTTGTTTCTACCTACTTCCAAATTGAATCTATTTCCGGACAGTTTGAGACCATTGTTTCTTGTCTGATTCTCACTCAATGTGAAAATTTTGTCACTTTTGATGTTGTCAATTCCCTTTAGAATTTTAAAGACCTGTATCAAGTCACCTCTGAGTCTACGCTTTTTTAGGGAAAACAGATCCATATGTTTAAGTTGATTTTTGTATGATTTATTTTTGATATTTGGAATCAGTTTTGTGGCTCGCCGTTGTACTTTTTCCAGTCTGTCAATGTCTTTAATGAGATTCGGTGACCATGCGGAAACAGCATATTCTAAATGTGGACGAACTAACGATTTATATAGCTTGTTAATGAGTGATGGACTTTTGAAATCAAAAGATCGCGCAATCAGTCCTAGAATCTTATTTGCTTTCTCAAAGGCTGAAATACACTGCTTGGATGATTTGAGGTCATTACTGATAATTATGCCGAGATCTTTTTCACTATCCACTTTTGTTAATGAATTTCCAAATAACTTGTAATTGTACTTACTGTTATTTTTACCTATGTGCATTACTTTGCATTTACTTGTGTTAAATTTCATTAGCCACTTTTCAGACCATTGCTGTAATTGATCTAAATCTTCTTGAATATCTAATTGATTTAAGTGATCATTTGCCACTCCGCACAGTTTTGTATCATCAGCAAATTTGGAAACAGTAGATTTTAGTCCATGGTCTATATCATTTATATATACTATGAATAGAAGTGGCCCAAGAATGGAACCCTGAGGAACTCCACTTGTAACATTTTTCCATCTAGAAGTTTTTCCATTCAAAACAACTCTCTGTTTTCGACCATTCAACCAATTACTAGTCCAACTTAATAGGCTACCACTTATTCCGTGTAAAGCTAATTTAGTAAATAGTCTTCATGTGGGACGGTATCAAAAGCTTTTGCAAAGTCTAGATATATTAAATCTATATTGTTTCTTTTGTCATAATTCAAGATAACTGTGTTGTACAATTCGAGTAAGTTAGTCATGGAAGAACGTTTCCGTCTGAAACCATGCTGGCTATCATTTATCAAACGGTTACTTTCTAAATGATGTTCGATAGCATCTCTGATGATGGTTTCCATTATTTTTCCTACAATTGAAGTCAAACTTATAGGCCTATAGTTATTTGGCTTCTTTTTGTCACCTTTTTTGAATATGGGAGTAATGCTAGCTAGCTTCTATTCTCTTGGGACATCTCCAGATATGATGGATTTCTTGAAAATAATTTCTAATGGAACAACAATCTCATTTTTCATTTCCTTTAAGATTCTTGGATGCCAACTGTCAGGCCCTGGTGTTTTATTAACTTTGAGTTTATCTATACACCTTTTAATTTTTTCTTTTGTTATATTTACCATAGTAAGTTTACCCTAGACTTTTCACAGGTTTCAGTTTGGAGTTCCCTTTGGTGTTTCATTTACGAATACCAAGCTAAAATAATTATTTAAGATATTACACATTCCTTCATTTGAATATTCAAGTTGACCGTCAGCAAAACTTCCCATAGTGCCTTCCTGTCTACCCTGTCGTAAGCCATTTCCAGATCCATAAAAGGCAAAAAAAATCCTTCCCCTTTCCTATAGCTTTCTCACATATCTGTCTTACCACAAAAATCTGATCTACACAACCTCTACCCATCCTAAATCCATACTATTCCTCACCAATTACTCCCTCTGTTCCTCTCCTAATCCTCTCAATCAAGACCCTCCCATAAGCCTGCCTAACTACACTTAACAAGCTAATCCCTCTGAAACTACTACACTCACACTTGTCGCCTTTTCCCTTGTAAAGTGGAACTATACATGCACTCCTCCAGTCCTCCGGCACTCTACACTCTCTCCAGCAAACATTAAATAACCTCACCAGCCAGTCCACCATCACTGTACCTCCTTTTTTTAGACATTCTGCATGGCATCCATCCAGACCAGGTGCCTTACCTGTTTTCATCATATTAACAACTGCCTTCACTTGATCCTTCCTTAGTTCTCCTCCATTTTCCTCACTCATCACGGTCATTTTCTTAGCATTTCCCACTGCAACTATCTTTCCTTCCCTATCCTCCTTCACATTAAGCAACTCCCTAAAATATTCTGCCCATCTTCCCCTTACTGCCTTCTCTTCCATTATCAACTCTCCATCTGCACCTTTTACCTTTTCTTCTCTACTTGACTCGCCTCCTCTTCCTCTCTTAATTTCTTTCCAAAACATCTTTTTATTACTTTCAAAATTTTCTGTCATACTCTTACCCCATTTCACATCTGCTCTCCTCTTTGCCTCCTTTACCTTGTGCTTTACTTCTATTTTCTTTTCTTTGTACCTCTCATATGACTCCCTCGTCCTATTTTGTAACCAATCTGTGAAAGCTTGCTTCTTCTCTTCTACAACCTTCTTTGTTTCCTCATCCCACCATTCACTACCCTTCTTTCTGTTTCCTCCTGTCCTTCTTGTTCCACACACCATCCTTGCACACTTTGTGACTCCCTCCCTGAACCATCCCCATTCCTCCTCCATTCCTAGCTCTACTCTATCCTTCACTCCCTCCCACTCCTCTCTCAGCTTCTTCTTGTGCTCCTCCTTTTCATTTAAAGAGTTAACTCTAAGCACCTCCCTACCTTTTGTCCTTTTCCTCTTTCTCCATCTATCCTCCACTCTCAACTTACCTTCCACCAAAAAATGATCTGATATTCCCCCACCCTCTCCCCTTAGCACATGTACATCCTTAACTCTTCTTATTATACTCCTATTTACCACTACATAGTCCATTAATGCTCTATCTACCACCCATTCACCACCCTCTCCCATGTGTACTTATGCTTGACTTTCTTCCGAAACACTGTATTTGCTATCATCAACTCTCTTTCTAGACACATCTACACCATCAACTCTCCACTACAATTCTTTCCTGGAACTCCACATTTTCCAACCACTCCGTCAATTGGTTCATTTCCTACCCTAGCATTAAGGTCTCCCAGTACTATTACATTGACATTTCTCCCTAATCCCTCTATGCACTCATTTAAATATATCCAAAAAGCCTCCCTTTCCTCTACACTCTTCTCACTACCAGGCCCATATGCACTTACAAAAACCCACATCTCCTTTCCCAGTTTCACCTTCTGTATGGGGAAGAAACATGGAACATAAGAGAGGAAGAGAGAAGGAGTTTGAATGTGTTTGAGATGAGGTGTCTGAGAAGTATGATGGGGGTTACTAGGCTGGATAGAGTGAGAAATGAGGAGGTGAGGAGAAGAACGGGGGTGGAAAGGGAGTTGGGAGATAGGGTTGATGCAAGAGTATTAGGATGGTTTGGATACATGGAAAGAATGTGTGAAGAAAGACTAGTAAAAGAGGTATGGAAGGCAGATGAGGAGGGAGTGAACATGAGGGGACGTCCTAGGATGAGGTGGATGGATGGGGTGAAGGGGGCTTTGGGGAAGAGGGGAATGTCTGTTGTGGAAGGACGGGAGAGGACAGAAGACAGGGGTGAATGGAGAATGGTTGTATTTGGATGATGTTGTGATGCATGAGGTGGAATGGGCGGGGGGATGGGGGGTGAGGTAGTATGTGTGAGCAAAAATTTGATGCAGCCCGAAGGGATTTCTCCCCGTCTTCTCCTTTCATGCATGGGGGGACGGAGAGGGGGGGTCGCCGATTTAATGAAGCGGCCTTGCTGTGGATGTGCTGTGTCTTGCGACACTGCTTCTGACCCAGGGCAGTGGACAAGGTGCAGGAATGACCCGTCATCCAGGAGGTGCTAAGATAAGAGGGAGGGTGGAGGGGTGTGGAGTGTATTCAGGGATGGAATGGGTGGGAATGATTTTATGCCTTTTCCTTTTTGGCTACCTCTCTTGTAAGGGGGAAAAAGCCTTGGTATATGTATGTATGTATGTACCTTCATCCACATTATCCTTGAGTATAATTATCCATAATTATCCATAAATTAAATCCATAATTTAAATTATTAATAAAAATTATTTTAAAAAATTAATAAATAAAAATTATTAATAAAAACACATAATTTAAATTAAATCCATAGATTAAATCCATAAATCCATAATTATCCACATCCATAAAATGTGAAACTGTACCATCTGTTTTCTTTTCCAGATCCCTAAAAGTGTGGTTGGAAGTGGCTAAAGACTTTGAAAATATATGGAACTTTCTGCACTGTGTCGGGGCTATTGATGGTAAGCACATCACTTTGCAGTGTCCCATTGCAAGTGGCAGTGAATACATCAACTACAAAGGTTTTTTCAGCATTGTTCTTTATGCTTTAGTTGATGCTAACTACAACTTCATGTTTGTAGATGTACAAACTAATGGAGGAAAAAGCTTTAAATCTGCATGAACCTGCTCCTCTAAACGAGAGGGAGGAAGTTGTACCATTCTTCTTTGTGGGAGATGAAGCTTTTCCTATGAGTGAAAACTTCATGAAAGCATATCCAGGTTACCATGTCAAAGGATCAAAGTAAAGAATTTTTAAATACAGTATTTGTAGAGCTCACAGAGTAGTTGAAAATGTATTCAGCATGGCATCTTCTGTTTTCCATGTACTGAGGAAACCGTTGCTACTGGAACCAGAAAAGGCTTCATGTGTTGTGATGACAACTGCCATACTACACAACTTCTTGTGCCGAAGACCTGATTCAGCTTGACTCTACACTCCAGCAGGAACATTTGATTCCAAAGAGGCAAGTGTTGTGAGAAATGGAAATTGGAGAGGAGCAATGCATGAGATGGGATCACTTCTTCCCCTGAGAGGGGTTGCATGCAAAACAAAGGCTTCATTGCTAAATGTGAAGGAGGAGATAGCTGACTATTTCTTGAGTGAAGGAAAATTAGTGTGGCAAAATAAGTACGCATAGAAAAGAAAAACTGCTGACAAAGTATCCAGCTTGCGTCTTTTTGTCGTAGGTTACCTCCCCCAGGTTAAATTGCTAAAGTTTTTGTTTTCTTCTTAGTGTGGCGAGTCTGCACTCACCACGAATCAGTTGCAGCAACAAACTTGCAGCTGATTAGCTGATCAGAATAAGTTTGAATATCATTATGTTTTCGGCACATAAACAATGATATTCAAACACATTCAGACTGACTTGTGTTAAGTTCAGACGACTCACTAAAAGAAATATAATAATAATAATGATAGAATAAATAAATAGAAATAAAAATTAAATACAGCTTATTTTGTCACAATGCCTTGTAATGTAATTTTATGTAGTTTGGCATAAAGAAATATTAATTCTTAATGGACTAAATACTACTTACTGTACTCGGTGTTGGTTTGGGTTGGTTCTTGTCCCATAGGAACTTCATACTTTCAAAGGCATACCATGAGCTAGTGTAAACCTTATGTGCTCCTGACAAAAAAAAAAAAAAAAAAAAAAAAAAAAAAAGTTGGAACGGAGTAGAATGTTTTTCTTTAGTATATAGGCCAGATATATATATATATATATATATATATATATATATATATATATATATATATATATATATGTTCATTTTTCTATTATTTGGAGGCATTGATTTAATTCAATTACTCACATAGGCATTTATTGTATGTCAATACTTCCCACTAAATGTAGCCTAGTTACTCATATTTTTCACATTGTTAGTTATTGGTTTGAATACAGGCTATATGAGTACCATATATGGAGAGCTGTATACATCACTTTATATGCAGAAGAAGAATATTTAGTATATATGTATGATGACTTCATATATTATGGTTAAATAAAGAATACAGTATTATTTATTTACCTTTTCCAGTACCAGTGCTCTTCTTCATTTTCATTTTCTCCCTCCTCAAGGCTGCCAAAAGATATTCCATCTTCTTCTTGCACACATCTGCCGTTAATCCCATTTCCTTGGCAATTTCTTCCCATGCATCTTGTTTACGGTGCTTATTGAAGTGATGAACATGTTTTGGGTCCCAAATAATTTCCCTCCTTTGTTAAGATTCTATCAGACATATGACATCCTCCTTACTCCAGTCCATGATTTTTAGTACCTAGATAGTTCTTCACACTAAAAATACATACATATATACATATATATATGTGTATATATGTGTATATATATATATATATATATATATATATATATATATATATATATATATATATCGTATATATAATGACACAATCATGGCCAGTCACACATGATCAGCTACAACTATACTGCTCATGGTCATCTCTACAACAAGACTGAACGTGAAACGGAACAATGCCATGCTTCCCGTCCACACGAGGGTAGATGCGTTGTGTATCATTCCTTTGATGTGATAGCAAAAGACTGACAAATGATGGTTCAAACCCATTGCGTATCTTTGTATCATATTTTGATGTGCAACAGTGCAATTCTTTCCCGTCCACATTACTACACAACGATGATACGATATGTGGAAATGCAACAAGTGTGGATGCGGCTTAATATGAGATCAGTGGTATCATGAGGTATCAAAACTCATTGTATTAAAAAAAATACTACTAGAAAACTAGAGACATTGTGGTAAATGCTGCAATAAAGAGCCCAGTAACCAATATATACATCAAAATGAACAGTATAAAAATCAAAATAAATATAATGCAAAACAGTATAGAAATCAAAATAATCAGTACATAAACTAGATAAACATATAAAAATCATAATATGTTGTTATATAAGCATTGCATAAAGTGTTTTACTTATTACTTCAGCTGTTATTCTTATGGTAGGAAGAAAAGCAGTCTACACATAAGGTAACATAACATTTAGAACAGTATGTCCTTTGCCTAGCAGTGCATGGCTTGTTCTGACACCTTTGTTGTTCAGCTCATTTTATAACGATGTGTCCTGTGGAGGAAAACCAAACATCTGAAGATTGGACAAAAGTTCTGGACATGATTGCTTTTTACCAGGTGGGACTCTGTTACTGGTGAATCTCAAATAAGACCTGCATATGTCTCTTCTAAATGATAGCAGATCTTTACAGGCAGCATTATCTTTATCATCAGCATGAACAAATTATATATAATGCATTCACAACTGCCATGTCCAGAATGCGAGTGAAAAGTGGCCAATACCATTTCTTACTTCTGATTGCTGTTGCATATTTACTGATGAGCCCATCATATTTATCTACACTGCCCATGAAACTGCAGTAGTTTTTAAACACATTAGATTGAGGAAACAAACCTTTTGCTTTCTTTTCGTTCAGCCAACGTTGCACATTTTGTAAAAGTTCCACTGTGTCATAATTAGTTCCAGCAGTTACACATGTATTGTCAACCCATTTCACAAAGAGAATTGCCTCATTAGTGTTGAATTTGTAGTTGTATGTTCCTCTCTTTTGCTTTTTCATTATATCTGAGCCTTCCAGAGGGCATTTATTTAGTCTGTTTTCGTGCACTGTTCCAGTTGCTTAAAAGCCGGTGTTGCAAAGATGCACTAATAATTCATACCCAGTGAATAAAATTATAAAAATAAAACACACTATGTGATTGGGGGTCTTTCACAACATCTAGCATATTCAGTACAACTTTTGATCCAAGTAATAAATCTGCACGTTCATCTTCAAAAGAACTCTTGCCACAATAAAGGTCAAAAGTTGTAACAGTAGCCCAAGATGCCGCATAGTGCCCACAGTTTATATCTGAATCGAATCAGTTTATTTCTAATGAATTGCTTCAGGGCATCATGTCCATAATACTTCACTATTTTTTCATCCACAGAGAGGTGTTCTTCAAAAATACCAACCTTCATGAATGATTCCTGTGCAGCTGAAATCAGTTTTCTTATTTTGAAACCTTTATCATTTTGTTGTTATTATTAGCTTCATCATTATTGCAGAAATGGATAATGCTTTTCATTACTTGAAAATTCAATCTTGACATCACATCCTTCACAAGTTTTATTCCTAAGTCTTCATCATTTGACTAGTAGCGAGTTTCTGAAGGTAATCTGTGGTAGCCAGAAAGTAGTAACACTCAAATAAATAATTTTGTCATCTGAGTTTACTGTGGTGTTAGGCTTGTTCTTATATACTGTGACATAACGAACAGTTTCTTTGATAATGAGTTCAAACATTTCTTTATAAAACATTTCATAAAAAATCTCAACTGGAGTTGAACATAATTATCAATTTTTCTTTATTACATCTCATTTTATCTTCGCATGCTTCATTCCTTTGTGGACTTTTGTATAATCTGGTACCTTGTGCTCCCATTTTGGTACTGAATCACAAAGTTTTCTCTTCTTTCTTGGCTGCAGCTTTCTTGTGTTCGAGATCCAGTGGCACCATCTGTTTCTATGAAGCTTTCAAAAATTGTTGGATTATTTTTCAAATCATTGGCAACCGGACCAGCAGTATGCAATTCAAGGGAGCCTGCAACATCCACATCTTCAGTAGTCATCAATATATTCATTGTCTGTCAATTCATCTGTATCTGGTCGAATCACCATAACATATGCTGATTCAACATCTTCCTGTACAGAGTCTTGCCAATTCTTGAGTTCACGGCGTAAATCGCCGTTTCCTCGAATTCCGTGTGTGAGCAGCTGCTGGGTTGTCTCTCTTCAGCGACCAGCAGTAGTCCGCGAGCATGACTGCGTCCCACCTCTCCTGGTACCTCTCCTCTATTTGACGCATGTCCTGATGGAACCTTTCTCCCTGCTCGTCGCTGACCGCACCAAGGTTTACAGGAAACTTCTCCATGTGTGAGAACAGGAAATGCATCTTTATACTCATCAAACACCCGAGGTTTTGGAAGTTCTTTATCATGCTGTTGATGAGTGTGGCGTGGTTTGCTGCCTTCTTGTTCCCCAGGAAGTTGTTCACCACCTGCACAAACGACCTCCAGGCGGCGCACTCTAGCGTGTTCATGGAGTTTTCGAACTCTGTGTCCTTGATGAGCTGCCGTATCTGTGGGCCATCGAAAATGCCAGCCTTCAGCTTCTCAGTGGTCACTCCAGGGAAGGCTCGCCACAGGTAGTTGAAGCACCTCCCATCCTTATCCAGAGCGCGCGTGAACTGTTTCATTAACCCAAGCTTGATGTGAAGCTGTGGGAACAAAATCTTTTCCCGGTCAACAAGAGGTTCGTTTATGATGTTGCTCGCCCCAGGTACTAACTGCTCTCGCGCCGGCCACTCTTTCTTCACATAGTGCTGGGCTCTGTCTCGACTGTCCCACTTACATATAAAGCATGGGTACTTTGTGTACCCGGACTGCTGACCAAGTAGAAAGTTCACCATCTTAAGGTCGACGCAGATGAGCCATTGGTGCTGCTCATATTGGATTTTGTCGAGCACGTACTTGACTGCTTCATATTTCTCTTTGAGAGTTGTGGAGTGCGCAAGAGGAATTGAGGCGAACTCGTTCCCGTTGTGGATGAGCATCCTCTTCAAAGAGCGCTTGCTACTGTCTATGAAGAGTCGCCAATCTCTCGGATCATATTGAGGAGCGCCGAGTTTAACAAGAAGACCGGCGACATCTCGGCAGTACACGAGGTCTTCCTCCTGGCAGAAGTAGCCCATGTAGTCCTGATGCCTTCTACGAAAGAACGTGATACGCGCGTCCTCGCCGAGTAGATTTTTCTCTTTGAGTCTGGAGGCCAACAGCTCGGCGTAAGTCTTCGACAAGCTGAGATCCCGAACCAGATCATTAAGCTCACATTGTGAAAAGGGCTGCGGACCATCTTGTGTTTCATACTCTTCTTCTGTATCTCCTCCCTCATATGCAGTGGTGGCCTCGTCGTCGCTGTCAGGAAGCTCTCTGCACGCTGGTACAGGAAGTTCTTCGCAGTGAGCAACTGGACGGCGGGCAGATGGAAGGTTGGGGTACTGGAGGCTGCTCCGATTCTTCCGGTTGATGCCAGTAGTATTGATGGCGCAGAAGTAACAATCCGATTCATGGTCAGACGGCTCTCTCCAAACCATCGGAATCCCAAACTTCAGTGAAGTTTTCGTGCCCTTCGTCCACCGCCGGAGGTATTCCACGCATGTCATGCACACCGTGTGCGGTGCCCAGGACTTATCTTGGTCACCCAGCTTGACTTGAAAGTAAGCCTGGTATGCACGCTTCACAAAGCTTGTGATGCTCTTCCTGTGCATTGACAGCGTGTATTCTCCGCAAATGTAGCAGAAAATGTCAGGATTATTCCTGCATGACCTTCGTGCCGAAGCCATATCAATACCCTGAAAAGAAAGAAATAAGTCAATTAGTCAATTTCAAACAGAAACACACCAGAAGCAACCATTTATATATGAATAATTCCCTATATTCTTCAAGAAAAATAGGATTGAACTCAAAACCTTTCAAATTATCATATGTATAGCTCGTCAGGTAGGCCTATGGCTGTATCTCAAAAAGTTGACCTGATTGAGCAAAACCAATGTGATATTCGGACTCAGAACACCAAAATTAGTCTAAATCAGCTGAGAAACCCCTGACGATTTTTTGGCTGTTACCCAGTGTTATATATGGAAACAGAACGCTAAAAGAATTAATTTGTGTATAAAGTAAATGGATAAAAATACAAAGCATCTTATCTATGCATATCTTACCTCATTCAATCAAAATAACCTGTCTCCTTCTACAATGACTTCCACTTCTACAGAGACACATTAAAACAAGTTATGACAAGCAATGCATGAGAGCTGTCTATTTTCTTATCAAGGTAACAAGTCATGACACGCTTCACATATGTTACAGCACGTCCTCCCAGTGATCTAATATGAGATCAGTCCACTTTTGAAAACTTTCTCTCTTTGTCTGCTGTACGTACTAATGTTTTTAAGACATAAGGTGGTAAATTGATGTTTTGTAAAAAAAATTCAGGTCATTTTGGGCCATTTTAAGATTCGTATTTATCCTGATTATTATGAAGAAATACCCAGTAAATTGCATGAAAGTGTTAGATTTGTAAATAAATTGCCAGATGCATTGCAAATTCAACTCTTATTAACTGGTATAATATGAGATCACTGGGAGATAATGGGCTAATATCGTCTTTGATAGTTAAGACCAGATTTTAAAAAGACATGGCAGCCTACAAGGATTTGTTACCTGTAGACAAAATTTGAAGAAGTTATAATGAACACTGCATTCGTAAACATGACTCACATGATACAATATTAAATGCTACATGTGTTTGTTTATTTTTTTTTTTTTGTAGGTAGTGCTGGCAGCAATGAAACAAACAAAACACTACACAGATGAACAATTGGTGTTGCTTGTGAACTCTGAGGAGTTTGAATGTGGTGGAGATAACACAGTAGACTCAATAAGTGAAGCCGATATCACCAATGGGACTGTGGAAGAGGGTGTTGTGGGAGGTGGCCAACTCGGCCCTATAGGGGACCATGTGGCAGCATCACCACCCATTGTGTTGCTGTCATCTGTGTCTCCTGAATTGCTGTTTGTCACAGAAGATTTGGTGCAAAATGTGGATAGAAGGGGGGAAGAAAGTTTAGAAATTATTTTTTGTTTTATACATTTACAAAAATCACCCATTTTCATTTATTCCAGATACCATGTTTTCTGGGCAGTCCAGAGCTTAGAGGCACAGTGTGACAAAGTGATGTATATGGTTTATTTTTATAGTATTATTTTTTCTTAGCTCCTTATATATTAGTCTCAGGACCACATAGTCTCCATATATATATATATATATATATTTTAGGATTTAATTAATTTTGTCGAAAGGACTCTAGAAACATATTTTTGTACCACAGCACCTATATATACAAGTAAAACAAGTTTATACATTTTTTTTTTCCTATTGTGATTCCATTTGGATACAGGTTGACCTAAATTGTCATAAAATCTTATGTCTAGTAATCCAGGTTAAGTCCGTCTGAGTACAAGGGAGGATCATGTGATCTGAACCATGTCAGAGCAGCTCTTTTCACATTTTCAACTGATGGAAAATTGGTACCTTTCAATTATTTTTTTTAAATTTGGAAACAAAAAGAAGTCAAATGAGGCTAAATTGGGGCTGTAAGGGGGATGTTGGATGATTTTCCATTGAAATTCATGTAGCACAACTCTTGTCTACCAAGCACTGTGAGCAGGTGTATTGCAGTGGAAGAGGACATGTTGATGCAGCTTTCCAGGGTGTTTTTCTGAGATTTTTTTTGACAATTTCCTCAAAACACATTCATAATAAGCAGATGTAATTGTTTTCCTGTTCTTAAGGAAGTCAACCAGCAAAATCCCCTCCGCATCCAAGAAGACAGTGTCCATGACCTTTCCTCTTGAACGCTCAGATTTTGCTTTGACTGGTCCACTTCCACCCCAGGGCAGCCATTGGTATATATACATATATAATATATATACAGGTACTCCTCGTTTAACGACCTACTCGGTTAGCGATGACGCGGATTGCTCTCTACATCTCCCAGCTAAAAGTAGAAGAGGGGTGATCGCTGGAAAATCACCCCTCGGTGCAGAAAAAACGTAACAGTGCATGTTGAGAAAAGGATTGTGGTACTCCCCAAGGCAGTCGTAGCTCCTCTTGGGGATCGGTGCCACCTGCATAGAGCCGGTGGCCAGGGCTGGTTGCCGTCGTTTGGCCCCCAACTCTTGAGGTTGGGGGGTGGTCCCACGACGTAGACGCTGCGGCTCCAGGACCTCTGATCATGGTTGTGTCCAGCAGTGTCTAAATGACAAGACTGAACTAAAGTAGAGGTAAATAGATAATCTTATTGATGAAGGCTCTGTTGCATGTCTGTTCAATGATGGTTACATCTGTGCAGCTTGTACATTACATGCCAGGGTTAAGTCTCTTTTCCATAATGAATGCATCAACTTATCCTACTCTTTAAACATGAAAGCAAACAAAATAGTGATGATAGGTATCATTCTGAGTTCTTTATCTAAACAAGACTAGCAAAATTTGCTGTTCAGCATCAAAGATGAAAATATTTCTTAGTTAAAGGAACTTAAATTATTCTAGACCTCATGCCTCAAAGGGTTGAACTAAACTAGCAACATCAGCTGTTCAGCATCAAAGAAGAAAATATTTTTTGGTTAAAGGCCATTAAATCATTTTAGGCCTTAGGTCTTAAGGGGTTAAAGACACTTTAAATCCATTCTAGCCCTTAAATCTCAGGGTTAAATTAGACTAGCAACATCAGCTGTTCAGAATCAAAACAATCTCCATGCAACAAAACCTTCTAAATCACATGACATTCTTTCAAGTGTCTATACAGTCAAAATATGCTGACAAATTGGAAAAAAAAAAAAAAACTCATTTTAGAAGATGTCAATAAATATGATAAATGCCACATGGCTTCAGGTAGCATTGCTATTCTAAAAATAAAATGCCAATGATATAGGCTGATGAATCAGTGTGATATTCTGATCACGTGATCTTCCTGGCGCCTGCCTTCCTGATGTCAGTCTGGCTCGGGTCGCCTCAATCAAAACATGAGAGAAGCTTCCAACAGCCGCACACAGCGGTAAATCATCATTGATTTCTACAAAATGTACCTCAGAATGATCGTTAGAGTCTTACCTTTACTCTGATCTAGTCACATTTTTGAAAATCGGGGATTTCGGTGGGCTAAAATTGGAAAGGTTCAGCTGAATGTATCTCTGGTCTCATATATCCTAGATAGTTATTACACTGAAGTGAAGTTTAGGTTGAGCTCTGATTGCTCAGAAAATTTCAGAATATTCCTTCCTGTGCAACCACTGCACACTTCTAATGAAAGACTGGC
The DNA here is from genome assembly GCF_046742065.1 of Oratosquilla oratoria. Lineage (NCBI taxonomy): Eukaryota > Metazoa > Arthropoda > Malacostraca > Stomatopoda > Squillidae > Oratosquilla > Oratosquilla oratoria. The sequence continues at coordinate 35,199,890 of NC_134815.1, read as the reverse complement.
TCCAGCCTATGACGCTGCACAAGTCGATTGGGATACTAATTGGCATTCACAAGACAAATTATTTGATGTTGGTATTTATTTGTTTTGTCAGACCTGTTCTGAGATATCATCAATGGAATCAATGAGACCACAGTTTTTACATATTTTTGCCATGATATTACATTGTGTAATGCACGTTTGATGAATGGGCTTTGCCTACAGTGGTGCCCTTGCAACTAATATCATCCTTGAGAGTTAAGACCAGATTTCATAAAATGGAAGATGGCAAACTACAAGGATCAGTTAGGGTGCATCCACACCAGTGATATGTTGCTTGGAGACAAACTGGAAGCACTGTGGGGGACACAGTAGAAGAGATTCTGATACAAATCTGATATGTATGGGGACACATCTGTCGCAATGTAGAGAGACATGTTGACAATAGGAGTTGACTCAGTGAAACTGTCCCCACCATGTCTCCAGAAGTGGCAGACATGTCATTGTGTGAGGATGCTTTGCTGGCAGCTGCATCATTTGTTGTTTTGTGTGGCCATCAGAGAAGAAGAAAACATAAAGTATGGACAAGACCATCGTTATTATACAAAAGGAACGGCGAAGTGCACCAAACTCTGATAAACATATTGATAGAGGATGTTTTGTGTCTTCCGACATGCACAATAAAAGAGAAAGGAGTGTTTGAAAACTTCTTAACCCTACGTTGGTCACATGGGGTTTTCAAACATGGTTAGTCACGTGGGGTGTTTGCACACTCCAATACAAAAAAGTTTATAGGGTTAATCAAGCAACTGGTTCACTGGTTCAAGATATATTTACAAACATGATTGAACATTTTGAAGTTTGTGCAACCAGATTTATAGAAATAAACCACTATACTGTATATACCACATATGGGATTTCAAAACATAGCTTTTACCGTTCACTCTTATTCACCACTTATGGGAGTTCATTACATAGCAAATACTGTTCACTCTGATTCACCACCAATGTCTGCATTCTTGCACTCTGTGCAGGTCACAGTCATCTTACTGTGATCATTGCATACATGTTTCTTGCAAGTGCTACATACTGATTTCACCTTTCGGTCCTTTGACCTAGGACAAAATTCACATCTTTTTGCCTTGATTTGTGAGGGCTGTGAGCTTGTTGAGGGTGTCGCAACTGCAGTTTCAGGTAACAATCTTGAAATACCTGCTCTGAGAATCTTTGACAGGCGCATGTTCTGGAGTCTTCTCTTCAGATTGTCCTGTAATAGCACAAGGCTTACGTTCTTGATGAATTTGCGATGCTTCAGCTTATTCTGTGGGTTGTGAACATACAGGACATACGAATTTACACAAGAGATGTTCAGGAGAGCAAAGAACACAGTTAGAGGCCAACGTCGGCTGTTTCTGGAGACGCTATACTTATCCATCATCATGTCCACCACATCTACTCCTCCTTTGGTTGAATTATAGAATGTAATGATTTCAGGTTTCTTGTCCTCACCAGTAGCTTTGTCAATCTTCTTATCCTGGTGCATGCTGCTAATGAGTACAACATTTTTCTTCTTGCTCTTACTCTTTGGTATGTATGAGACTAATGTAAGCTTATCTCTAAATCCAAACATGCTGTCACATGTAGGTCTCCTCTTTTTCTCCAAAAATTCTTTGGGAATCTCTTTCTTGTTTTTTCTTAGGGTTCCCACAGCAGTAAGGTTATGGTCACGGAGTAGTGATTCCACTAGTGAGTAGCTGGTATACCTGTTATCTAATGTGACATTTCTAGCAGACCCAGAGATGAGAGATATAAGTCTTGTGACCACAGCGTATGATGAGTTGTACTCTTTGTCAGCTTTGTATGGCCCCTCTGGCTGTAATCCTGCATATATCTCCATGTTACATACATAGAACGTCTTGGCATCAATCATTGCATGTATTTTTATTCCATATTTTGCAGGTTTACTGGGGATATATTGCCTAAAGGGAGCTCTGCCCCTACAGGCTACAAGCATTTCATCTATGGTCAGAAATTCTGATGGAGTGTAGTTCTTTTTACAGTTCTCAACAAACATCTCAAATATCTGTCTAATTGGGGCAAGCTTATCCACCTTCTTTCTCTCCTCACGTGTTGCTTTGTCATCAAATCGTAGACAGCATAACAAGAAACGGAAGCGATTTAGTGACATAGTCATCCTGAACACCTCAATCCCAGTACCATCGTTACTCCAAATATCCTCAAGGTTGAGCCTATTAGCATGATAGGTACCAGCTAACATTAGCAGACCAATCAGCGCCTTCATTTCAACATGATCAGTGTCATTTGTTCTGCATGACTGAGCATACTTACTTTTCTTTGAAGCGATTATCGAGTTAGTATGCTCTACTAATACACCAATTATTTCCGGTGTGATGAAGACACCCCAAAGTTCTTCAGGAGAATTGGCATTGAGAGCTGGTCCCTTTAGTCCTTGTGTAAATTTGATAACATTGCAAGAATGAGTGTGACCTGGCATCCTAGGAGCATCCTTCTTCCACCATGTTTTTTTGTCTTTTCCCTCCCATCCATCACCAGTTTTTGACTTTTTCTTTTGGGGCTCTGTTGGTCGATCATCCGAGTCTGATTCATCAGCGTCTGGATCATCTGGGTCTGAGTCTGGATAATCCTCATTCACTTCTACGTTATCTTCTTCACCTTCACTGTCAGAATGAAAAACATTTCTTCCCTCATCTTCGTCGAATGAATTCTCCACTTCTACTTCATCCAACATCTTCTGTATCCTTGCCATGTCTGCATTGTAATCCATCTTCTGAAAGAGTAATGAATTGTAATAAATAAAATGATTATCTATATGAAAATGAACAGTAATTTTATGATGTGATTTTGACTACTTGCTGCAAATGACTGGTAGCAACATCAGTAAGCAGGACACAAAATATCAGCAATCAATACCGGCCAAAAGCTACCTGCTGCAACACTGCAATATTTGGTGACAGGAGACACCTACACCACCCTTGAAACTACGTTCAAGATTTCCAAACAAGCAATCAGTCTCATCATTCCAGAAGTTTGTGAGGCGTTGATTACAGCTCTCAGCAACTACATTAAGGTAAGGAGAATTATGACATTAACGAACCTTAAAAACACATACCTAACATTACCAAAGCAGATAATTCAGGATATCCAAAGTGATAGAAAAACACCATGTACATTTACCTTTCTTTAATACCTATATACCAACAGCAGCCCCTTTCAATAACTACAAATAAATATTCATAACAATACCCTTCAGCAATTATGCATAAATATGTTTATGACGCATGAATACGCTATGCCATTTATGAGCATAATTAGATAGTAACATTCAAATAATGATATAAAAACCAGTAGTGAATAATCTATTAAGGGTGTCATAAGCTTCTACTCAAAAACATATAAATTCTCAGTATATTTTTAAAGTTCAGTAATGTGTGGTTCATCCAACATATCGTCCGGGGCATGGACAGTCACGTTACATTCATCTGAAACTAAGGTGGAGGGGGGAGTGCCTAGGTGGATATTCCCAGTGGTTACGGGATTGAAAGTTATAGGATGGAGGAGGATAGTCAAAAATTCCCTGTTCTCTCTCATACAATATGTTTTGAACTCTATACTGCACTGTTGCTTAAGCATAGGGAGTTCTAATTTTCTTAACTTAGTGGCCACCAAGTCTCCAAATAATTGCTGCTCGTCTCTTTTCAATATGGCATTCATATAATTCATTCATAATACTATGCGTTTTCTACTATGTCATTTTTGTCTATTAGTTTGTCTGCAACACATAGCCTTCTAGTCTTTGTAGGAGGTCCAGCAGTACTCTGCTCATCATCTTGCATGGAATCACCAATCATTGCTAGTTCGTCCACACATCCATTATCGTCAGCCAATGCTGACGTATTATCACCAGTATCATTCTGATAGGGAAGAGAGCAAGTTGTTATTAATAAAATGAATTGTAGTGTGTGTATGTGTGTGTGTGTATTTACCTAGTTGTATTCTGTGGGAGGAGAGCTATGCTAGTAGTGACCCACTGTTGTATCTTTCCACATCCAGTTTTTCCTTAAAGTCATGTATAGTTTTAGCACTCACTGTTTCCTCTTTCAGTTTGTTCCAGATATCTATTACCCTGTGTGGAAAGCTATTCTTTTTCAGATCTCTTCTGTAACTGTCTTTCTAAAGTTTGTGTGTGTGTGTGTGTATTTACCTAGTTGTATTATACAGGAAGGGGAGCTATGCTCGCGGTGACCTGTTTTTGTATTTTGCAAGATCAAGTTTGTTCTTAAATTCTTGTATTGTCTATCATTCTATGTGGGAAGCTGTTCTTTTTCAGGTCTCTTCTGTAGTGTGTATTTACCTAGCTGTATTTTACGGGAAGGGGAGCTATGCTCGTGGTGTCCCGTCTTCATATCTTGTTTTACATAGACTGTTTTTAAATTTGTGTATTGTTTTTGCACACACCACATTCTCATCTAACTTGTTCCAAATGTCTATTACCCCGTGGGAAAAGCTGTTCTTTTTCAGGTCTCTTTTATAACCGTCTGTCTTGATTTTCTTTCCATGTCCTCTTGTATCTACTATCCCTTTTTTTTTTTCCTCTTTATCATTAGTTTCTATGCCTTTCATGATTCTATAGTTATCAAGTCTCCTCTCTCTTCTTTGCTCTAATGTTTGTAGCACAAGTTTTGCTAGTCTCTCTTCATATGATATTTCTAAGTGTTGGTGCCAATTTCGTAATTGCTCTTTGTATTCTTTCAAGTTTTGTTATACATTTTTTGTACTTGGTGACCACATCGTCGCTGCACACTCCAATCTTGGTCTTATCAAGGTGACTAGTCTTTTCTTCACCATGTCTTCATCCAGGTATGTAAATGCCACTATGATTGTTCTTATTAAATTATAAGTTTCTCCAAAATTTTGTTTATATGTTTCTCAGGGGACATATTATTCATAATAATGATTCCCAGGTCCTTCTCATTTTCTACTTTTTTAATTTCTTCCTCTCCCAATTTTTATGATCCCACTATTCTTTTTTTGCTTCTTCCAAATTCCATTATACTACACCTGTTAATATTGAATTCCATCTCCCACTTCCTACTCCATTCCCATAATTTATTGAGATCACTCTGCGGTGACTCACAATCTTCTACCACGTTCACTTTTTTCAACAATTTTGCATCGTCCACAAAGCTCATATAACTTTCAATTCCTTTATCCATATCATTAACCACTTCCATATGGTGACGCCTATGTAGGCGGCATGAGGAGCAAGTGGGTACTCGATGATGCCGACGTTTTCTGTTTCCCTTCCATTTTTCTCTATGAACCATTTCCTCACTTTCATATCCACTACTCTCCAATAGAATTTCTCTTTGTCTGACTCTGTTCTGTTCTCGTTTTTTTCCTTGGCTTCTAATCTTTTTGCTTTCTCATCCTCTCTTTTCTCTTTATTCATCTTTTTTTATCCATACCTGTTTATATAGATCACTTTTTTGCTAGTTTCCCTGTTTTTGCTAAGATATTCTTTGCTGTCGTTTGTGACCTGAATTTAACCTTAATTGGTCTGGTCTTATCTGTATTGTATTTCCCTATTCTATATATTTCTTCAATTTCTTTCCCTGTTTCTTGTTCATCTTCTTGAACTACTTCTAATAGATCCTGGTGCCGCAGCGTCTATGCCGTGGGACCACCCCCCCAACCCCAAGAGTTGGGGGCCAAACGGCAGCAACCAACCCTGGCCACCGGCTCTACGCAGGTGGCACCGATCCCCAAGAGGAGCTACGACTGCCTTGGGGAGAACCACAATCCTTTTTTCAACATGCAATGTTACGTTTTTTCTGCACCGAGGGGTGATTCTCCGGCAATCACCTCTCTTCTTCTACTTTTAGCTGGAGATGTAGAGAGCAATCCTGGGCCCACCACAAAATACACATGCCCAACATGCTCCAAACCCATTACCTCGAGCAGACAGACAAAGGGCTCAGTTCAGTTCAATATGTGCAAAAACTGGGCCCACCTCACTTGTAAAACACTTGCTGACACAAACACTTGGACATGTTCTACCTGCCCTCCAGTAACCCCACTCCCACCTCCCCAACCACAGCCAGCACCGTTACCCACTCTCAATTTCCCTTCGCCCTTATCCCCAATCAGTACTCCCCTTCCTTTGTCCCCAATCAGTACTCCCCTTCCTTTGTCCCCAATCTCTCCTTTCCCCCCTTCTAACCCAGATCCTATACCTTCCCCATCAACATCCCAACCTCAACTCCAAATGGCAACATACAACACATACAGAACACACAACATCAGCATATTACAACACAACATTGACGGTATTAACTCAAAAAAACATGAACTGGAACACTTTCTTAAACAACACAACATACACATTGCAATTATACAAGAAACAAAACTAAGACACTCACACAAAATACCATCATTTCATAATTACACCACCATCAGACAAGACCGGACCGACGGCAATGGCGGTGGACTCATCACCCTGATCCACCAGTCCATCTGTTTTGTGGACACAAGTGCCACAACCAAAATTCTCCTCCCTACCACTGATAACACTACCGAAATCCAATCCATTCGAATCCGCACAGGTAACAAATCAACACTAACAATAGTGAACATGTACATTCCCCCCCCCATCATCCCCCACAGTTCCAAACACCTTCAAGCTAGCCATACACCTGCAGATTTGATCGTTCATGACCAACAGATATGGAATGCGAGAGATGAAATCTGCCGCTCTACTCGCCACTAACTGCGCAGACTAAATCGCTCAGATATCCAACTCCACCTCCAGTGTGTGTTCAGCAGTAGTGGCAGGCGCACGTGGGCAAACCAACCAGAAAAGTCATGGACGATAAGAAAAAAGCATTAGCAACCTTGGTGATATGTAGTGCTATGAAGTCCAGAAAGCGGAAACGATCGTGTTGGACAAAGAAATGGCTTCAAAGAAGAGATGAATTTTCTCATATGACACTTCTAAAAGAATTAAAAGAAAATAACCCAGATGATTTTAGAAATTATTTGCGAATGTCAGATGAGGTATTCCAAGAAATACATGCCACTATTGCCCCCTTCATACAAAAGCAGGATACGATGCTCAGAAAGGCAATCAGTTCCGAACAAAGATTAATAGCAACCTTGAGATTCCTGGCAACTGGAAGGTCTTTGGAGGATCTTAAATTTTCAACTGCTATTTCTGCACAGTCTCTGGGAAACATCATACCTGAAACCTGCAGAGCTTTATGGCATGCCCTACGAGACCAGTATATGAAGGTATGTTCCAAATTATATTAAAACTAAGGTATTTTTCTGTTTATTTATGAATGCATACAAAAATTGGTAAACCTCTCATGACATGTTGTCATCTCACAAATAATAATAATATTAATGGCTCTACCTATACCTAATGGCATGTATAACATTTAAGAAAATAGAAAGAAATCACCTAATTAACAATTATTCCTTTATCCAGTACAAAAACAAATGGATGTAATGTTATTCTTGTATCCGTCTCATAGATTTTTTGTGACACATTACATGTTAGTATAGGAAACATTGCTATCAATACAGTCGGAGGGTGATGGTTGGTACGGTGATGGTTGGTAGTCAGGCGTACTGTTTGTGTAATATCCACTGTTGTAATAGACAGGTTTATATACTGTATGATGCTGTCCATCAACAAGTTTATTCAACTGTGTCTGACATATTATGTCTGATATCTTCTGTTTCGCAAGAACACGTTGGTTCTCATTCAGTTCTCTTAGCTCTGTAGCAATGTAACGACCAAATGAATCACATGAGTCGTCTGTTTTCTTAAGAACAGACATAGCCTGTTCTACAAGGTTATCTACTTGGCACACCTTACGTTTTAGCCCTTTGCGTGATGGAGGCTTCATAGGTGTGGATTAATTCATACTGCAACTCGGCTGCGCCACTTGTTCATTCTGTAGAGAAATAAAAAATTGATTAAAAAAAATAAATAAATAAAAAATAATAATAAAAATAATAAATAATAATAATAAAATAAATATAATATATATATATATATTATAATATAAATAATAATTAATATTTAATTGATTATATGAAAGCATCTGTTATCTTGCACTTGAATAGAACCGAATAATATATGTATCCAATAAATATTCAGATTTTTCTTATTTTGCTGACTGCTTTATATTATAAATATAATACGCTTTTTGTAAGCAATATTGTTTTCGGGCCAAAATGTATTATTTGAGATGTTAGGTTGGAATTAAGTCACACACGTAGCTGTTAATGCAAATATTTCTATTTCTTTCTCAGTTTCCTTCGACTGAAAATGAGTGGCTGGCGGTTGCTGCTGATTTTGAAGGCTACTGGAATTTCCCAAACTGTGGAGGAGCAATTGACGGGAAACATGTGAGGATTATTTCCCCTGCAGGAAGTGGATCCTACTATCATAACTACAAAGGGTTCAAAAGCGTCATCTTAATGGCTATTGTAAATGCGAATTACGAGTTTATGATGGTGGATGTCGGAAGAAATGGAAGACTGTCAGATGGTGGAGTTTTCCAAACTACAACTTTCTGCAAAAAACTCCATCGGCATGAACTCAATCTGCCATCAGCAGACATGAACAAAGAAAGTTTGAATTTTGTCTTCCTCGGAGACGATGCGTTTGCTTTACACGAGAATCTATTGAAACCATTTGCTCTTAGAGATCTAACTATAGAGAAATGAATATTCAATTATAGAGTTTCCAGAGCAAGACGGGTCGTAGAAAATGCGTTTGGCATTTTAGCAAACCGTTTTCGCATCTTTCACACAACAATCAATATGAGTCCAAACAAAATAGACGCTGTTGTGCTAGCTTGTTGTATTTTACATAATGTATTGCGGCAAAAAAATAAAGGTGGTTATACACCAACCACTATGGTTGATCGAGAAGATATTGAGAGTCGGCAATTGATCCCAGGTTCTTGGAGAAACGAAGAACAACAACTCACCCCTCTTCAAGCGAACCTAAATAATACAGGGCAAGCTGGCGGCAAACAGAATAGAGACAAGTATGTTACCTACTTCAATACTACTGGAGCTGTGCCTTGGCAGAACGATATGGCCTGAAATGGTACTATTAATGCTGATCACTTTGCTTACTATTTATTTTACTGTTTAACTTTAGTTTAAACTTGAGGCGTACATTTCTTAGATTTCTGTAATACAATATTTGAGTTCTGACAAATTTACAGTAATGTTTACAATGACCTACATTCATTTGTACATGTATGTATTAAATAAAACGTTTCAGTTATTATAACATTTCACTTACCTCAACTTCAACATCCGGTTGGTCACATTGATTATCTTCCTGTGTCGGTTGTTCATCGTGGTCCGCACTGTCAATGCTACAGAATGATTCACGTGGCTCTTCATGATCAGCAGTAAACGCCAGTAATTTGTAATACCAAAGTTTTGGCACATATATCCCATTAGCACCAACACCTGATTTCGTAGATTTTCTAACTTTTGCATGTTCTTTTCTAAAAGCATTCCTCAAGTTTGCTATTTTCTTCTTTACAAAAGATACATCACAGTCAGGGTTTACTGTTTGACAATAAGTTAAAAGACTTTTGTAGGCTGAATCTCGTTTGTCACGATTTGTATGCTCTGGGGATTTTACTTGCCATAAGCACGTATGTGTTTTATAGATTTCAATGAATTCTGTTATAAAATCTGTATTCGTAAAACGAGCGTCAGATACACAAACCATGGTGACACCGCTCAGGGCACAACCTATCTCTCCTGCTGTCAGCCACACACTGAACTATTCAACCTGTGGAAGGAAAGAACTCTCGCATTTATCCATAGACTCAGCGATAAAATCTGTACGGGGGTAAAAACTTCCAACATGATGGAAGATCAAAATGAGCGATTTGATGTGCGAGGTTTTATCTTTATCGCCCCATACACAGGCAGATATTTAGGAGATTTGGTCCGTAGCGATCAAATCTGCTGGAACTGAGCGATCAAATCTGCAGGTGTATGGCTAGCTTTAGGCTCCTTTGAGGTGGTACACGTTGCTACTTTCCAGGACTCGCATATTATAGCAGCTTCTGTACTACAGTCTCCTCCAACTCGTGACCCTGCTCACTTAGCTTCTGAGTTTGCCATATTTGTAGGCGAGATTGATTTTCCTGATGAGAAGCCTTGTCTCCTTGAATTGTTAGTTACCCACCGTCAGGCTTTGGCTTTGCCCGGTGATCCACTTGGTGTTTCAGATCGTGTGGTTCATAGAATTGATCTTCAGCCAGGTGCTCGTCCTGTTTACGTCCCCTCTTACAGGCTACCTCACTCTCGTCGGCTTATAGCCCAGTCCTTGGTTAACGATTTATTGCGTGGTGTTGTACAGGAGTCCCACTCAGAGTGGAACTTTCCTCTTCTCCTGGTGCCTAAGAAAGAAGGATCTTTTCGTCCTGTTGTTGATTACAGGAGAGTTAACGAGGTCACTATTCCAGACCATTATCCTCTGCCTCTCTTAAGCGAGCTTCTTCAGTCCATTGGCACTGGTAATACGGTGTTCACCACCTTATATTTAAAAGCAGGTTTTTGGCAGATACCCCTGGAGGAGAAGTCTCGTAAAGTCACGGCTTTCTCGACTCCCAGTGGACACTATGAATGGCTTCGTTGCCCCATGGGTTTGCAGAATGCTCCTTTGACTTGCCAGCGGTTAGTTAACTCCATTTTTCATGGCTTAGTTGGAGATGGACAGTTTGTTTACCTGGATGATTTTATTTTAGTTTCCAAAGATGTGGAAAGCCACTTTAATAAGTTGTCCAGGTCTTGCAACGTTTTGCTGAAGCTGGGTTGAAACTCAACTTACCCAAGTGTTCCTTTTTCAAGTCTAGTATCCAATTCCTAGGTCATGTTGTAGACAAACATGGTACCCACACCACAGGTGATAAAATCAAGACGGTGAGAGACTTCCTTATACCGAAGACAGTTGAACATGTACGTTCCTTCCTTGGACTTGCATGATACTATCGTGCATTCATTAAAGACTTTGCTTCAATTGCTTCTCCTCTCACTCGCCTTCTCAAGAAGGACTCTTCCTTCCAGTGGCGTGATGTTCATCAGAATAGTTTTGATTCTTTGAAGCTTGCTCTTACTGCAGCGCCTGTGTTGGCCTTCCCTGATTACAGTCTTCCCTTTACAATTTGTACAGATGCTTCTGGTACAGGCATTGGAGCCGTACTCATACAACAAGTAGACGGGCATAGACCTCATGTTATTGCATATGCTAGTCGCATTCTTAATAAGCCTGAGTCCCATGACTCTGTTACTCATTTAGAGGCCCTGGCAGTGGTGTGGGCTTTAAAGCATTTCTGTGATATCATTTTTGGATATTCTATTACAGTCTACACGGACCACACTGCTGTCACTCAGCTTTTCAAGGGCAAAAATCTTTCAGGCCGTCTAGCCAGATGGTTCCTCACGATCGAGGAATTCAGTCCAACCCTTAAGCATATCCCCGGGCGTGCGAACAATGTTGCTGATGCACTTTCACGTAATGTCCCTGTTGCAGCTGTTGCAGTGATTAATAACTTTTCCCTGAAGGATCTGGCCAAAGCTCAGCGTGATGACTCTGTTTGGTCTGTGGTCATTTATGCTTTGGAGTCTGGTGATGATACCATCTTACCGGCTTTACCAGTACCCCTGTCCCAATTTTCCTTGCAGGACAAGATACTTGTTCGTAATGTGGAAGTGTTTGAGCAAGATGTGGCACAGCTAGTGATTCCCGAGTCTCTAGTTCCCATTGTTTTGTCCCTTGCTCATGATGCCCCTCAGGCTGGTCACCCAGGTCGTGACATAACTCTGCCCATGGCGCATAAGAAGTATTATTGGCCTAACATGCGACTAGACATTACCTCTCATGTAGCCCGGTGTAGTTCTTGTGCCCAGAACAAAGGTTCTACGAGCACTGCTCCCATTTTAGAGAACCCTACTCCTTCTCGCCCTTTCCAGACTGTGGCTATAGACCTTTTGCAACTGCCTCGTAGCACTCAAGGCTCTGTGTATGTCCTTGTGTGTGTGGACCACTTTAGTCGTTTTGTAGTCTTAGCTCCCTTACGTAACAAATCTGCACCAGTTGTAGCACATGCTTTAGTTTCCCATGTGTTGTGTCCATACACCACTCCTTCGGTGTTCCTTAGTGATAATGGGACGGAATTTAGGAACGAGGTTTTGGCAGGTATTTGCGAATGTTACGGCATCAAACAGACATTCGTGACTGCTTATTATCCGGCGTCTAATGGTCTTGTTGAAAGGACGAACTGGAAAATTTTAGAGGTCCTACGTCACCTTGCTAGTAATTTTAATGAGTCTTAGGAGGATTGGCTTCCCCATGTCAGTGCTTGTATCAATAGCACCATTAATGTTTCTACGGGCAAAACGCCTCATTATGTTATCTTTGGAGTTGAGAAACGGCTCCCATATGATGTGCTTGACAGCCCTGCTCGTCCCCTCTACAATTTTTATGACTATAATAAAATCCAGAGTCATGTGATGCATGCCATTTATAATTCTGTAAGAGAACTGGATGTTTCAAAAGCCGACATGTTGAAACAACATGATCATGCAAAACCTGTGACCATCAGTGTTGATCATGTCTTCAAAAGCATGCCTGATCGCCAGTCGAAATTGAATTGTAAATTTGAGGGCCCCCTTTTGGTGACTGAACGCCTACACCATAACAAGTTCAGGATTTTTTACCCTTCTAAATGCCTTGGTGAGATTTCACACTCTGATAGGCTCAAGAAGACTCAAGTGCCTGTCCCTGCCTTTACCCAGCCTCCTCCAGGGCCCACTGTAAGAACTATGCCTTGTTTATCTACCCCTCATAACTATGACCTTAGGTCAAGGGGTCCTGTAATTACCTAAACTTTCATTGTGTATTATGTATTCTTTGTGATGTTTACCATTTTTTTGTGTGTGTCCCTTTCTTGGTTATAATGTGTAACTATTGTTTAGCTCTTAAGTGTACTGTTTTGAATTGTATTTTGTCGTGTTTAGATATTAAGTATCATGTCCCGGACGTCCGGCAATTGCTGTATTTGTATTTTTGTTAACTGGCGCCAGTCTTATGTTCCTTTATGTGTTTGTATGTATTGTCTTTATGTAATTAATTATGTATGTATTTATTTAATGTATTGGGTGTGCTATTGTATCCATTTTTCCCACACTTTTGTCTGCCACTGTTGCATATGTGGTGTGTGTGTGGTTTGTCCTTGTGTATTTTGGATTCTCCTTGCCTCGGTCAGTCTTTTTCTTGTTTGCTCGGTGGGGTCACCGAGTGGTGCTGGCCGAGCGATGTGTTAGCGTGGTATGTTGTATATCATACCATTATTATTGTACATTGTACTTGTGTGTTGCTTATTTGGGGAATTATATGTTTCCCCCTCTTTATAAAATTGTCATATGTTTTGTTGTTGTTTTATTATTTATTGTAATTATGTGTACCGTAATCATTGTGTATATTTGTAATTATATTGGATATCGCAAATGCGATGCACGGCTTTTCGCGTGAATTGGCAGCTTGGCGTCAGTTCGGAGCCAGCTCTCTTTGTATTCACACGCATTAGTTGTCAGTGGTATCAGTGATTACAGTGTACTTCCCACTATTTGACTTTCATTTCTTGTAGCCACCCGGCACATTGTAACATTTACATTATTAGGTATTGAATAGGTAGAGCTACACATTCGACCATAAAAAATGACACATTGCACTAGTAATATGTTACTAGCAAGCATATCTGCCACTGCTGCAGGATACTCCACTAACAAAAATATGCATTTTTTTTTTTTTTAACTTTTTTTTTTTAACACTCAACATTATTAGTAGGCATAGGCATTTCAGCTATTCATAAATATAATGTAACTTTCTGATTTCATAGGTCACGAAATCTGAAGTGGAATGGAAACAGGTTGCCCAGGAATTCGAAGACCTATGGAATTGTAACTGCGTCGGCAGCGCCGATGGCAAGCACGTGTTAATCCAAATCCTGCCAACTCCGGCTCCTACTACTTCAATTATAAAGGGTCTTTCAGTATTGTTCTTATGGCTATTGTTAATGCAAATTACCAATTTATGATGGTTGACGTGGGAGCGAATGGCCGAGTGTCAGACGGTGGTCATGAAGAACAATTTGTTTTGGAGGAAGTTGTGTAATAATCAACTTAACATGCCTGCTTCTCCTGAGTTACCAGGAACGGGTAAAAATTTGCCCAACGTGTTCGTTGGTGACGAAGCGTTTCAACTACTCCCTAATTTTATGATGCCCTATAATAGAGCCGCTTTGACAAATGAGAAACAAATTTTCAATTACAGGCTGTCACGTGCTAGGAGAGTAGTAGAAAATGTGTTTGGAATACTAAGAGATTCAAAATTTTCCAAAAAGAAATTAAATTTGAACCACGCAAAGCTAGGCAAATTGTTTTGGCATGCTGTGGATGTGCTGTGTCTTGCGACACTGCTTCTGACCCAGGGCAGTGGACAAGGTGCAGGGATGACCCATCATCCAGGAGGTGCTCAGATAAGAGGGAGGGTGGAGGGGTGTGGAGTGTATTCAGGGATGGAATGGGTGGAAACGATTTTATGCCTTTCCCTTTTTGGCTACCTCCCTTGTAAGGGGGAAAAAGCCTTGGTATATGTATGAATGTATGTCATTTGCACAACTATTTATGCAATAAAAACCAAACTCATTATTTGCGAGAACATGACATTGATATTGAGGATACTTGTACTGGTCATGTAGAACCTGGTTCATGGAGGCAAGACACTCAACTAATGCCACAACTACAAAGAACAAAAGGTAATTCCACAATTGAAGCAAAAACAGTGAGGGATGACTTCTGCAAATTCTTCAACACCTCTGGATCAGTTCCATGGCAAAATAAGTGCCTGGATAATTAATGTCAACAGGACTTAGCAGCAGAAGTGTAGTAATTTTGTAATTATTAAAGTGCTATTAAATCTATACTTAATAACCTAATTATCTATAATCTATACTTAATAACCTAATTATCTATAATCTATGACCCGTCATCTAGGAGGTGCTAAGATGGGAGGGAGGGTGGAGGGGTGTGGAGTGTTTTCAGGGATGGAATGGGTGGGAATGATTTTATGTCTTTTCCTTTTTGGCTACCTCCCTAGTAAGGTGGAAAAAGCCTTGGTATATGTATGTATGTTGAGACATTGTGACAAGTTGAAAAAGGTGGAAAAAGAGAGTCACGAGTCTCGTTCCGAGTTTATTCCTGACCGGTTTCGCTTGTAGTTTCTTCATTCCTCTGAAGAAGCTACAAGCGAAACCGGTCAGGAATAAACTCGGAACGAGACCCGTGACTCTCTTTTTCCACCCTTTTCAATATGTATGTATCTATAATCTAATCTAATAATAATCTAATAATCTATAATCAATAACCTTAACAATCTAATACCAACAAAAAAACATTTAATATATATGCAACAATAAATCATTTAGTAGCTATATATGAAAAAATGTATTTATGGGTTAGGTTAATACAGTAAACTCGCGCTTATCCGAACGCGTTATAACCGAATAATCGCATTAATCGAACATTTTCTCAATACGGTAGCCATCGCTTCAACCGAATGTATTTGGATCTCAACCGAACATTCAAACACCCCGCCGCCTCTTCCGCCACCCCCGCAAGCTTCACCAAGTGCTCACACGGTGGCAGCACACTCCATGTTTAAACCTGATCGGCTGTTTGGCGGTACATACATTCGTGAGTCCTCTCGGTGACGATACATTATCACAAGCTCTCCTTAATCATTTTCTCTATATACTCTATAGAATATGTTTATGAACTATTATAAGCATTTCCATGTGTATGTTAAGTTTACAGGTACGAATATGGCAGCTGACATTACCGTATAAAACTCTACGGGAATGAAACATACAAAGTCGGATTAACCGAACATTTCGATTAATCGGACATTTCTAATCCCCCTTGGAGTTCGGATAAGTGGAAGTTTACTGTATAATGTACTAGCTGGACCCGTGGAATATCCATGAGGGATAAATTCTAAATATATAGATATATACCTACGCAGTAACTATTATGCAACTATAATCATAATGCACAGATTTTTTTTATGTAAGCAAAAACTAACATTTTTGTTTTAACAAAATTAAATGGTCTCATGCTGAATATTTGTGCAATTTAATTAGGTATGTTTATGCAGGTATAATTATTATCAGAGTACATTATTTAATACTAGTGTTTGTTTTATTAAATAATGTAGAATAAAATTCAATTTTAGCAATAGCTGTAGGTAGTACCTATTACCTAATACGATTTTTGGATTTTCAAAGAAATAAAGAAAGAAAGATTCTTACCTCAGAAGTTTCTGTTTCCGCAACTTCGATTTGATCTTTAATAAAAGAGAGATCCTTGTAGTACCACAGAGAAGGTTCGGGAATATCATCCGTCGATGCTCCACTTCTTTTTGTTCTTGATCGCTTTGTATTCCCGATTATAATTTGTTCTTAAAACATTTATTTTTTTCTTTAGTTCTTCAACAGTAAAGTTTGGCTTCAATGTGTGCAAAGCACGTGTTATTTTTAGTAGTGCTGCACTTTTTTTATTTCGATTAAATCTTTACTTTTCACTCTCCAAAGTTCAGGGTTATCCCTATATAATTCAATTAGGAGGCTTGTGAACTCACGCTCTGTTACACGTTCTTCTTCCATAGCTGCCTACGAATGACTGACGCAATGCTTGATCAAAGTTGCCCTAGACAATCAAGCATCAGCGATTGAGCTCGAGTCATTCAAACTTTCTATCAATCACCGTCAACGCTTGAGTCAATCGTCAAAACAGCTCTTAGATGGTCAAGCATGCTTTCTTCAAGCAATTGCATCCAGCTTTTGATCAATCAGCTTGATCGTCTAGGGCCTGCTTAACATTAGCATGTGTATATTTACATAATTTCTTACGGAGTTCAACATCCCAACAATTATACACTCCTCCACATAATTTGATACCTTTGATATGGACTATCACACTGTTATCCCAGGATCTTGGAGGGAAGTAGATCTACCACCACTTGAGGATACACTGATACCACTAGAACCACTAATGGTGAACAATACAATGTAAATGGCAGTGCCATCCGTAGAGAATTTACAGAGTATTTCTTCAGTGATAGGGGTCATGTGAGCAGGCAGGATAGGCACATGTAAAGAGTATGTATATAGGACATGATAAAGGAAAGATAGTACATGAATACTAAACAGATATATTGGTAGTTTAATTTTACTGTTTTCTAAATGCAATATTGTAAAATTTCATTTGAAACAGACTAATGCTAATTACTGTAGTATTATATAGAAATGTGCTTATTATCTTACCTGAAAACCAGCATTATATATCTTGTGTGGTGTGTGTTTGTCCACCAGGAACATGCTGTCGAAGCCAAACCATTGGCTGTGGTATCTATCACCACCACTGCTGCCGGATTTTTTCTCTTTAGTTTTTTCAGTTCTCTTCTGAACTGTCCAACAAGATTTTTTTTATTTTCTTCTCAGCATCTTTTTGGTCTACATTAAAAACTTTGGCTATATCAACCCAAGCATCTGAGCTCTTTATGCGGTTCTCGTACATCATATGGGTTGGTTGCCAAAGCAACGTGTGGCTCCGATAGCACTCAATCAACTCCAGCATCTTGTATCTCATCCACTCCATGTTGGTCTGTTGGTTGGTGAGAGGTCTCTGATGACATCACCCTGTCCACACCAGGATTGCCAACATGTCACCTAACAAATCCATACCAACATGTCTACTACAATGTTCCTCAAAGTTTTAACAACTTGTTACCCAACTTGTCAGTCTTAATGTTCCCACCATGTTTTGTCAATGGTGTGGATGCAGCCTTTCCCTCTAGACAAAATTTGAAGGAATAGGAAAACATACACTTTAAGTAAATAGTATATTTGCAATTCAATTTTAAAATTTGTGTCCAAAATGATCCTGACACTAAGAAAATAGGTACCATACATACAGTACAATGAGATGACAAATTGAACATATCTTAACACATTTGAAAGTAACATTATAATCTAGTGTGAAGACCTTTGTTATCAATAACAACTTGATATCTCTTTCCACAGGAATGAACTAACATACAGCACTCTTCAACAGATATCTGGCACCATTCATCTTGAAGAATATACCAAAGTTCTTGTACTGTTTTAGTGTTTCTTGCATTTGCTCTTTCACAAAGTATCTTCCAGGCATCTTCAATAAGATTAAGGTCTGGGCTCTGCTTGCAGGCCAGTCTAGAACCTTGATTTCTTGGTCAACTAAAATTAACTTCACCAGCTTTGTCGTGTGGCAGGGAGTTATCCTGCATAAAGATTGCAGGTTGAAAAGAAGCAGCATGCTGATAAGGCACCACATGTTAGCACAGTAATTCCTTGTACACCTGTGCATTCACTTTGCCCTGCAAGTGAATAAGAGGCCCAATGCCCTCTGCTAAAATTATGCCCCAAACCATAACACTCCCACCACAAAACAATCAACTGCTCTTGATGCAATTTTTAATCATTTTTCACCTGTCTTGTGACAAGCAAGTCTCTGCTGTATTACTTGTGTACAACTACAAAAAAATGTATAATCAAGATGTCAACACTGGCATCCTCATGTCATGTATTTTGTACAATATGTAAAAATGGTGTCTGTAATTGTTTTTGTGTTATGAAATTGTGTTTCTATTACTGGCATTCCTGGCAGATGACATTTGAGTGGTCTGGGCATACAGGCTGGTCACAGTGGGTGCACACTATCCTTGTCTGCTTGGCTGTTCTCCAATTGCAGAACGCACATCGTCTCTTCCTGTGTGAAGTTGTAGGACGGTCCAACACCGACCTCTCATCAACGATGTTGAAGCCTACCTTGATTGCAGTTATGAGAGATATTCTCATCCCCCTCTGTTGAATCCTCATCTGTGCCCATGGTCTCACAAGTTCACTGGCAAGCGTGAGCATGAAAATGCGTTGCACTTTGACACCACCTTTTATCTTGGACAAAAGGAAAGCATTGACAACAGATAGGTTTATGAGTCCATAAAAAAGACAAAGGCTCCATCTTTGGGTTTTTCTACAACATGAGTACCTGCGACACATATTATCCATTACATCTACCCCTCCCTTGGTTTTACTGTAGTAATGGATAATTTTGGGCTTGTTCTTTTCCCCTATCTCAGGAGTATTGTGTTTAGATGACAACAGCAGCACTATTTTATTTTGCTTTGGTTTGTAGGACACCATGGTCAGGTTCTGTCTGAACAGAAAAATGCTGGTACCCATGGGGCGATTCATTTTGGTGTCAATCATAGCGTGAGGCACATACCCTTTGCATTGTAGTGTCCCGACCATCGTCGTCCTTCTCTTGTACAGGTCATCTGCAAGGGGCATGGACGTGAACCAGTTGTCGACAGTTATAGTTCTGTTGCTGTCGAGATACGGTTCACACAGCTTCATCGTGTAATATTCCCCTATTTTTCCAGGGACTGGTTGTTGTAATCGGTGCTTCCCCAAGTCCACAATGCCATTCAGCATGTAACCGTTTGAGCTGTCACACGCCGAGATGATCTTGAGTCCGTACTTCTTGGGTTTCTTACTCGTATAAAATCTGAAGTTGCAGCGTCCTCGAAACCCCAACATCTGTTCGTCAACTGTTATGGCTTCGCCAGGAACATAATTTTCCTGACAATTTGTTACAAATGTTTCCCACATGTACCTGAATGCAGCCATCTTGTCAGTCTTCTCTCGTTCCTTCCGTGTAGTGTGGTCATCAAAACATATTGCCTGTAAAAGGAATCTGAATCTTGATTCATTTAGCCCAGCACGGTACAAAACTGACCCATGCAGTGGATCAAACATTTCCCTTGCTGTTCGTTTATTATCTTGTTTGGCACCACTCTCTATAAGAATGCCCATGAGGGCCAATATTTCCTCTGAGCATGTGTGACCACAGGATCCCTTAGCTTGATTAGCATATTTTGGTGCCAAACCATCAATTCTCTGGTTGGTGTAAGTTACCACATTTTGCACCATATCATCTGTGACAAACAGTGAATAAAAATTACTTGCAGAGATAGCATCCCTAGACTTAGCTGTTAGTCCTTGTGTGTAAGGTATAGCTGGTTGTGCAGCTGTGGTTCTTTGCCGCCTAGGTGTCCTAGACCATACAGTTTTATCCAATGTGCGAAGTTGGCTAACAGATAGGTTGAAGAGGTAGCGGCTAGCATCATCTGTACTGGTAGAGGGGGTGACAGGGGACGGCGTTAGTCGTGAGGTGCGACGTGTTGACTCTGGTGGGCTGTGAGAAGGGGGTGGCACAGCTGCGGCTGGTGGAGCATCCTGGGCGGGCCAGTCGCATTCACTATCATGAGAACCATATGACAGTCGGTGTTGGGGTTCATCCGAATCGTCTGGTATATAATCTGGGTCAGGGGCATCACTGGGCTCATCAGTAAGCATAATACGACGCCTCTTGGGTCTCAGAGTGGAGGTGTAGAGGGCACGTCTGGTGGATACCGGCAGCACCACTGCCTCAGCCGGCTCCTGCTCCTTGTGTTGTGTGATCACGACACTCATACCATCACGTTCTTCTGTACACTCAATCAATGTCACTGATGATGCATGTGACACAGGAGATGGCAACACAATGGGTGGTGATGCTGCCACATGGCCCCTTATAGGGCTGACTTGGCCACCTCCCTCAGAACCCTCCTTCACCATCCCAATGGCGGTATCGGTTTCACTTATGGAGTCTGCCGTGTTATCTTCAACATGTTCAAACTCCTCAGAGTTCTGAAGCAGCATCAAATGTTCATCTGTGTAGTATTTTGTGTGTTTCATGGCTGTCGCCACTACCTACAAAGAAAACAAAAGGAAAACCACTATGCAGCACTTCATTTTGTATCATTTGGGTCATTTACAGCTTAAAAAAAAATCATTTTTTTTCTAAGTTATCACGTAAATAAAATATCATGGCATCACTTTCACTTTCTGTTTTCAATTATCCCAACATAAGAACACGACATGTGCCATATGGATACACTAAGACTTACCAGGGTTGTAGACATGCAGAACTTGGAAGTGCATCACCCACCAATGGCAAAACGTTCATTACTGAGACTTCAAACAATAAAAGTTGCCAGTTAGCCAATTATGTGGACATCACAGCCCGCATAAGCTCAAACTACGCATTACATGATTCCAAATGGCACAGGTCAAGTAATCTAGGGGTGAATTAATACAGGTAAATTAAAGCATCCGGATCATGTTGAATACAAAATTTTTAAGACTGAATTGCAAATATACAATTAACTTTCAGCATATGTTTTCCTATTCCTTCAAACTTTGTCTTGAGGTAACCTATCCTTGTAGGACATCATGTTCCAATTTTTTAAATCTCATCTTAACTTTCAAGGACGATATTTGTAACTTTAATATAAAATTATAAGTGTCTGGAATATTTTGGTTGCTACTGTATACATATATTGCTCCCATTTTATGTCCAAGATAAACTTATCCCTGGATTGCTATACATAAGATTTTATGACAATTTAGGTCGACCTTTATCCAAATGGAATCACAATAGGGAAAAAATAAGATAAAATATATAAACTTGTTTTACTTGTACATATTGCTGCATCATTGCAAAACTGTCATAACTCAAATTTCGTGATTTTTCAGGAGAAGCATTTTAAAGTATCTAAGTCCTATAATTTTAATAATTTTACCCTAAGCAACAAAACTTACCATCTTGATTAGGTAAATAGGGCTCCACTTGAGTGTTAAATAAATAAAAAGAAAATATGTTGATTTAAATTAACTTGAATGAGATTTTTATTTCTATTTTTTGACTTACAACGCTTTATCAACAAAAATAAAAAGTTTTAGGTGTTTTATTTCATTTTAGGTCTTTATATAAAAAAAATGCAAATCTGTAAGTTTCAGTTTATTATAAAGCCAATATTCCTTAGAAAAGGAACAGTATAATCCATTCAATAACAAAAAAAAGTTCAAAATAAACTCATAAAGGCTGATTACACACAAAAAAACAAATAAAACATTATATTCTGTTGTTATCTTGTCACAAAATGCAGACCAAAATCAAGGAAATTAGGCCTCTTTTCAAATCAATAATACAATTAAAAAAGTAAAGAGGTTGACTACACCACAGGAACCAATTAAGCATCAAATTCTGTTACTATCTTGTTATAAAA
This sequence comes from Oratosquilla oratoria, assembly GCF_046742065.1. NCBI lineage: Eukaryota > Metazoa > Arthropoda > Malacostraca > Stomatopoda > Squillidae > Oratosquilla > Oratosquilla oratoria. Next base: position 35,177,557 of record NC_134815.1, on the reverse strand, counting down.
ATCAGAATAGGGATGCGGGATCAGGCCTTTTTCACACAGTTCTTTGAGATCTTTTTTCTTGTTTTCACTAATAGCAATTTTCTTGGAGTAACACTGCAGAAGGTCTCTTACCACCTTTGGTTTCTTGATCAACTGGAAACGTTTGAATTCGTCACTGTATGAATATTTGACGGAAACTGAAGTTGGACTTTGTTTTTCGAACTTCATGACTTTGATGTCACTTAATCTTAATTCTTTAACATTAATCGGTCCCATTTGTGTAGAGAGACACTTCACGTTCTTAAAATCATCGTACTGCATTTCGCGAACACGGTACGGTTGCCCTCTTTTTCTCACAGAGTGAACAGCAGTAACAAGGGTTTCTGGAACGAATATTGGCCCCCTTTTTTTCAGCCTCCTTATTTGCTTTTCAATAAGAGAATGTGCAGAATCACCTTCATTCTGAGTATGGCCTTTGATTAGGAATTTATGAGTGATTGACTCAACAGGCAAATTAGTGACAGCATACAAATACAATGCGAACATAAATTTATTTTTTTGCTGCCCAGAACAATTATCAGAATAGAAAATTATTTCAATGTCTTGTCCTTTATTCTTATCACATATTTTTCCTATGTAATTGAGGATGCAAGTGCCAATTTCATTTGCTCCTTGCTTACCATTTGTTTCATCCCAAACAAAACAGTCACAGTCATTCGTCTTCAGATCATAAACTGTGAAATTTAGGACATTCAATTTTGATTTATAATAAAAGGTGGACACGTCACCTTGTGGGAGTTGCATAACGGCTTGTAGATCATACACAGCTACTATAGCATTTCCTTCAGTCTTATCTTGCTTCTTTTCTTCTCTTGAAAGCTGCTTTTCAGATTGATGCATGTCATACTTTTCTTTCAAGTTCTCTTTAGCTTCTCCCTCTGCACTGTTGAACAGTATACACACGTCACATTGATCTTTCTTTGGAGCGAAGAAAGAAATATTGAACTCGTTAACAAATATACTGTGGAACATCGCGTAATTTGCGTAGGGCTTCTTGTTTTTTTTCGATCCTTTGACATAATCCCTGTGAATGTCTGCCAGGCTTCGAGACCCACAAATGAATGTCCTAGCTGATTGTGCCCTTGTGTAGTGACTTTCGATTCTAGGAATCGAGTCGATATGAGCTCTAATTCCTTCTTTAATTTGTGGATCAAGCGTAGGTTGCTTTCCGTGTTTTCCTCTTTTATCTCCTTCAGACATCACCCCAGCTACTTTGTTCTGTTTAGCTAATGCTGTTCTAATAACTCTATCATTAATGTCTAGAGTATTCATGAAAAAAGTTTTGCAGACTCTTGTTAATGTACCACTCACTGGAAAGGAATAGGAAATGTTGTTTCCCCTTGGTCCACGCTTTCTGTCTTCCCTTATATATCTGTAAGCTGGCTTTATCTCATTCATATATTTTGTTATGTACTCTCTTTGAAGGTCAACATCCCCTAGGTTCCAGTATGATTCAAAAATTTGAACTCTTTGTTCATGAGATATTTTATTGATGCAATTTATCCTACAAGTTTCTCTACAAGCGGGTTTGATTTTCCGTGCCTCTCTCTGTTTTCGATTTTTTCCAGTCGTTTCATAAGGAAGTCCCATATTCCTTCGCTTTTTATTGATATTCCGTTTCCACTCAGTTGGCTTCTGTTTTCTTTTCTTTGACTTTTTGGGGCTATCCAATTCACTGGTACTCATTTCCACGTTGTTACTCCTAACTCTTCCTTCTCCAGCAATAAATTCCACATTTTCTCCCAGAATTTCTTCCTCCCCGTCCGGCATTCCATTATCTCCAGCGGCTGTGTCTTCTTGTTCATCTTGTTTTTCTGTTTTATGCTCCAGTCTTTCATATTTTTCTGTTACTTCCATATCTCCATTCGGTTCTACAGCTTCACTCAATCTTTCATAAATCCAGTTCAAAGTAGGATCAACTTTTGATTGTTCCTCGTCACTGGAATCATTTTCGGCATTATAATCTAGAACATAGTCTTTATCTAGATAAGAGTCATCACTGCAAGCATAGTCTTCTTTGTTTTCCACATCATTGTCTGATGAGTCACTTGATGATGAAGACGATCCACTGGAAGAAGATCCACGGGAAAGCATAGTTTTCATGAATAAATTCTGAAAAGCATTGTAGTAATTAAAAATTACAATGTTTTATATCTAAAATGACATTAGTTATGTTACAATAAGGTAATTTCCAATTTTGGTAAAACAGTTTTCTGCGAGACAGCTGTAATTCATTATATAACATTCTGTTAGTAAATAAGATTGGTGGTTTTGTTGTTAAAGAGACGCAAGTCATAATAAATCAAGTGTTTTCTCGGACTTTTTGTTCAATAATGCCACATTTTGCTTTAGCGTGCACCTTTCTATTCAAATTTTTGTACAAGAAGGATGCAATTTGATTTATCACGTCAAGTCACTTTTAAATTAGTTAATACTTCATTGCAAGAAAGCCTTAACAACAAATAGAACACCACTTGTGAGCTCTCACTTTAATTGGAAAAGAGACGTAAAACCTACTTACAACAGTCTTACAACAGGGAGGTTCAGTGATGGTGGACTGGTTGGTGAGGTTATTTAATGTTTGCTGGAGAGAGGGTAGAGTACCGGAGGAATGGAGAAGTGCCTGTATAGTTCCTCTTTACAAGGGAAAAGGGGACAAGTGTGAATGTTGTAGTTTCAGAGGGATTAGCCTGTTAAGTGTAGTAGGGAAGGCTTATGGGAGGATCTTGATTGAGAGGATTAGGAGAGGAACAGAAGGAGTAATTGGTGAGGAAGAGTGTGGATTTAGGACAGGTAGAGGTTGTGTAGATCAGATCTTTGTGGTAAGACAGATGTGTGAGAAAGCTATAGGAAAGGGGAAGGATGTTTTTTTAGCTTTTATGGATCTGGAAAGGGCTTATGATAGGGTAGACAGAAAGGCACTGTGGGAGGTTATGCAGATTTATGGGATAGGAGGAAAGCTTTTGGGAGCTGTCAAGAGTTTTTATGAGAGTAGTAGAGCATGTGTCAGGATTGGAAATGGAGAGAGTGAGTGGTTTGAAGTAAAGGTGGGACTTCGTCAAGGATGCGTTATGTCGCCCTGGCTGTTCAACTTATACATGGATGGGGTGGTGCGAGAGGTGAATGCTAGGGTAGTTGGTCAGGGATTGGAGATGGTTAAAGAAAATGGAGAAAAGTGGGAGGTGAGCCAGCTGTTGTTTGTGGACGACACTGCGCTTGTGGCAGGATCGGAGGAGGGATTGAGGAAGCTGGTGGCAGAGTTTGGGAGAGTATGTGATAGAAGAAAGCTAAAGATAAATGTGGGTAAAAGTAAGGTGATGAGATGTACAAGGGGTGAAAGTGGCAGTAGACTGGAAGTGAACATTAAGGGAGAGCGACTGGAGGAAGTGGATAGTTTTAGATACTTGGGTCCAAGTGTAGCAGGAAAAGGTGGAGTGAAGGTGGAGGTAGAATGTAGATTGAGAGAAGCGAGTAAATGCCTTGGTGGATTAAAGAGTGTAATGAGGAATAGACGTTTAGGAATGGATGCGAAGAGGAGACTGTATGAAGGAGTGATTGTGCCAACAGCACTGTATGGGGCAGAAACGTGGAACATAAGAGAAGAAGAGAGAAGGAGTTTGAATGTGTTTGAGATGAGGTGTCTGAGAAGTATGGTGGGGGTTACTAGGCTGGATAGAGTGAGAAATGAGGAGGTGAGGAGGAGAACAGGGGTGAAAAAGGAGCTGGGAGATAGGGTTGATGAAAGAATATTAGGATGGTTTGGACACATGGAAAGAATGAGTGAAGAAAGACTAGTAAAAGAGGTGTGGAAGGCAGATGTGGAGAGAGTGAACATGAGGGGACGTCCTAGGATGAGGTGGATGGATGGGGTGAAGGGGGCTTTGGGGAAGAGGGGAATGTCTGTTGAGGAAGGAAGGGAGAGGACGGAAGACAGAGGTGAGTGGAGAATGGTTGTATATGGATGATGTGTGATTGCATGAGGAGGAATGGGCGGGGGGGTGGGGGTGGGGTAGTATGTGTGAGTAAATTTTGACGCAGCCCGAAGGGATTTCTCCCCGTCCTCTCCTTATATGCAAGGGGGGACGGAGAGGGGGGGTCGCCGATTTAATGAAGCGGCCTTGCTGTGGATGTGCTGTGTCTTGCGACACTGCTTCTGACCCAGGGCGGTGGGCAAGGTGCAGGGATGACCCGTCATCCAGGAGGTGCTCAGATGAGAGGGAGGGTGGGAGGGGTGTGGAGTGTATTTAGGGATGTAATGGGTGGGAGTGTTTTTATGCCTTTCCCTTTTTGGCTACCTCCCTTGAAAGGGGGAAAAAGCCTTGGTATATGTATGTATGTACAACAGTCTTGCACAAAATTCAACAGATGCCACCTCAACAAATGCCACTGTGACACTGACTTACAACACTGTTTTCACAAACTGCACCGAGGTTTTGATTTAGACTAAAAATCTTCCCAGCGCCATCTCTCGACCAATAATGCACTTAGACTTACGACTTTATTACCAAAAGACGCAGAATTATTCGGCATTCTTATAAACCATTGTAACTCTATACTTGAAATTTTTGAGTTACAACAGTCTTGCAATGATGCAGCGATATAGGTGTTGTGGTACAAAAATATGTTTAATAGAGTCCTTCTGACACAAAACTAATTATATCCTAAAAAAGTATGGAGACTATGTGGTCTGAGACTAATATATATGGAACTTAGAAAAAATAATACTATACAAATAAACCATATACATTACGATGTCACACTGTGCCTCTAAACCCCAGACTGCCCAGAAAACATGGTACTGTGAGTCCTCATTATACAGTACATGTGTGTTCCTGAAAACCTTACCGCAAATTGAAATTACCATATACCAAACCCAAGTTTCGACTTACGGCAGACGTACCTTCTCCCTGCTCTTTCCTCTTCAAAATATCTAATTTTACCTCCAAAACACAAGCAGATACTGCATCTGTGAATTTTTCTTACTGTAAATAGAATTGAGGGTAGTAATTACCAAATACCATAACTGTGAATTTACCGGATAAAGAATTACCATATATGGAGGACTCACTGTATCTGGAATAAATTAAAATGGGTGATTTTTGTAAATGTATAAAATGAAAAAAAAATTCTAAATTTTCTTTCCCCCTTCCATCCAGCTCTTTACAAAGTATAATGGACTTAGCAGTTATTCCTGGCATCCATGGCAGATGATACTAAAGTGGTCTGGGCATACAGGATTGTCACAGTGGGTGCACACATTCCTTGTCTGCTTGGCTGTTCTCCAGGAGCAGAATGTACATCATCTCTTGTTGTGTGAAGTTCTAGGACAGTCCAACACCAGCCTCTCATCAATGATGCCGAAGCCAATCTTGACTGCAGATATGACAGATGCTTTCATCACCCTCTACTGAATCCTTATCTCGACCCATGGTCTCATAAGTTCACTGGCAAATGTAAGCATAAAAGTGCATCGCACTTTGACACCAGATTTCATCTTGGACAAAAGGAAAGCATTGATGACAGATAGGTTTACAAGTCCATAAAAAAGACAAAGGGTCCATCTTTGTGTTTTTCTACTACATGTAATGGATAATTATCCATTACATCTACTCCTCCTTTGGTTTTGTTACAGTAATGGATGATTTCTGGCATGTTTTTTCCCCCTATCTCAGGAGTATTGGGTTTTGATGATGACAACAACACTACTTTAGTTTGCTTTGGTTTGTAGGACACCATGGTCAGGTTGGGTCTGAACATAAAAATGCTAGTATCCACGGGGTGATACATCTTTGTGTCCAACATAGCATTAGGCACATATCCTTCCCATCGTAGTCCTTCTCTTGTACAGGTCATCTGCAAGGGGCATGGGCATGAACCAGTTGTTGACAGTTACATTTCTATTACTGTCGAGATATGGTTCACACAGCTTCATTGTGTCATATTGTCCTACTTTTCCAAGGGCTACTCATTCTTATCGGTGCTTCCCCAAGTCCACGATGGCATTCAGCATGTAACTGTTTGAGTTGTCACATGCCATGATGACCATCAGTCCGTACTTCTTGGGTTTCTTACACATATAAAATCTGAAGTTGCAGCGTCCTTGAAACCCCAACATCTGCTCGTCAACTGCTATGGCTTTGCCAGGAACATAATTTTTCTAACAATTTGCTACAAATTGTTCCCACATGTGTCTAAATGCAACCATTTTGTCAGTCCTGGTTCGTTCTTCCCGTGTGGTGTGGTCATCAAACGTATGGCCCGTAAAATCAAAGTGAATCTTGATTCACTTGGCCCAGCACAGTGACCCATGCAGAGGATCAAACATTTCCTTTGATGTTCGTTTATTATCTTGTTTGGCTCCACTTTCTACAAGAATGCCAATGAGGGCCAATATTTCATCTGAGCATGTGTGACCACAGGATCCCTTAGCTTAGCATATTTTGGTGCCAAAACATCGATTCTCTGGTTGGTGTAGGTTACCACATTTTGCACCATATCTTCTGTGACAAAGAGAGACAGAAAAAAAAAAAAAAAAAAAAAAAAAAAAATCCCTAGCTGAGATAGCATCCCTAGACTTGGCTAATAGTCCTTGTGTGTAAGGTAAAGCTGGTTGTGTAGCTGTGGTTGTTTGCTTGTAAGGTGTTATGCCAGCCATACACTATTATGTACACCTGACAGGTACGCCTGAAAAGTTACACCTGTCAGGTATACCTGATACCTGAGGAGCACACACACTCTTCATGCATACCTGTCAAGTTTGTCAGTTCGCCATGGATTCTCGAGAAGATGAGTTGTACTTTCTCTCTTTATTATCTGTAGTTTTTGTGAAATGTAAAAACAGACGGAAGAAACGCAAACAATGGTGTAAGGAATGGATGCAAAGAAGAAATAAATTTACCCATATCAATCTTTTTTGACTTTATAACAATTTTCTCCGCATGAATGAATCAGTGTACAACGAGTTGCTGTCACTTATATCTCCCTTGATTAAGAAGAAAGATACGCAAATGAGAGCAGCTATATCCCCACACGAAAGACTGACAGCAACTTTGAGATTCTTAGCAACTGGACAACCGTATGAGTGTCTCAAATATTCAACTAGGATTTCACCACAAGCTCTTGGATGAATCATTCCTGAAACATGTGTGGCCCTGTACAAAGTTCTGCAGAAATACATTAAGGTATGTCCTGTTTTTTCTTTTTTATTATATTTTTAAACTACCGAATAGAATGTTTAACAAAGTAAGAAACCTTGTAATAAATAATAAAGGAAAAAATAAAAAGTCATCTTTTAATATACTTAAACAAACTTTTTATTATCATATCTACTCACTCAAAAGTAAGACACCTTTCAATAAATAATAAAGAAGGAAAAATATAACGTCCACTTTTAATATACTTAAACAAACTCTTTTATCATATTTACTCATTCAAAAGTAAGACACCTTTCAATAAATAATAAAGAAAGAAAAATAGAACGTCATCTTTTAATATACTTAAACAAACTTTTTATTTTCATATTTACTCATTCAAAAGTAAGACACCTTTCAATAAATAATAAAGAAGGCAAAATATAAAGTCAACTTTTAATATACTTAAACAAACTTTTTATTTTCATATTCACTCATTCAAATGTTGCAGTGAAATTTGAAAGAAACGTTGCTGCCGTTTCTGTATTGTTGTGAGAAGTTGTGTTTTGTTCTTGTTGCATGAATGGTGTGTGATGTTGTGGACTTGGTGTGGGAGCTGGTGTGTGATGTTGTGGACTTGGTGTGGGAGCTGGTGTGTGATGTTGTGGACTTGGTGTGGGAGCTGGTGTGTGATGTTGTGGACTTGGTGTGGGAACTGGTGTATAATGTTGTGGACTTGGTGTGGGAACTGGTGTATAATGTTGTGGACTTGGTGTGGGAACTGGTGTATAATGTTGTGGAGTTGGTGTGGGAACTGGTGTATAATCTTCTGGACTTGCTAAAGTGGAATTTGGGTAGTTCAGAGCGCACATTTCTGCTTCAAATAGTAAGTCATTAATTTTTTTTTTCGAACATGATGTGCAGGCGTTTATCTTTAATGCCCCTCATTTTCATAGTTACTGTTCTTCCCAAGAGCTCGCAACAGTTGATTTGTGGTTGCGGTCGTTTGAAATAATCACGAATAATGGACAATATTTCAGCTGATGTTATCATCATTGGATTTCCTTTTGTTACTGGGCCCAGGTCGTGAAATTCCAGTCGACGGAGTAGGTTGATTCGGTTCCTGCCGCTCTTCTTGAGACACATTTGGTGTCAAATTGTTTTTCTCTGGACATGGGTCATCAATGTTCACCTGAAATCGGAAAACATTTTAATTTTGCTCATCATTATATAGATTGCTCATTATAAAATTATTTGCAAATATATTTTTTGTAATAAATGACCACACATATATAATACATATTTTTCTTTTTCAGTTTCCCAACTCTGAAGATAAATGGATAGAAATATCAAAGGATTTTGAGACTCGATAGAACTTCCCACACTGCATAGGCGCCATGGATGGCAAACATATTGATATAATTCCCCCAAGAAATTCTGGCTCTTATTTCTTCAACTACAAAGGAAAACATAGTATGGTTCTTCTTGCAATTGTAGATGCAAACTACCGATTTCTCCTTGTGGATTTCGGAACTAACGGCCACATATCCGATGGCGGTGTACTCCAAAATACACGTTTCTATGAGAAGTTAGAGGAGAAAAAGCTACATATTCCCCAGCTTGACGACGTCAGTGAAAAGTTTAAAAATGTCCCCTATATTTTTGTTGCGGACGACGCGTTTCCGCTGACAACTGAAATTTTGAAGCCATTTAGACAGGCAAATCTTAATTCTGCAAAAAGAGAGGTGTTCAACTATCGTTTATCGCGCGCGAGGCATATAGTTGAAAACGTGTTTGGTATTCTTTCATCGAGATTTCGTATTTTTCATACAGCAATAAATTTAGAACCACAAAATATTGAAAAGGTTGTGATGGCAGCTTGTGCTCTGCATAACTTTTTGATGGATCAACATCCTACAGTATATGCCCCTGCAAATTGTTTGTATAAAGAAAGTTCTGCCACTTTCCCTTCGTCCATGAAGTAATCCATAAAATGTTCTCTTACTTCTTTGGCATTTTCACAAATATTTCCTCGATTACAATATTGCAGTGGGTTCATATTAGAATCTGCACTATCGCAGCCAATAGACAAAATTTTTCCACCTTCAGAATTTTCTTTATACAAACAATTTGCAGGGGCATATACTGTAGGATGTTGATCCATCAAAAAGATATGCAGAGCACATGCTGCCATCACAACCTTTTCAATATTTTGTGGTTCTTAACCCTTATTGCCCGGAGCACATATGTAAACAAAGCATTTGCTATGCGTTCATAAAAACAATGGATACAATGGCCCATACACTCACATTTTAATTTTATTTACAAATGTACTTGTTATTAAACATAATATGGATGATTATACATCAAAATAAAGCTTAGAGTCTGTATTTTCTTTTGATGAAAAGGAAACTAAGAAAAATTAATATGGATAATGAAAAAAAAATATTAGAATCAGAAAGTTGAAAGACAATTTCATCTTCACCACTAAAACACGCAGACGCCATGACTTTTGCAATGAGGCCGTCTTATATTTGCCTATTTCAAAGGTATTCCGCACTGTATAACAATATCTATTATAAGTATTGTTCCTCAGATACTTATCTATTTTTCTATAACAATTTTTTTTCTGATTACGGCACTAATCACAAGAAAAAAAATGGGCAAAATATGTAAACGTTTGCGACGCACTTTGACCAGGAAAGCGAATGTGCCGCTACTGCTGATAAGATTGAATTTATAAGCCACCCTGTGATTGGTTGGCTGGACCACCTGGTGGAAATGATAGGCCAATGGTTGGTCTAGATACATCAAGTCTCGGCTCGGTGTAAACAAAGACGAATATCTTTAAGAAGCGCGAAATTTAAACGGAGCCGAAATATCGTCATTACGACTCTGTCGAACAAACCGATATCTTGGCTCCGTGTCCGATATGGGTTAATTTATTGCTGTATGAAAAATACGAAATCTCGATGAAAGAATACCAAACACATTTTCAACTATATGCCACGCGCGCGATAAACGATAGTTGAACACCTCTCTTTTTGCAGAATTAAGATTTGCCTGTCTAAATGGCTTCAAAATTTCAGTTGTCAGCGGAAACGTGTCGTCCGCAACAAAAATATAGGGGACATTTTTAAACTTTTCACTGACGTCGTCAAGCTGGGGAATATGTAGCTTTTTCTCCACTAACTTCTCATAGAAACGTGTATTTAGGAGTACACCGCCGTCAGATACGCGGCCGTTAGTTCCAAAATCCACAAGGAGAAATCGGTAGTTTGCATCTACAATTGCAAGAAGAACCATACTATGTTTTCTTTTGTAGTTGAAGAAATAAGAGCCAGAATTTCTTGGGGGAATTATATCAATATGTTTGCCATCCATGGCGCCTATGCAGTGTGGGATGTTCCATCGAGTCTCAAAATCCTTTGATATTTCTATCCATTTATCTTCAGAGTTGGGAAACTGAAAAAGAAAAATATGTATTATATATGTGTGGTCATTTATTACAAAAAATATATTTGCAAATAATTTTATAATGAGCAATCTATATAATAATGAGCAAAATTAAAATGTTTTCTGATTTCAGGTGAACATTGATGACCCATGTCCAGAGAAAAACAATTTGACACCAAATGTCTCTCAAGAAGAGTGGCGGGAACCGAATCAACCTACTCCGTCGACTGGAATTTCACGACCTGGTCCCAGTAACATAAGGAAATCCAATGATGATACATCAGCTGAAATATTGTCCACTATTCGTGATTATTTCAAACGACCGCAACCACAAATTAACTGTTGCGAGCTCTTGGGAAGAACAGTAACTATGAAAATGAGGGGCATTAAAGATAAACGCCTGCACATCATGTTCGAAAAAAAAATTAATGACTTACTATTTGAAGCAGAAATGTGCGATCTGAACTACCCAAATTCCACTTTAGCAAGTCTAGAAGATTATACACCAGTTCCCACACCAACTCCACAACATTATACACCAGTTCCAACACCAAGTCCACAACATTATACACCAGTTCCCACACCAAGTCCACAACATCACACACTAGCTCCCACACCAAGTCCACAACATCACACACTAGCTCCCACACCAAGTCCACAACATCACACACTAGCTCCCACACCAAGTCCACAACATCACACACCAGCTCCCACACCAAGTCCACAACATCACACACCAGCTCCCACACCAAGTCCACAACATCACACACCATTCATGCAACAAGAACAAAACACAACTTCTCACAACAATACAGAAACGGCAGCAACGTTTCTTTCAAATTTCACTGCAACATTTGAATGAGTGAATATGAAAATAAAAAGTTTGTTTAAGTATATTAAAAGTTGACTTTATATTTTGCCTTCTTTATTATTTATTGAAAGGTGTCTTACTTTTGAATGAGTAAATATGAAAATAAAAAGTTTGTTTAAGTATATTAAAAGATGACATTCTATTTTTCCTTCTTTATCATTTATTGAAAGGTGTCTTACTTTTGAATGAGTAAATATGATAAAAGAAAGTTTGTTTAAGTATATTAAAAGTGGACGTTATATTTTTCCTTCTTTATTATTTATTGAAAGGTGTCTTACTTTTGAGTGAGTAAATATGATAATAAAAAGTTTGTTTAAGTATATTAAAAGATGACTTTTTATTTTTTCCTTCTTTATTATTTATTACAAGGTTTCTTACTTTGTTAAACATTCTATTCGGTAGTTTAAAAATATAATAAAAAAGAAAAAACAGGACATACCTTAATGTATTTCTGCAGAACTTTGTACAGGGCCACACATGTTTCAGGAATGATTCGTCCAAGAGCTTGTGGTGAAATCCTAGTTGAATATTTGAGACACTCATACGGTTGTCCAGTTGCTAAGAATCTCAAAGTGGCTGTCAGTCTTTCGTGTGGGGATATAGCTGCTCTCATTTGCATATCTTTCTTCTTAATCAAGGGAGATATAAGTGACAGCAACTCATTGTACACTGATTCATTCATGCGCAGAAAATTGTTATAATCAGATGGTTCATGTCTCAATTCATTAAGAAGATTGATATGGGTAAATTTATTTCTTCTTTGCATCCATTCCTTACACCATTGTTTGCGTTTCTTCCGTCTGTTTTTACATTTCACAAAAACTACAGATAATAAAGAGAGAAAGTACAACTCATCTTCTCGAGAATCCATGGCGAACTGACAAACTTGACAGGTATGCATGAAGAGTGTGTGTGCTCCTCAGGTATCAGGTATACCTGACAGGCGTAACTTTTCAGGCGTACCTGTCAGGTGTACATGATAGTGTATGGCCGGCATTAGACCATACAGTTTTATCAGATGTGCATATCTGGCCAACAGACAGGTGGAAGAGGTAGCGGCTAGCATCATCAGTACTGGTAGAGGGTGTGACAGGAGATGGTGTTGGTTGTGAGGCGTGACGTGTAGACTGGTGGTGATGGGTTGTGAGAAAGAAGCGAGCTGTGGATGGTGGAGTATCCTGGGAGGGCCAGTTGCATTGACTATCATCAGAACTGCGGGGTCGGGGTTCATTCCAGTCGTCTGCTATATAATCTGGGTCAGAGTCATCACTGGGCTCATCAGTAAGTAAAATATGATGCCTCTTGAGTTTTGAGGTGGAGGTGTAGAGGGCACGTCTAGCAGGCTGTGACAACAGGACGGCTGGAGGCTGAACCACCACCTCAGTTGGCTCCTGCTCCTTGTGTGGTGTGATCACTGCACTCACACCATCACTAGGTTCTGCTGTACCCTCAATCAATGTCTCTAGCAATTCAGGAGACACAGAAGATGGCAACACAATAGGTAGTGATGCTGCCACAGGGTCCCCTGTAGGGCCAAGGTGGCCACCTCCCACAGCACCCTCTTCCAGAGTCCCAGCTTCACTTACTGAGTCTACTGTGTTATCTCCACCACATTTGAACTTCTCAGAGTTCACAAGCAACATCAATTGTTCATCTGTGTAGTGTTTTGTTTGTTTCATGGCTGCCAGCACTTCCTACAAAAAAACACACACACACACACACACACACACACACACACACACACACACTCACACGCACACACACACACACACACACGCACACACACACACACACGGCCCGGTGGCGGATTGGTAAGGCACTGGCCTCACAAGCTGGAGAACCGGGGTTCGATTCCCCGGCCGGGCGGAGACAAGTTGGGTTTGTCTCCTTTCACGTGTAGCCCCTGTTCACCTAGCAGCGAGTAGGTACGGGACGTTAGTCAAGGGGTTGTGACCTTGCATTCCCGGTGTGTGGAGTGTGAGTGGTCTCAGACCTACCCAGAGATCTGCTAATAATGAGCTCTGAGCTCACTGCCGTAGGGTGGTGTCTGGCTGTCTCGAAAAGAGGCTGCAGCAGATCCGAGGTGAATACACACACACACACTTGTTAATATGGGATAATGATAAAACAAGAGGGCACGAAATGAAATTAAAAAAGGATAGTTACAAAAGATCTGAAAAGGAACAGCTTCCCACACTGAGTGATAGATACTTGGAATAAATTAGACAACGAAACAGTATGTGCAAACACTATTCAAGATTTTAAGAAAAAACTTGATGCTGAGAAATACAAAGACGGGTCACCACAAGCATAGCTCTCTTCCCGTATAATACAACTAGGTAAAACTAGGTAAATACACACATGTAGCACTTCATATTGTATCATGTGAGTCATGTTTACAAATACAGTCTTCATTACGACTTAAAAACACTCAAAACTTTTTATAAGTCATCGCATAAACAAACATTATGATGACTTTTTTTTTTCTCCAATAATTTAATGTAATAACACAACATGTGCCATATGGATACACTAAAACTTACCTGGGCTGCATACAAATGCAGAGCACGGATTTCAGTCTCCTTACAATGGCAGCACATTCATTACTGACACCGTAAACAATTAAAGTTCCCAAATGTCAATCTATGTGGACACCACAGCCCGCAAAAATATAGCTACGCATTACGTGATTCCAAGTGGCACACGTCTAGTAATCCGGGTTAATAATTCTCACTAACCTTCACTTTGGGTTTAACCCCATCTTCATGTGACGTCTGATTCCATTGTGATTGTTTAGTTCCTAGACTGTCAATCTCCATATCCCTTTCATCCAAAGGCTCCTCCTTTATGGTAGGTTTCCTTTCTGCAGTATCTTCATCATACGCACATTTAAGGAAGATTGGGTTAATAGCTCCAGTGTTACTTTCATTTATTCTCAAGCTGATAGGCTCCTCTTTTGCTGAAAATGAAAAATTGATAAGTTGAATGCCAATTTATTAGTACTACTCTTCACATATCATGAAATCAAAATTGCACATTATATATATATATATATATATATATATATATATATATATATCTATATATATATATATATATATATATATATATATATATATAGCCCAAGCTCAAACAGTACACAAATTCAAATCTAAATATGATAATTGGAAATATAAAATATAGATTAAGTTGGAACCGTACATGAATTTGAGTCTAAGTATGTTAGAAAATTAGAGAATGGGAGACTGCATCCAATGAGCATTTTTCCTTTCCTGTATACTACAATTAGGTAAATACATATCAAACAATCAGGCATGACTGTTACAATGCTTTAAATTTGGGTCCTTCTGAGTGAGAGTCCCAAGTGTGAGCCACTCACATTCAGAGAGACTTGAGTTCAAAGCTTCATGACAGACAGGCCTGATTGTTTAAATTACAAAAGTGTGTAAGTCATAATAAATGGACCTGGAGAAGTCCAAATGGAACAACAAAGAATGAAGTAGACTTCATATTAGGAGATGAGAGCGAGAGTGTTAGCAATGTTATGGTCATAAATATAGTCAACATAGGTAGTGACCATAGAATGGTAGGTTGCATAGCTAAGTTCAATTTCAGAGCCGAGAGAAATAAACTAGTTTTAAAAGAAAATAAACCTTGCAAACGTTAAGGATAAGAAGAAATTTCAGTTAGAAATTAAAAATAGATTCGAAGTTCTAAAAACTAATGAGGACACCATCGAAGATATGAATTTAAATTTAGTGAGTATCATTAGGGAATCGACAGAGAAAGTAGGAAGTACAAAAAGTATTATAGAAAACAAATACTCCAAAGCTACAAATGACCTAATTAAAAGAAGAAGGACCATGCAGATTAAAAGCAGGAGAGATGAAATAGAAAGAGTAGAACTAAACAAGCTTATCAACAAAAGGCAGAGATCAGAGAAAAGAAAAAGAATCATGGATGAAATAGAGGAAACTTTTCGGAAAGGTAAAAGTATATAAGGGACTGTGCACAGACATGCTTTAGGAAGACAGCAAATGATGCCTGAAAGATAGAAATAGAGAAATCATTAAATGCAGTGACAGAATGGTAAAAGGAGTAGAAGAATTTTACCAAGAGCTTTACTTGTCAAAGACTGTAGTTGAGTCAGTAAATTCACCTGTAAATGTTAGTAGTGTACCAAAGATTACAATGGAAGAAGTAGAATTTGCTCTAAAAAATATGAAACAAGAAAAGCACCTGGGGAAGATGGTATATTGATAGATCCCTTGAAAGATGCAGGAAAAGAAGTTCATATTAAGTTAGCCCAGTTGTACACCCAGTGCTTATGTCAAGAAAGCATTCTTGAATCGTGGTGCAATGCTAGTGATTTTGCTTCATAAAAAAGGAGACCAGAAGGACCATAGTATCTATCAACCAAATTAGCTTGCTATCAAATGTATATAAAGTATTCTCCAAGATTCTTACAAATATAATAAGTCAAGTTTTTTATGGAAACCAACCGAGAGAACAGGCAGACTTTAGGAGCAGATATTCGACTCTTGACCATTTGCAGGCAATGAACCAACTAATCGAGAAAATGACAGAATACAATGTACCTCTCTGTTTAGCCTTTGTAGATTACAAGAAGGCCTTTGACTCAGTAGAACAAATAGCAATACAACCACTCCTAGTTTAACGACGACAACTGGGACCAGCATTGCCGTCGTTAACCGTATTGGTCGTTAAGCGATAGTGTATACATATACGTACATGTACTGTATGCACAATGTCCAGCAATACATGTATCTTTATTTTCGTGTATTTTCCCTCTTTTATACAGTACATTAAAGCTTTATTTACTGTTTTGATAGTACAGAAAGCCCTCAAATAACGCGGTGGTTAGGTTCCTGAAATTACCGTGTACTGTATGACCAAATCTGCGTATGCTGACATTCCATATTAAATACCGGGGTATTTTTTAGTTTCGACCATGGGTGCAATATAGCAACAGAAAATTAATTATTAATTTTGTAAATTAAAATGTATCAATGTAATATGCAATTTTGTGGGCGGAAATGAAAATAAAAAAAATACCTTGCTACAAGCAAATATGCTAATGAATGAAGTCAGTAGCATAGGATCGGGACGCCATCTTGTCGTCTGTCAATTGACGGCCTCAGTACTTCCAATAGTACCTCGCCAGGTACATTTTCTTGAAGGAATGTTATGGAGCGGAGATACATGCATTCCTTCAAGCTGCAAGAACTTTGTATACCCCGCAAGCTGAGAGAGTGGTTGAAAAGCCCGCCAACGTCTCTCACGACGACAACAACGAGGACGAGCCAGATGACATTTAAGTTGCAGGTAATGATTTATTAAACACAGGTTAGGTTAGGTTAGTTTAGTTTAGGTTAGACGAATTTATCATCCTTTCATTTCTTCGACATCGGCATCTATCATAACAAACATGGCGTACAATTCGTCCGACACGACTTCATTACTTAAGAAATCTGTTTTAGCACCTTTTTTGTTTTTTATTTCTGCTCACAAAATTGCATATTACGTTGATACATTATAATTTACAAAATTAATAATTAATTTTCTATTGCTATATTGCGCCCATGGTCGAAACTAAAAATTTACCAATACCGGTTTATACTGTACCCCAGGTAGTTTTTGCAGCTTGCAGGATGGTAATGTAGACCTAAGCTTCAGAACACTTTACCTCACAGCTAATAACCACCATACAAGTTCATTTATAACATCATACAAATTTGCCTCAGCCAACTTATCATACACAACATCGTAACTTCGGGAGATTTACGTTAAACAAATATTGGTCTGTCATAGAGCCCATCGTTACTCCGTATTGTCCTTAACCGAGTAGGTCGTTAAACAAGGAGTGGTTGTACTAAACTTGCTACGCAAGCAGGGTACAAACGAACAGATCATACAGGGTTTTAGAAAAGATTTATGCGAAAGGTACCGCTTTAATTCAACTAAATAAAGATACAGAAAAGATCAATATCGAGAAAGGAGTATGGCAAAGCAATACCATTTCACCCAAATCATTTACAGATTACTTAAAAGAGATTTTCAGGAGGTTGAGTTAGGAAGAGAAAGATTTGAAGATTAACGGTGAATATGTGAACCACCTAGGATTTGCATATGACATTATTCTTATTTCAGAAAGAGCAAAAGACTTGCAAGATATGCTGAGTGATCTGAACAAGTCTCAAAGTAGGTTTAAAAATTAATAAGGGTAAAACCAAAGTAATGTTCAACACCAAAGTTCAAACTAAGGAGATTCGATGGTGAGAGTTTTGAATAAGTTGAAGAGTATAATTATTTAGGCCAGATGGTGAAAGTGACAAAAGATCATGATAATGAAATAGACATATTACAATTGGTTGGAAAGTGTTTGGTAAGTATAATAAAATCCTGAGAGGCTCTCTACCTTTATGATTGAAATGTAAAGTTCACAATCAATGCATTCTGCAATAATCTCTGGGTGTGAAACTTGGAAACTGACGAAGGTGATGGAAACAAAGCCAAGGACTGCAGAGAGGAAAATGGTGAGATCAAGGTTGGGAATAATGCTGAAAGACTGAAAGAGAGCAAGTTGGGTGAGAGAGCAGACTAGAGTGAAACATGTTGTGGAGGCTGTAAAATAGAGGAAGTGGAATTGGGCAGGTAAGTTAGTGCAAACGATTGATGAGCAATGGAGCAACTGTGTTACTGAGTGGATGCTGCAAGATTAGAAGCATGGAAGAGGGAGACCAGAAAGAAGGTGGAGACGAGATTGAGAAGCTTGCAGGAGTGATGCAGCAGAGGTTGGAATGTTTGTGTGAATCATGAAATGCTATGAAAGAGGCCTTTGTTCAGCAGTGTACTCGGGTGACAAAAAAGGGACGGGGGGTGGGATTAGGAGTCCTACTACTTGTAGCCCCAAAAGGGGATATTCCTAAAAAAAGAAAGTAAAGGCATAAGAGAGTCTGGGAGCTTTCCAACCAGTACCCTAAGGTTTGGGTCTTTTAATGTGCGTGGATGTGGTACAGATGAGAGTAAAAGGGAAGAGATAGGCAGTATGTTTATGAGAAGAAAGATGGATGTACTGGCTTTGAGTGAAACTAAAATGAAAGGAAAGGGCAATTGTGAGTTTGAGAGTGTAGCTGGGAGGTACTCAGGAGTGAAGAGGGGACGAGGGAGAGAAGGGGTGGCTATACTAGTAAGTGAAGAGATAAGTAATCGGGAAGTGGAGTGGAAGGAGGTGTCATCAAGGTTGATGTGGATGAAGGTGAAGCTGGGAAAGGAGATGTGGGTTTTTGTAAGTGCGTATGGGCCTGGTAGTGAAAAGAGTGTAGAGGAAAGGGAGGCTTTTTGGGTAGATATAAATGAGTGCATAGAGGGATTAGGGAGAAATGTCAATTTAGTTGTATTGGGAGACCTAAATGCTAAGGTAGGAAATGAACCAATTGACGGAGTGATTGGGAAGTATGGAGTTCCAGGTAAAAATCATACTGGAGAGTTGATGGTGGAGATGTGTCTTGAAAGAGAGTTGATGATAGCAAATACAGTGTTTAAGAAGAAAGTCAAGCATTAATATACATAGGAGAGGGTGATGGATGAAAGGGTGGCAGATAGAGCGTTAATGGACTATATAGTGGTGACCAGGAGTATGGTAGGAAGAGTTAACCCCTTCCATATGGTGCCGCATACGTAGGCGGCATGAGGAGCAAGTGGATACGCGAGGCTGCCATATCGGCATCTTGATTATATTTATTGTAGTTGCCCCTGCGTAATGACATACTCTCTAAACTGTCTTCATCACATTTTCTATGGTTACCAAATTCACGGGTGAAAGAGAGAACGATCGATATAAGCGGTGACTATATTTTATGCGAGTATTATTACGACACATCATACGTCTGGCAGTTAATGCTGCCCGCGAGATTTTGGCCCGTACTGAAGAGGTTAAGGATGTACATGTTCTAAGGGGAGAGAGTGGGGGAATATCAGATCATTTTCTGGTGGAAGGTAAATTGAGAGTGGAGAATAGGTGGAGAAAGAGGAAAAGGGCAGAAGGTAGGGAGGTACTTAGAGTGAACTGATTAAATGAGGAAAAAAAGGAGAATGAGTAGAAGAAGTTGAGAGAGGAGTGGGAGAGAGTAAAGGATAGAGTAGAACTAGGAGTGGAGGAGGAATGGGGATGGTTCAAGGAGGGAGTCATAAGGTATGCAAGGATGGTGTGTGGAACAAGGAGGGTGGGAGGAAATAGAAGGAAGGGTAGCGAGTGGTGGGATGAAGAAGCAAAGAAGGGTGTAAAAGAGAAGCAGGCATTCATAGATTGGCTACAAATTAGGACGAGGGAATCGTATGAGAGGTACAAAGTAAAGAGAAAGGAAGTTAACCTCTTCACTCCGGGGCACATCGCATGTCTGGCAGCATTAGCTGCCCGACGTGCGATGTTGCGTCATAATAAACGCATTATAAAAAATAAAGTCAGTGCTCAAACATTCGTTCTCTTTCACCCGTGAATTTTGATAACCATAGAAAATATGATGAAGCCAGTTTAGAGAGAATGGAGGCTATGTAGGTACGACTACAATAAATATAATCAAGACGACGACGTCGGCATCATCGCGTATCCACTTGCTCCTGACGCCAACGTAGGCGTCACCGCATGGAAGTGGTTAAGCATAATATAAAGGAAGCAAATAGGAGAGCAGATGTGAAATGGTGAAAGAGTATGACAGAAAATTTTTAAAAATAATAAAAAGATGTTTTGGAAGGAAATTAAAAGAGGAAGAGGAGGTGAATCAAGTAGAGAAGAAAAGGTAAAAGGTGCAGATGGAGTGATGATTATGGAAGAGAAGGCAGTGAGAGGAAGGTGGGCAGAGTATTTTTGGGAGTTGCTAAATGTGAAGGAGAATAGGAAGAGATAGGTAGTTGTAGTGGGAAGCTCTAAGAAAATGAGAGTGAGGAGTGAGGAAAATGGAGGAGAAATAGGGAAGGATGAAGTGAAAGCAGTCGTTAAGATGATGAGATCAGGTAAGGGACCTGGGTTGGATGGATGCCATGCAAAATGTCTGAAGAAAGGAGGTACAGTTATGGTGGACTGGCTGGTGAGGTTATTTAATGTTTGCTGGAGAGAGGACAGAGTGCCAGAGGACTGGAGGAGTGCCTGTATAGTTCCGCTTTACAAAGGAAAGGGGGACAAGTGTGAGTGTAGTAGTTACAGAGGGATCAGCTTGTTGAGTGTAGTTGGGAAGGCTTATGGGAGGGTCTTGATTGAGAGGATTAGGGGAGGAACTGAGGGAGTAATTGGTAATGAACTGGCTTCATCATATTTTCTATGGTTATCAAAATTCACAGGGTGAAAGAGAACGAACGATTGAGCACTGACTTTATTTTTTATAATGCGATTATTATGACGCAACATCGCACTTCGGGCAGCTAATGCTGCCAGACGTGCGATGTGCCCCGGAGTGAAGTGGTTAAAAGCAGTCAAGTTTTTACAAAAGTAGTAGAGCCTGTGTTAGAATTACAAATGGAGAGAGTGAGTGGTTTGATGTAAAGGTGAGACTTTGCCAGGGATGTGTCATATTACCTTGGCTGTTCAATGGGTATACATGGTGCAAGAGGTAAATGCATGGGGAATGGGTCAGGGATAGATGGTTATAGAAAATGGGAGAAAAGAAAGTTATTTGCTGATGACACTGCACTTGTTGCAGGA
The DNA here is from genome assembly GCF_046742065.1 of Oratosquilla oratoria. Classification (NCBI taxonomy): domain Eukaryota; kingdom Metazoa; phylum Arthropoda; class Malacostraca; order Stomatopoda; family Squillidae; genus Oratosquilla; species Oratosquilla oratoria. Next base: position 35,156,343 of record NC_134815.1, on the reverse strand, counting down.
TCAGAGGAGGGATTAGGGATGTTAGTGGCAGAATCTGGGAAGGTTGTGAAAGAATGAAGTTGAAGATGTGTGTAAAAATAAAGTGATGAGATGTACACGGGGAGAGGATGGCACAAAATTGGAAGTATTAAGGGAGACTGGAAGTGGACTTGGGGGCAAATAAGGTGGGAATGGGAGGAGTGGAGGTGGAGGTAGAATGTAGAATGAGAAAACCAAATACCTTGGTGGATTAAAAAGTGTAATGAGAAATAGACATTTGGGAATGGATGCTAAGAGGAGATTGTATGGAGTGATTGTGCCGACAGCACTGTACAGGGCAGAAACATGGAACATAAGAGAATTTAAATAAGTTTGTGATGAAATGCCTGAGAAGTATGGTAGAAGTTCCTAGATTGGCTAGTGAGAAACAAGGTGAGGAGAGCAGGGGTGGAAAGGGAGTTGGGAGACAGGGTTGATGAAAGATTACTGGGATGGTTTGGATACATGGAAAAAATGAGTGAAGAAAATAGTAAAAGATATGTGGAAGGCAGAGGTGGAGGGAGTGAACATGAGGGGGCAATCAAGGATGAGATGGATAGATGAGGGTAAAGATGCATTGGGAAAATGGGGAATGTCTGTTGGGGAAGAGAGAAGACAGAAGATAGGGGTGAGTGGAGAATGGTTGTGTATGAATGATGCTGTGATGCATGAAAGGGGTGTTGAGGGAGTATAATATTTTGATACATGCCAAAGAGATTTCTCCCAGTCTTCTCTTTTTCTGAATGAAATGGAGAAGAGGGGGTCATTGATTAAACAAAGCAGCCTTGCTATGGATGTGCTGTGTTTTGCTACATTTCTTCTGACCTAGGACAGAGGGTGAGATGCAGGGATGACCCATCATCCAGGAAGAGCCAAGAAGGGAGGTAGGAAGGGGTGGTGAATGGGAGTGGAGCATTTAGGGATGAAATGGGTGGAAGTAGATTTATGCCTTTTGACTTTGGCTTTCTCCCTTGCAAGGGGGAAAAAGCCCTTGGTATAGATATGTAGAAATATTCTTATAAAATTAAGGATGATATACAGTAATATTTTTACTATAATTTATTACATAAAAATACAATGTAGGCTAGAACAAATACAGAAAAATCAAATAGTACTGTAGGTTATGTACATTATAAGGTCTCCTGTAGCTTGGATTTGGGCTGGGGTGTGGGTGAAGGCATGTCTACACTACTGCAATCAAACTCAAAAGAGATGTGAAGACTGATATCCAAGGGGCTGGGGCTTGACTGGGGCTCTTCACACAAGCCAGAGTTGCTGGTGCTAGGTTGTTGAGGCTCTGTACATGGGCTAGATGTAGAAAGTCACTGTCCTGGGTTTTGAGGGCAGAAGTATGAGTCAACTCTGGACTGTCGATAAATGCAACAATTCTGACGATGGATGACATTATCATGCATAGTTCTATTAATTTCAGCACAGTCACCAATGACTTATCAACTTCAAGATGCTCAATAAACAATTGGTCATCCACTAAGTCCCTGACACAACTTAGTCTGGGGATGATTGACACAGTGCTATCTGGGTCATCGCTGTCATCATCATCAGAGTTGTCACTCTGCTGGGCAGTTTCACTAGATGCCATGGCAGCAATCTCGAAATCAGACATAACCTGATAGGTGGGATCACCACCATCTTCATCCAACTTCACTGCTTTACTGAGCTGTTTCTGGAAGTCTTCCACATCAAAACCTTCAAATTCTTGTTCAGCCTCGATTCCCATCAGAAGTCAAGACCTACTTTTTTTTTCTTCTTTCAAGGTTTTGGCTAGGATATCTTACCAGACATTTGCCCAGTTGCAGACAGCATATTTGATGTTGTAGAGCTGAAGTTTTTCAAGTGTCCTCTTCCCTTGAGTGTCCAAACCCAGCCTTTTCTCCTCCTTATCCTCCAACATAGGGGGGAGGGGGTTAGGTAGTGGTTATATGTGAATTATATTTTGACACAGCCTGAAGGGATTTCTCCCCATCCTCAATGTTACTACATGAGGGAATGGAGAGGACCACCAATTAAATGAGGCTACCTTGCTGTGGATGTGCTGTGTCTTGCTGCATTGCTTCTGACCCAGGGCAATGGGCAAGATGCAGGGATGACCTGTCATCCATGAGGAGCCAAGATGAGAGGTAGGGAGGGAGGGGTGGTGAATGGGGGTGGGATGGGTGGGGATGAAATGGATGGATGTGGAATTATGCCTTTTGACTTTGGCTACCTCCCTTGTAAGGGGGAAAAAAGCCCTTGGTAAGTGTATGTATATATGTAGTTCATACAGAAAACAAATGAAGTAACCAATACATACCATATGTAGAAGATCGAAGATCATTCTCCAGATGTTTATTTTGTGTATTGTCAACTTGAGCACTATTCAAAACTTCACCAAGCTCTTGGGTATTAACACATTCTTTCTTTATACATTGAATGGTGCTTAGATCTGGTTTACCAATGTTAAATTCTTTAAACTCCATGCCTGGGGTTTCTTCAAGAGTGCACTTCTCTCTGATATAAATGTTAAATTTTCATAAGTTTATTTTTTCTATATGATGAACCCATGAGCCTTAACTAGTTGTTACCTAGCCTGCAAAGTAGAAAATAAATTCATAAGACAGAGCTATGGCAGGAAAACTTTGAGTACCACTTTAACTTTGTTTAATTGAAGGAAATTTGAACAAAAAAATAAAATAGCTTAATATTTATAACTTAGGATTCTAACATCCCATTCCTCTGTTCTTTGAGTGAAGAAGAGAAATGGCTACTTACCACATATGATAGATCACTGGCAAACTGTATATATTACCTTTCTTTTCATTAGATCTTTTGTTGCTCTGGAGCATCTGCTTTCACAATTGTTCTTTTAAAACTACTATCTCCATGGATTCCCAATGACACTCAATAAGTTCTAATTTATATTCTTCCAACCTATTCTTCATTTCCATTGGAAATTTATTATTGTTATTCTTCTGGGAGAAGGCAAGGGCTATGCATGAATGGAAGATGGTTGTATATGGATGATATTTAGATGCTACCAGACTTTCTCATCTTCTCTATTTTCTGCATAAGAGGACAAGAAAAATGGGTCATTGTGTAAGCAAAGCAGCCCTGCCATGGATGTACTGTATCTTGCTGCATTGCTTCTGACCTGGGCAGATGTGGTAAATCAGCCATTATAGATATTATTCAATAATTTTTTTAAACAAAGCAACTTGCCAGAGGATTGAAAGTTGAATTTATTTAACAATGAATGTTGGGCACCGAGGGGGGGGGGGGTGATGAGATGGTAAGGGAGGTGACGACTGTGTTTCAAGTCATGTCACTGGGCAATCTGCTTACAGGGATTGGGGGAGGAAGTGAGAAAGCAAGGAGCAGCAAGCTAGGCTCACGTATGCTGCTCTAAGGCGATCTGAATCTTCAGGTGATAGTCCATCCTTTATATACCCTGGCAGGTCATAACCCATGCTCCTAATTGGCATAAGGCCACATGTGCTGCATGGGAAGTTGGAGGTAAAAATTTTGATGCTGTTGACTCAAAAAAACAGAGGATATGTGACCCTCAATGGATCCAGTTGTTTATATCACAAAGCCAGCCAAGGTGTTGTTAGTAATGGATGGCTGATGCTGGCACTGCATGTGTTTTTCTTCGATGAGGTTTTGTGGTGGTCATGTAGCAAACTCTAGCGCTGGTTAGTCATCTGCTGTCTCCATGAACGATTCCATTGGGGGGCCCTTGGAGGTCAAATGTCATAAGCAGAGAAGAGGTGAGGACAGAAGTGACGAAGAGGTGAGGAGGGAAATGAGGAGAGAAATGAGGACCATTCCTAACACACCCATGGAAGTCAAGGCTAAAAGTGAAGTTGTATGGAGCCTAAACAAGAAATTGTGAAGGGAATTGTCCTCATGACTGGACCAGAACTTGAAGGCAGGGGTAGAGCTAGCCATAAGACTGCAGGGGTAGCAGCAGGTGGCGGTAAGTTTGCCACTGGGATGACATCAAAGAGGTTGGTGCATCTTGGGAGGCTGCTCAGGGGATCTCTTACCTTAAACGTGTCCTGGGATCACGTATTGGGGCGTGGTTACAAAATTTCCCTGAAAAGATACATTTGAGAATGGTCGTAGTTGATGGGACATGAGGCCGCCCAGGGCATCGTGGACTTGGAGAGTCAATGTCGCTAGTCATTAGCTTTACTGGAGTTAAGGTGCGGGACCTTGTGATCTCCACTGAGCATGTGAGTGGGTCAAGGTGGGGATGCTCACAGCTCTAGTTTGCAAAATGATCCAGTGGTGGTGGCAAGAACCCACAAATATACCTGTGGTAGGCAAGAGAGTAGGCAGTTGGTAGACCTAGCAGTCATCGATGGCAGATGGCATACCTGGTAGGTATCACAGTGGCAGGGAATCTAGCAGACAAGTGACAGCAGATATCTGTGGCAACGAGTGTAGGGGGTCAAACTGGCAGTCACTGTGGCAGGCAATTTAGCAGACAATGGTGGCAGACAATCTGGCAGTCAGCATACCTGGCAGGCAGTGATGACTTGGTAAGCAAACTGGCAGTCACACTGGCAGGCAATGTGGCAAAGGTGGCAGTCAATCTGGCAGAAAAGTGATGGCAGATACATGTGGTAGGCAAGAGTGTGAGGAGTCAAATCGGCAGTTGGCAGACGACCTGGCAGGCAGTAACGCCAAGCTAGCTGGCGGGCAGGTGATCTGGCAGACAAAGTGGCAGCTGGCAGAAGTGGAGCAGCAGACAGTGGTGGCAGATGATGTAGCAGATCAACTAGCAGCTGTCGATCAGCTGAGCAGGATTGGGGCCCCAAACGTTGGGCAGTCAAATGTTAGGCTGGTAGTCTGCTCCACATTGGGCATCAAATGTTTGACTGGTGGTCTGCCCCGCATTGGGCGCCAAATGTTAGGCTGATTGAAGGCAAACTCTGATGGAAAGTTGGCTTTAAATATGAATGCTGGGTGCCAGGGGGGGGGGAGGATACAGCGAGGGAGGTGACGACTGCATTTCAAGTTGTGTCCCTGGGCTATCCGCTTGCAGGAATGGGCGGGGGGGGTTGAGAAAGCAAGGAGCAGTGAGCTAAACTCGCGTATGCTGCTCTAAGGCAATCTGAATCTTTGGGCAATGGTCCATCCTTTATATACACAGGCAGGTACTTGTGCTCCTAACTGGCATGAGGTCATGTGTGCTGCATGTGAAGTTGGAAGTAAAAACGTTGATGTCGGTGACTTTTGAAAACTGAGGGTATGCATTCCTCAATGGATCCAGTTGTTTATGTCACATGGGCAGCTGAGGTGTGGTTAGTCATGGCTGGCCGATGCTGGCACTGCACATGTTTTTCTTCAAAGAGGTTATGTGGTCACTTGGCAGACCCTAGTACTGGTTAGTCATGTGCTGGCCCCACGAACAATTGCCTTGGGGGACCCTCGGAGGTCAAATGTCATGGGCAGAGAAGAGGTGAGGACAGGAGTGATGAGAAGAGGTGAGGAGAGAAGTGAGGAGAGAAGTGAGGAGAGAAGTGAGGAGAGAAGTGAGGAGAGAAGTGAGGAGAGAAGTGAGGACTACTCTTAACACAGCTATTATAACAACTTTGCATAAAAAGGGTAATAAGAGAATGCCAGAAAATTAGATTGACTTCAATTGTAGTAACATTAATGGAAAAGTTCATTTGAGAAAAACTTCTAAGAACACCCTAATTTTCTTTGTGTTGAAGCTTATCCTTTCGCTGATATTCACATCTACTTCAGGAATTCCAAATATGACTACATTATTTATTCTTTTCTATTTTTCCATTCCTTCATTAAATATTTTTTTTATTTTACTTGATCAATACTGGCTTCTATTTAACTAACCTTTTTATCCATATCTTAAAATTTTTGCATGGCTTGCATCGCCTTACTTTCATCACGTGTCAAACCTTTTAGCTTTTCCTCGAGTGATTGATGTGCTGCAAGAGAAGGGTGGGTTTTGAATGTACCTTGACCTAGAGAGCAGGGCTGTGGAGTCGGAGTCGAAAGTAATTATGGTGTCACTGGAGTCGGAGTCGGTAAAAATATACAGACTCCGACTCCAGTTAAATTTACACTTTATAAGGCCTTCTTTAGTGGGTAGAGTTATGCAATGCACACTCCTTATAAATAATTATATAAAAAAAAACCACAATTTTATAAAATGTAATAAATCTCATCACCTTATCTTCATGGTCATTCCACTAAACCCCAAAACGTCCTTGTGCAACGCTGGCTTTCAAATTTATACATAGACCGATAAACATCCAAAGTATTACTTGAATAGATTAAATAAACACCTCCATTTTACACCTGTTGACACACAGTCACAGGAGCTGTAATATTCCTCTCAAGTTCCATATACATCGTTTCCATCACTCCATCAGTTTGGTGGTTTCTCCCACTGCTGTGTTACCAAACAGTAGGATAATTATGATTTCAACTGTCGACTAAGGCAATAATTGGGGTGTTCTTCTCTCCTTTCCCCTCTATACTTTTTAACACTGAATTATTGAAATAAGGATATTTAAAGTTGAAAAAAATGTTTCACGTTTTAAACATGTTCAGCTGTATCTTGTATTGTACTCGTATCGATAAGATTGGTTCCAAAACCAGAGTAATGTCCATCGCAATAATCGCATAGCAGTACCAGTATGTAGTTCAACCAAGCAGTACTTGTGTCAGTAATTTCAGTACATTAAGACAAAAGAAGGTATGAAAACATATGAAGGATAATGATACCCAAAAAGTATGTATGATACATATACCTTTCAGTATCATACATGTTCAGCTGTAACACTCGTCCTTATACTGTACTAGTATCAATAAGGTTTATTTTCTCTATATTTACTGTTTCCTTTCAAGAAATTTGCCTATACTTCTTTAATAAAGTATTTTAATTTTTTTTTTTTTTTGTATTTGCAAAACTATATACAGTCAACTCCCCGTTAACATGAGTTCTGTTAACACGATTTCGATCTTACACGACTTAAAATTTATTAATATATATTCTGATAACATGAAATGTCTGATGTTACGCGAGTTGAATTTCCCGCCTACTGTAGTTGAATATCTCGCCGCCAGAGAGTAGGAGAGACACTCTGATTCCCGCGCTCCCACTCTCTGCCTCTTGTCCTCGGTGTGAAGCCAGCCCTCACAGCATGTGGAACTCATAAACAATTTTATCAAAGTTTCGTGTTACATAAATTCATGTACTATGGCACCCAAGCATCCTGGTACCCCAAAGGAGAGTGCAGCAAAGAGGTCAAGAAAACTTGTGACCATAGAAAAGAAGTTAGAAGTGTTGGATCATTATGATCGGGGTGAAAGAACTTCTGTTATTGTTCATGCTACCGGACTGAATGAGAGCACTTTCCGGACCATTAGGGCGAATGCTGACAAGATCAGAGCCAGTTCTGTTGCTGGTACATCAGCCTCCTCTTCACAATGTTCCTGAGCAAGATCCATGGAGATGGAGAGGATGGAGAAGTTATTGGCACAATGGATCCAAAACCAAAACAAGCATAATGTCCCTATCAGCATAGCCATCATACAAGCTAAAGCTTTAGGTCTCTACCTGGATGTGCAAAACAAGAATGAGGAAGACCAAGACAAAGCCAAGACCTTAAATGCCAGTTCTGGGTGGTTCTCCAGGTTCAAGAAACGATATGGCTTCCACAATCTCAAAATGACTGGGGAAGCTGCATCTGCCGATGTGGAAGCAGCCAATACGTATCCGGCTACCCTCAAGACTATCATCGAGGAAGGTGGCTACACTTCCAAGCAGATTTTTAATATAGATGAGACAGGTCTATATTGGAAAAAACTGGCTAACCGTACCTCTATCTGAGTTGAGGAGACGACTGCACCTGGATTTAACCCCTTCCATACGGTGCCGCACACGTAGGCATCATGGGGAGCGAGTGTATTCGCGAGGCTGCCATATCGGCGTCTTGATTATATTTATTGTAGTCGCCCCTGTGTTTTTACATTCTCTCAAATGTGCCCTGAATCCCATTCTCTGTGGTATTCAAAATTCGCAGGTGAAAGAGAGAACGATCGATATAAGCGGTGACTATATTTTATGATGCGAGTATTATTACGACACGTCGTACGGCTGGCATTGGCTGCTGCCACTGAGATCTAAGTCCATGACGCCTACGTGTGCGGCACCGTATGGAAGGGGTTAAGGCCTCCAAGGATCATCTTACACTCTTGTTCGGTGCCAATGCAGATGGAGACTGCAAGCTGAAACCTGCCCTTGTCTATCACTTGGAAAATCCACGAGCATTGAAGGTGTGTATGTATGGATGTTGATTATTAGTTATGAAAGCTTTCAAATTTTTTACCGACATTGTAAACGCCAGTTTTTTCATGCACCAAAACAAAAAAGAAAATTTTCACCAACTCACAATTTATGGCACACTAAACTAATTTTGTTTGTTCTTGTGTCTTCACGGGAGCTGACTAACGAAGAACTGTTAGAGAAGGAGACAATACAGAATGCAGAGTTGGAGGCAGTTGCATCTCGGCCTTATATCAGAAACCCCAGAGCCCGATGAGAATCTTGACCAAAAGTGATCTCGAAAAAGCACTCTCGTTTATTTATATGAGAAGGACTGGATATCTTGGAAGCCAAAGATCTGAATATTAACAGAAATGCAACAGTGGTATATACAATACTGGACAAAAGTGATGGCTGGGCACCTGTCACGAGGAAGCGAAATGGTCAGAGTCAAATTCTATTCACGTTTAACAATCAATTGCTCTTCCTTTCCTAAAGAGTACCTTCTGGAGATGCTCCGGCAGAGAACGGGCTAAATTTCGACACGTTTCCAAAGATATTCTATCCCAACTAGCTCTCACCTCTTTCTCTAATTTCTCATAAGTGGACACATCCTTTCCTTGCAAATTGGTTTTTACTAGGGCCCAAAGGTTCTCAACCGGGTTAAGATCTGGGCTTTGTCCAGGCCAATCTTTAACCCCTTCCATACGGTGCCGCACATGTAGGCGTCATGAGGAGCAAGTGGATTCGCGACGCTGCCATATCGGCGTCTTGATTATATTTATTGTAGTCGCCCCTGTGTTTTTACATTCTCCCAAATGCGCCCTGAATCCCATTCTCTGTGGTTTTCAAAATTCGCGGGTGAAAGAGAGAACGATCGATATAAGCGGTGACTATATTTTATGATGCGAATATTATTACGACACATCATACGGCTGGCATTGGCTGCTGCCCGCGAGATTTAAGTCCCGTACTGAAGTGGTTAATATGTTCAACACAACAATCATCCAACCACTCCGTCACAATCTTAGCCATGAGAGAGGTTGCACCATCTTGCTGAAAAATTTCAGCCCGGCATTTTTCCATAGCATCAGGTAGGTGATCGCACAATAATTCAAGATATGAAAACTTGTTAACACTTTCACCCGACCGCTTAGACACCAACACTAATTCACTCTTGCCAAATCCACTAAAAGCACCCCAAAACATAAGCCATCCAGGGAACTTAACGGTATCCTGTGTGTAGTGTGGGTCGAGCGGGTCACTCCCCTGATGCTGGTACACATTGCCGCTCCGCCCATCCACAATAGTAAAGATACTTTCATCACTCCACAGCACCTTCATCCGGTCATCCCGACTCCAATCTCGATATTTCTTGGCGAAATCAACCCGCTTGGCCATGTTGGATTTCTTCAGGATGGGTCTCTTGTAATTCAGGTCTTTGATGGGGCGGCTTACTGTCCTCACAGACACACCACCGGAAAGCATTTGGTAAGTATAATAAAATCCTGAGAGGCTCTCTACCTTTATGTTTGAAACGCAATGCATTCTGCCAGCAATAATCTACGGTTGTGAGACTTGGAAACTGACAAAGATGATGGAAACTAAGCTAAGGACTGCACAGAGGAGAATGTAGAGATCAATAATGGGAATAATGCTGACAGACTGAAAGAGAGCAAGTTGGGTGAGAGAGCATACTAGAGTGAAACATATTGTGGAGGCAGTAAAAGAGAGGAAGTGGAATTGGACAGGTAAGTTAATGCAAATGACTGATGAGTGATGGACCAAGTGTGTTACTGAATGGACACCACGAGATGGGAAGCGTGGAAGAGGGAGACCAAACAGGAGGTGGAGAGACGAGATTGAGAAGTTTGCAGGAATGATGTGGCATGGTCGTGTGAATCATGGAATGCTATGAAGGAGGACTTTGTTCAGCAGTGGACTCAGGATGGCTGATTTGATTCATTCATTCATTTCTTCAGCCTCAGAATCTACCAAAACAAACATGGCATATCATTCACCTGCCGTAATTTCGTTTGTTTATCAGTTTTATCAACTTTTTTGTTATTAATTTCCACCAAGAGAAACATATTATATTAATATATTATAATTTATAAGATTAATTATTAATTTTCTATTTCTATATTGCATAGGTGTGCACTTCTAAAAATTTACCAAAATGTATATTATGTTGACATAATTTACAAAATTAATATATTTATAATGCTACAGTGTGCATTCCTAAAAAATTACCGAATAAATTGCTAAAAGTGAATCACTAACAAATGGAGCCACAATGAATACTGTCTTAAGATGGCATCTTTATTTTGATGGATGCAGAGATCAAAGAAATTAAAATATGATACATCTACCTAACCTATCCTGTAGTTAGTAATGTGGTACCTGTAATTCTACAGGTCATCAAGGTCATCGTCATCGTCAGGGATGTTGATGGCCTGTTTTGGCATCCAATTGGGCAGTAGGGTATAGAAGAGTTTCATAGCTTGAAAAAAAGCATGAAGCTCAGCTCCATACTCCATAGCACCATTTTAAAAATATGTAGCATGGTGACATCATGCAAGTGGGAGAACACCCATTACACAACATCAACACCATCATCAAACTGACACTGACTATACTGGACAGATGACAACATTGGCTTCTTGCTTGCTGGCCGGCTCGGCCCTTCTCCAACCTGGGCCATCACCAACTCAGCCCATCAGCTGCTTGAGACACCATATTTGTTTTGATAGATGCAGAGGTTGAAGAAATTAAAGTAAGATAAATTCAACTACTCAAACCTAACCTACCTAAACTAACCATGATGGTGGGCCAACTTTTTCAAGTGGATGATCCAAGTTGACCCTACTGCCTACACCAGGGGTGGGGAACCTTTTTGTGCATGAAGGCCACCTTACAATTCATTGTCCCACATAAAGGTCGCACTGAACAATTTTTTTTTTTTTTCAATCATTCTATCCCTTTTTAGGGGACGGTGTAAGTTTTCCATAGTTGCCATTTAGTCATTTACAAATATTTTCGTTCTTATTAGTGTAAATTTCCTATGTTTTTATTGGTTTTATTAGATTATAAAATGCAGTATAATGTTATTCCCATATAATAATCATCAAAACCATGATTGTCGATAAATTACTTAAAAACATCTAATATCTACACTACTTGGTCTGAAAATATGTGAAAATAGCAACAATGACTTCACGTGAAGTCACTCACTCCCACTAGGGTGCCGTAGCTGACAAGGAAATATTGCCTTTACATGTTGAATGCTTTAAGTTAAAATTCATTGGGTTCAGAGAAAAATCATTCCAATTTCTGGGAGTGACAACACTGAACACAGTTAACTTTGCTTTCGTCTATGTGTGTGGTGTATATTATAAGTTTCAGGTGTACTGTATAATGATTTCAGACTTAAAAAATATTCAAGGTTAAAAAAAAAAAAAAAAAAAAAATGTATATCAAAGGCCACAGGAGGCCGCACTTGATGGCCCGGAAGGCCGCAGGTTCCCCACCTCTGGCCTACACCATTGTCTCAAACCTATCATAACAGCTCCATTTGGTAGTGTATTTGCTTGTAGCAAGTTTTTTTTTTCTTTTTGTTATTCATTTCCCACAAGAAAAACATAGATCATGTTTTATTAACATTTATAAAATCAACATCTAATTTTCTATTACTATATCATGTAGGTGTGTACTTTAATAATAATAATAATAATAATAATAATAATAATAATAATAATAATAATAAAAAAAAAATTAAAAAAAAAAAAATTGCCCCAACGCGGTCTCACTAATTACCAACAAAACCAACCAAACCCAAACAAGAACAGTTTTTGCTCAAATGCACAATTTTACTGTCGCCACAAAAAAATCTATACATTTTTTCCACAAAAAAATCTATACACAGGATTTTATGAATAGATTTCACTTGATTTCCCGCCATAATAAAAAGTGGGCGGAGTTACTGATGACGTGGGTGTGTAGAGCGTGCCTTTTTACACTGTTCGCCAACACATCATGCTTCAGTGCACTGCCAGTGCTGGATGAGAGGAGTCTATGCATGCTGCTCTTTAGTGCCCTTTTGTTCACTTTTTCACTGACTTTGGTGCCCTCTAACTCTCCTTCTGGTGATCAAAATGGGTCGTTCCAAGCTTTCAATGCAAGAAAAGGGCCGTGCCCTAGCTCTGTTAGAGCAGGGAATGTCTGTGATACGTGTTGCCGCAAACCTGCAGGTGACAAAAATGGTCATTTACAGCCTGAAGAAAGCAGCCATCACACACCCTCCTGGTACGGTACCACCAAGAAAGCCAGGCTCTGGAGCCCCAAAGAAGACATCTACTCGCACTGACAAGATCCTAAAACGAGAAATGATGTCAGATCCATGTATAACAGCTGTTAGTCTGAAGTAAAAACATCCTGCTCTCCTTAAAAACGTTGCTGCAAGAACGATCCAACATCGGCTGCAGAAGGACCTCAAAATGCCACCTTGACGTGCCGCCAAGAAGCCCCTGCTCACAGAGGCCATGAAGAAGAAACGGATTGATTTCTGTAAGAAATACAAGGACTGGACATCAGAGCAGTGGCAGAAGGTGATGTTCAGTGATGAAAGTACCTTCAGGCTGATCAGGGGCAGCTCCAAGATTGTTCGTCGCCCCAGTGATGTGTCCAGATTCGACCCGCGGTACACAGTTACAACAGTGAAACACCCAGACAGTGTGATGGTGTGGGGTGCCTTTAGTGGTAACAAGAGCAGGGGTGGACTATATTTCCTCCCCAAGAATGTGACCATGAAAGGGAGCAATTATATCAATGTTTTGAGGGATCACATGCTCGAATTTTGGGACATCCATGAGTGTGATCATTTCATGCATGACGGTGCCCCTGCCCATAGGTCTAAGGAAGTGATAAAGCTCCTTAATGACAACAATATCAGTGTTATGGAGTGGCCAGGCAATGCCCCAGACTTGAACAAAATAAAAAATGTTTGGAATATGATGAAAAACGAACTGGAGAAATCGCAACCCACTAGTATTCCAGACCTGAAGGAGGTGCTGAAGATCTGGGTCACTATGGACAGCGCCTACTTCACCAAACTCGCCTCTTCAATGCCCAGAAAGATCCAGATGGTACTCAAGAACAAGGGGAACGTGACAAATTACTAAATGTAACTCTTAAGTGGAAATAAAGCACATGTTAGTTGTACTTTTGAGTTTTATTGTCCAAAACTCCTTAGTGTATAGATTTTTTTTGCGGCGACTGTATATATATAAAAAATAGCATACGGTTGCATTATTTGACCTATTTTCTTTAAAATGTGTGGTTTCTATGTAATTTGATCAAAGAGAAGTTACGTTTTTATCCTCTGCAAAATTACCGACCACAGCTATGAATACCGCCCAACTCACAAATTACGGCAAAAGCCAACCAAACCTGAATAAAGACGGTTTTTGCTCAAAAGCACAATTTTATATAAAACATTAGCATATGGTTGCATTATTTGACCTATTTTCTTTAAAATGTGTGATTTACATGTAATTTGATCAGAGAAGTTACATTTTTATCCTCTGCAAAATTACCGACCACAGCTACGAATGTCACCTGACTCACTAATTACCAACTAAAACTGACCAAACCTGAATAAGGACGGTTCTGTGCTCAAATGCACAATTTTATATAAAGAATTAGCATATGGTTGCATTATTTGACCTATTTTCTTTAAAATGTGTGATTTACATATAATTTGATCAAAGAGAAGTTACGTTTTTATCCTCTGCAAAATACCGTCCGACTCACTAATTATTGACCAAAACCAACCAAACCCAAACAAGGACGGTTTTTGCTCAAATGCACAATTTTATATATATAAAAAAAAAATTACCATATGGTTGCATTATTTTACCTATTTTCTTTAAAATGTTTGATTTTCACTTAATTTGATCAAAGAGAAGTTACATTTTTATTCTCTGCAAAATTACCGACCACAGCTACGATTTGTCCAGCCCGCCATCTATGATCACTGGTGGTATGGATCAAACTACACTCTATTTTCTTACTATTGTGTTATTAATATAATAGATTGCATATAGTTAAATTATTTAAACAATTTTCTTTAAAATATGTGATTTTCATGTCATTTGACCAAAGAGACGTTATGCTTTTCTCCTCTGCAAAATGACCGACCACAGCTATGAATACCGGTAACAAATTAGCATATGGTTGCATTATTTGAACTATTTTCTTTAAAATGTATGATTTTCATGTAATTTGATCAAAAAGAAGTTACATATTTAGCCTCTGCAAAATTACCGGTATTCGTAGCTGTGGTCAGTCATTTTGCAGAAGCTAAAAACATAATTTCTTTGATCACATTACATGGAAATCACACATTTTAGAGAAATTAGTTCAAATAATTAAATTATATGCAGTCTATTACACTAATAACACAATAGTAGGAAACTTAAAAGAGTGTAGTTTGATCCATACCACCAAATAGGGTGTAGTTTGATCCATACCACCAGTGATCATAGATGGCGGGCTGGACGGTATTCGTAGCTGTGGTCCGTAATATTGCAGAGGATAAAAACGTAACATATCTTAGATCAAATTACATGAAAATCGCACATTTCAAAGAAAACAGTTCAAATAATACAACCATATGCTAATTTGTTACCGGTATTCATAGCTGTGGTCGGTCATTTTGCATACATACATATACCAAAGGCTTTTTCCCCCTACATGGGGGGGTAGCCAAAAAGAAAAAGGCATAGAGACCACTCCCACCCATTCCATTTCCTATATATTCCACTCCCCTCCACCCTCCTCCCTCCCTCTTATCTTGGCACCTCCTGGATGATGGGTCATCCCTGCATCCTGTCCACTGCCCTGGGTCAGAAGCAGTGTCGCAAGACACAGCACATCCACAGCAAGGCCGCTTCATAAATTCGGCAACCCCCCCCTCTCTGTCCCCTCATGCAGAAAAGGAGAAGATGGGGAGAAATCCCTTCGTGCTGCATCAATTTTTTTTTTCTCATACATATTTCCTCACCCCCCAGCCCCACCCACTCCCCCTCATGCATCACAGCATCATCTATACACAACCCTTCTCCATTCACCACTATCTTCTGTCCTCTCCCGTCCTTCCTCCACAAACATTCCTCGCTTTTGTAATGCCCCTTTCACCCCATCCATCCATCTCATCCTAGGACGCCCCCTCATATTCACTCCTTCCACACTTCTTTTACTAATCTTTCTTCACTCATTCTTTCCATGTGTCCAAACCATCCTAATACCCTTTCATCAACCCTATCTCCCAGTTCCCTTTCCACCCCTGTTCTCCTCCTCACCTCCTCATTTCTCACTCTAGCCTAGTAACCCTTATCATACTTCTCAAACATTTCATCTCAAACACATTCAAACTCCTCTCTTCCTCTCTCATGTTCCATGTTTCTGCCCTGTACAATGCTGTTGCCACAATCACTCCTTCATATAACCTCCTCTTAGCATCCATTCCCAGATATCTATTTCTCATTACACTTTTCAATCCACCAAGGCATTTACTCGCTTCTCTCAATCTACATTCTACCTCCACTCCCACTCCTCCCTTTCCTGCCACATTCACACCCAAGTATCTAAAACTATCCACTTCCTCCAGTCTTTCACCCTTAACCCCTTCAATACAGGTCACATCGCACGTCTGGCAGCATTAGCTGCCAAACGTGCGATGTTGCATCAATACATACATATACCAAGGCTTTTTTCCCCCTTACCAGGGAGGTAGCCAAAAAGGACAAGGCACAAAAACATTCCCACCCATTTCATCCCCGAAAACACTCCACACCCCTCCACCCTCCCTCCCATCTTAGCACCTCCTAGATGACGGGTCATCCCTGCACCCTGTCCACTGCCCTGGGTCAGAAGCAGTGTCGCAGGACACAGCACATCCACAGCAAGGCCGCTCCATTAAATCGGCGACCCCCCACTCTCCGTCCCCCCATATAAAGGAGAGGATGGGAAATCCCTTCGGGCTGCGTCAAAAATTTTTGCTCACACACACTACCTCACCCCCATTCCCCCGTCAATACTCGCATTATAAAAAATAAAGTCACTGCTCTACTGCTTGTTCTCTTTCACCCATGAATTTTGATAACCATAGAAAATATGATGAAGCCAGTTTACAGAGTATGGGGGTTACGCAGGTACGACTACAATAAATATAATCAAGACGCCGCCGTCGGCATCCTCGCGTACCCACTTGCTCCTCATGACGCCTACGTAGGCGTCACCGTATGGAAGGGGTTAATGCTCACCTCCAGCCTGCTGTCACTCTCTCCCCTTGTACATCTCATCACCTTACTTTTACCCACATTTATCTTCAGCTTCCTTCTTTCACACACCTTCTCAAACTCTGTCACTAACTTCCTCAATCCCTCCTCTGATCCTGCTACAAGAGCAGTGTCATCAGCAAACAACAACTGGCTCACCTCCCACTTTTCTCCATTTTCTTTAATCATCTCCAACCCCTGACCCACTACCCTTGCATTCACCTCTCGCACCACCCCATCCATGTAAAGATTGAACAGCCAGGGCGACATAACACATCCTTGACGAAGTCCTACCTTTACCTCAAACCATTCACTCTCTCCATTTCTAATCCTAACACAAGCTCTACTACTCTCATAAAAACTCTTGACTGCTCTTAACAGCTTTCCTCCTATCCCATATATATCTGCAGTACCTCCCACAGTGCCTTCCTGTCTACCCTGTCATAAGCCTTTTCCAGATCCATAAAAGCCCAAAAAACATCCTTACCTTTTCCTATAGCTTTCTCACATATCTGTCTTATCACAAAGATCTGATCTACACAACCCCTACCTGTCCTAAACCCACACTGTTCCTCACCAATTACTCTCTCTGTTCCTCTCCTAATCCTCTCAATCAAGACCCTCCCATAAGCCTTCCCAACTACATAACATCTCTTTGGTCAAATTACATAAAACTCACACATTAAGAAAATAGTTTAAATAATTCAACTATATGCAATCTATTACACTAATAACACAATAGTAAGAAACTTAATAGAGTGTAGTTTGATCCATACCACCAGTGATCATAGATGGCAGGCTGGATGGTATTCGTAGCTGTGGTCGGTAATTTTGCAGAGGATAAAAACATAACTTCTCTTTGGTCAAATTACATGAAAATCACACATTTTAAAGAAAATAGTTCAAATAATGCAACCATATGCTAATTTGTTACGGTATTCGTAGGTGTGGTTGGTCATTTAGCAGCAGCTAAAAACATAATTTCTCTTTGGTCAAATTACATGAAAATCAGACATTTTAAAGAAAATAGTTGAAATGATTCAACTATATGCAATCTGTTACACTAATAACACAATAGTAAGAAACTTAACCACTTCACTCCGGGCCAAAATCTTGCAGGCAGCATTAGCTGCCAGACGTACGATGTTGCATCATAATACTCACATCATAAAAAATAGTCACCGCTTATATCGATCGTTCTCTCTTTCACCCGTGAATTTTGATAACCATAGAATATGTGATGAAGCCAGTTTAGAGAGTATGTCAGTTACGCAGGGACAACTACAGTAAATATAATTAAGACGCCAATATGGCAGCCTCGCGTATCCACTTGCTCCCCATGCCGCCTACGTAGGCGGCACCGTATGGAAGGGGTTAATAGAGTGTAGTCTGATCCATACCACCAGTGATCATAGATGGCGGGCTGGACAAATCGTAGCTGTGGTCGGTAATTTTGCAGAGGATAAAAACATAATTTCTCTTTGATCAAATTACATGAAAATCGCACATTTTAAAGAAAATAGGTCAAATAATGCAACCATATGGTAATTTTTTATATAAAATTGTGCATTTGAGCAAAAACCGTACTTGTTCGGGTTTGGTTGGTAATTAGTGAGTCGGACGGTATTCATAGCTGTGGTCGGTAATATTGCAGAAGATAAAACGTAATGATCAATTTATAGTTTCACCCAACCAACGATTTTGATATGTGTCTTATGTGTTTCTGGTGAGAAATGTTGTAATATGAACAATGGTGTACATCATTTCTATCACAAATGTGTACTTTTCAAGTAATTAATTATTGAATTTATGCACTTATGCCTACATCTCCCCAATGATCTGGGGGGACCTGTGTGAAATTTGGGTTTTTGAATGGAGAACACTAATAAATTGAGTAATGCGCATTGCAAAACAGGTATAAAATGAACAGGAACATATTAAAAATAAAAAATAAAATAAAAAGAACATAAATTTCACCTTTGAGGTCCGGAGTGTGGTCGGCTAACGCGAGCAGTAGCCATGTTGGTTTACCAACAATTTGAAATATTTCTCACTATATCCTCTACATTTAGCAAAGGCCACTCCACCCGCACAGAACTTGCTAACCGACAACTAACGTAACCTAACCTATCCTAACATAACCTAACCAAACCTATCCTAGCGTAATGTAACCTAACCAAATCTAACGTAACCTAACCTATCCTAACCAAACCTAACGTAACCTATCCTAACCAACGTAACCAAACCTAACGTAACATAACCTAAGCAAACCTAACCTATCCTAACGTAACCAAACCTAACATAACCTAACCCAACCTAATGTAACATAACCTAATGTAACATAACCGACCGTAACGTAACCTAGCCTAGCCTAACCTATCCTACCATAACTTAACCAAACCTTACCGAACGGTTAGGTTACGTTAGTTTATGGTGAGCAACTCCTGTGCGGGTGGAGTGGCCTTCACTAAATGTAGCGGATATAGCGAGAAATATTTCGAATCATTGGTAAACAAATATGGCTACCGCTCGCATTAGCCGACCACACTCCGGCCCTCAAAGGTGATTTTTTTTTTTTTTTATATATATATATTTTTTTATGTGTTGTTAATTTTATACCTGTTTTGCAACACGCATTACTCAATTTATTAGTGCTCCCCACCCAAAAACCCTGATTTCCCATAGGTCCCCCCCAGATTGTTGGGGAGCAGATGTAGGGATAAGAGCATAACTTCAATAATTACTTGAAATGTACACATTTACAACAGATATAATGTACAACATCATTCATATCACATTTATAACCAGAATTGCATAAGCCACATATCAAAATCATTGGTTGGGTGAAACTATATATTGTCCAACATAACTTCTCTTTCATCAAATTACATGGAAATCACATGTTTTAAAGAAAATAGGTCAAATAATGCAACCATATGCTGATTTTATTTTATTTTATTTTATTCGAATTCAATCATAAATACAATAAAATACATGTAAGACTCGTATTATACATACATACATACATATACCAAGGCTTTTTCCCCCTTCCAAGGGAGGTAGCCAAAAAGGGAAAGGCATAAAAACACTCCCACCCATTTCATCCCTACATACACTCCACACCCCTCCCACCCTTCCTCTCATCTGAGCACCTCCTGGATGACGGGTCATCCCTGCACCCTGCCCACCGCCCTGGGTCAGAAGCAGTGTCGCAAGACACAGTACATCCACAGCATTTCCCTGTGGTGGGGGAAAAGAATACTGCCACCAAGTTTTCCCACTTGGATCGTAAGAGGCGAGAAGAAAGGGACGGGGAGAGGGACTAGGCATCCTTCTCCCTGTAGCCCCAAGGGGCAAATTCCTAAAACAAAAAGAAAAGGCATAAGGGGTGCTGGCGGGCCTCGGGCCAGCACCCTAAGGTTTGGGTCTTTTAATGTGCGTGGATGTGGTACAGATGAGAGTAAAAGGGAAGAGATAGGTAGTATGTTTGTGAGAAGAAAGTTGGATGTGTTGGCTTTGAGTGAAACTAAGTTGAAAGGGAAGGGTGAGTGTATGTTTGGGAGTGTAAGTGGGAGGTTATCAGGAGTGAAGAGAGGGCGAGGGAGGGAAGGGGTGGCTATTCTAGTAAGTGAGGAGATAGGTAAAGGGGTAGTGGAGTGGAAGGAGGTTTCCTCAAGGATAATGTGGATGAAGGTGAAACTGGGAAAGGAGATGTGGGTCTTTGTAAGTGCATATGGGCCGGGCAGTGAGAAGAGCATGGAAGAAAGGGAGGCCTTTTGGATAGATTTAAATGAGTGCATAGAGGGTTTAGGAAGAAATGTCAATGTAATAGTACTGGGAGACCTTAATGCTAGAGTGGGAAATGGTCCAATCGATGGAGTGGTTGGGAAGTGTGGAGTTCCAGGAAAGAATCGTAGTGGAGAGTTGATGGTGGAAATGTGTCTAGAAAGAGAGTTGATGATAGCAAATACAGTGTTTCGGAAGAAAGTCAAGCATAAGTACACATGGGAGAGGGTGGTGGAGGGAAGGGTGGTAGATAGAGCGCTAATGGATTATGTAGTGGTAAATAGGATTATGATAGGAAGAGTTAAGGATGTACATGTGCTAAGGGGAGAGGGTGGGGGAATATCAGATCATTTTTTGGTGGAAGGTAAGTTGAGAGTGGAGGATAGATGGAGAAGGAGGAAAGGGACAAAAGGTAGGGAGGTTCTTAGAGTGAACTCCTTGAATGAAAAGGAAAAGGAGAAGGAGTACGAAAAGAAGCTGAAGGAGGAGTGGGAGGGAGTAAAGGATAGAGCAGAGATGGGTGTGGAGGAGGAATGGGGATGGTTCAAGGAGGGAGTCTTAAAGTGTGCAAGGATGGTGTGTGGAACAAGAAGGACAGGGGGAAATAGAAGAAAGGGTAGTGAATGGTGGGATGAGGAAACAAAGAAGGTTGTAGAAGAGAAGAAGCGAGCATTCACAGATTGGTTACAAAAGAGGACAGGGGAGTCATATGAGACGTACAAAGAAAAGAAAAGAGAAGTAAAGCAAAAGGTAAAGGAGGCAAAGAGGAGAGCAGATGTGAAATGGGGTAGGAGTATGACAGAAAATTTTGAAAGTAATAAAAAGATGTTTTGGAAAGAAATTAAGAGAGGAAGAGGAGGCGAATCAAGTAGGGAAGAAAAGGTAAAAGGTACAGATGGAGAGTTGATAATGGAAGAGATGGCAGTGAGGGGAAGATGGGCAGAATATTTTAGGGAGTTGCTGAATGTGAAGGAGGATAGGGAAGGAAAGATAGCTGCAGTGGGAAATACGAAGAAAATGAGAGTGATGAGTGAGGAGAATGGAGGAGAAATAAGGAAGGATGAGGTGAAGGCAGTTGTAAAGATGATGAAAGCAGGTAAGGCACCTGGTCTGGATGGATGTCATGCAGAATGTCTGAAAAAGGGAGGTTCAGTGATGGTGGACTGGTTGGTGAGATTATTTAATGTTTGCTGGAGAGAGGGTAGAGTACCGGAGGACTGGAGTAGTGCCTGTATAGTTCCTCTTTACAAGGGAAAAGGGGACAAGTGTGTATGTAGTAATTTCAGAGGGATTAGCCTGTTGAGTGTAGTAGGGAAGGCTTATGGGAGAATCTTAATTGAGAGGATTAGGAGAGGAACAGAAGGAGTAATTGGTGAGGAACAGTGTGGATTTAGGACGGGTAGAGGTTGTGTAGATCAGATCTTTGTGGTAAGACAGATATGTGAGAAAGCTATAGGAAAGGGGAAGGATGTTTTTTGGGCTTTTATGGATCTGGAAAAGGCATATGATAGGGTAGACAGAAAGGCACTGTGGGAGGTTATGCAGATTTATGGGATAGGAGGAAAGCTTTTGGGAGCTGTCAAGAGTTTTTATGTGAGTAGTAGAGCATGTGTTAGGATTGGAAATGGAGAGAGTGAGTGGTTTGAAGTAAAGGTGGGACTTCGTCAAGGATGCGTTTATGTCGCCCTGGCTGTTCAACTTATACATGGATGGGGTGGTGCGAGAGGTGAATGCTAGGGTAGTGAGTCAGGGATTGGAGATGGTTAAAGAAAATGGAGAAAAGTGGGAGGTGAGCCAGCTGTTGTTTGCGGACGACACTGCGCTTGTGGCAGGGTCAGAGGAGGGATTGAGGAAGCTGGTGGCAGAGTTTGGGAGAGTATGTGATAGAAGAAAGCTAAAGATAAATGTGGGTAAAAGTAAGGTGATGAGATGTACAAGGGGTGAAAGTGGCAGTAGACTGGAAGTGAACATTAAGGGAGAGCGACTGGAGGAAGTGGATAGTTTTAGATACTTGGGTGCAAGTGTAGCAGGAAAAGGTGGAGTGAAGGTGGAGGTAGAATGTAGATTGAGAGAAGCGAGTAAATGCCTTGGTGGTTTAAAGAGTGTAATGAGAAATAGACATTTGGGAATGGATGCGAAGAGGAGACTGTATGAAGGAGTGATTGTGCCAATAGCACTGTATGGGGCAGAAACGTGGAACATAAGAGAAGAGAGAAGGAGTTTGAATGTGTTTGAGATGAGGTGTCTGAGAAGTATGGTGGGGGTTACTAGGCTAGATAGAGTGAGAAATGAGGAGGTGAGGAGGAGAACAGGGGTGAAAAAGGATTTGGTATTATACATAGTAAATACAATTGTATATCCGAGGCTGGCACAGAAAGTCAAAAGACTTATTTCCACTGTGGTCCTGTGCTAATCTTTTATATAGAATTGTGCATTTCAGCAAAAACCATCCTTGTTTGGGTTTGGTCGGTTTTGGTCAGTAATTTGTGAGACCCCCCCCCCCCCCGATCCATGACATAATGCCTCTGCCCAAAATACCTCCAGCCAAAATCCCACACCCAAAATACCTCCAAAACTACCCATAATACCTCCAAGCAAATGATAAGTGTTATGATATGGACATTTGGGAATGATATTGTAAACAATACGTAGAGTATAGAATCCTATAGAAAGTATCATTAGAGGACTTTTTCATTCAGGATTATGGTAGTATGGTAGATCAAAGGAATAATCAATTCTATATAGAAATTGTTAATCAAAGGAATCAGACAAAGCAATTGATCAAAGGAATAATTAATTCTATATAGAAAATTTTAATCAAAGGAATCAGACAAAACAATAAAACGATATTCAGTTCACATGTTCAAATCAAATAATGTATTTTACCCTATATCAGTACCTGGTCGCCATCTGTAATGGCATATAGTAATTAAGCCGATTTTCAAAAATAAAATAGAATAAATAAATAAATAAAATAAAATAAGATACCTCTGACTCAAATTACTATTTGCCAATTATATGCCATTACAGATGGCGACCAGGTACTGATATAGGGTAAAATATATTATCTTATTTAACTTCTGATTTTAAGGACCATTGTATCCAATTTATTAAACAATTACCTATGGGTGAACATGTGAACTGAAGTCGTTGTATTGTTTTGTCTGATTCCTTTGATTAAAATTTTCTATAGAGAATTAATAATTCCTTTGATCAATTGTTTTGTCTGATTCCTTTGATTAACAATTTCTCTATAGAATTGATTATTTCTTTGATCTACCATACTACCATAATCCTGAATGAAAAAGTCCTCTAATGATACTTTCTATAGGATTCTATACTCTACATATTGTTTACAATATCATTCCCAAATGCCCTCATCATAACACTTATCATTTGCATGGATGATTTGAGATCGTTACTGTTAATTACACAGAGATCTTTTCCACTAACTTTTGTTAACAAATTTCCAAATATCTTGTAATCGTACTTACTGTTATTGTTCTCTATGTGCATTACCTTGCATTTACTTGTGTTAAATTTCATTAGCCAATTTCAGACCATTGCTATAATTTATCTAAATCTTCATTCCGCAAATTATAATTATTCCCATAAACTTGAAAATATAAGATTATAACCTTCTAAGCAGTACAAACAGCACAATATGCATGGAGGTATTTTGGTCATTTTTGTAGGTATTCTGGGTGAAGGTATTTTGGGTGTGGGACTTTGGCCGGAGGTTTTTTGGGTGGAGGTATTTTGGGCACCTTCCCCCCCCCACACCTATTTCTGGTTTAGACTAATGTAATGAGAAGGAATCATGGAAGGTGTCTAAGGCGAAATCTTGGTAAAATTTTACTTTCGACCATTGTAGGAATATAGCAATACAAAATTAAATAGTAATTTTGTAAATTAAAATGTATGAACGAAATATGCAATTTTGTGTGCGGAAATGAAAATAAAAAAGTTGCTAAAACAGATTTCTTAAGTAACGAAGTCGTGTACGACGAATGGTACGCCATGTTTGTTATGGTAGATGCCGACGTCGGAGAAATGAAAGGACGATAAATTTGTCTAAACTAAACTAAACTAACCTAACCTGTGTTTAATAAATCATTACCTGCAAATTAGACATCATCCGGCTGGTCGTCGTCGTGAGAGACGTTGGCTGGCTTTTCAACCACTCTCTCAGCTTTTGTATGGCTATATTCCTCCAATGGTCGAAAGTAAAATTTTACCGGTTAGGTTAGGTTAGGATAGGTTTGTTTAGTTTTGACAAATTTATCGTCCTTTCATTTCTCCGACGTCGGCATCTACCATAACAAACATGGCGTACCATTCGTAGTACACGACTTCGTTACTTAAGAAATCTGTTTTAGTAACTTTTTTTATTTTCATTTCCGCACACAAAATTGCATATTACGTTCATACATTTTAATTTACAAAATTACTATTTAATTTTGTATTGCTATATTCCTACAATGGTCGAAAGTAAAATTTTACCAAAATCTTACTTCTTTCTCATTATTGCCATTCCTCTTCTATTTTCCATCACTTGTCGATATTCATCTTCCATAATCATAATCAATAGAATAGGATGCTGGATATAACAACCACTAGTAGAGCGGTCTCACTAAACGCCGACCAACGCCGACAAAAATCACACAATGACGGTTTTTGTTCAAATGCACAATTTATATATAACAAAATAGCATATGGTTGCATAATTTGACCTATTTTCTTTAAAATGTGTGATTTCCATGTAAAATGATCAACGAGAAGTTACGTTTTTATCCTCTGCAAAATTACTAACCGGCAACCAACGCCGACCAAACCCAAACAATGACGGCTTTTGCTCAAATGTATAAATTTTAAATAAAAATTAGCATATGGTTGCATTATTTTATCTATTTTCTTTAAAATGTGTGATTTCCATGTAAAACCATATAAGAGAAGTTACGTTTTTAACCTCTGCAAAATTACCAACGTCGACCAAAACCACACAATCATCAATGACGGTTTTTGCCCAAATGGCAAATGCATAATCTATATATAAAAAATAGCATATGGTTGCATTATTTGACCTATTTTCTTTAAAATGTGTGACTTCCATGTAAAATCATCGAAGAGAAGATACGTTTTTGGCATTTGAGCAAAACCCGTCATTGTTTGGGTTTGGTCGGCGTTGGTTGCCGGTTAGTAATTTAGCAGAGGATAAAAACGTAACTTCTCTTTGATCATTTTACATGGAAACCACACATTTTAAAGAAAATAGGTCAAATAATGCAACCATATGCTATTTTTTATATATAAATTATGCATTTGATCAAAAACCATTATTGTGTGGTTTTGGTCGGCGTTTAGTGAGACCCCTAGTCGAGTTTAGAACTGTTCGATGCAAAAATCTACACATTTAAGCACAAACTACAAAGTCATGCATTACCGAAGATAACAAATTTAAATAATAACTTACCATTCTCGTGTGAAACCAGTTGTGTATATGTAAACACTGTGGATCTGGTTTTTTTTTCAAAACTCCTTGGTATCGCGTCACAACGTATTCTTTTGAAAATTGTTATTGTAGAGTACACTGAAGCTACGAGCTCGAAAAATCGAATTTCTCATTCAATAGAGAATGATATAGTCTTTGTATCGACAGTTCCTTCAGGATTGTTGTTTTCTTTATATTTTACTGTAGAACTTTTCTCGTGTTTTCTCTTTTCATCCACATTCTATAAAGTTTTTCTTCCTATTCCGTTTGTTGTTTTCCCTACTACACTGTACCGTTTTGTTGTCCTCCCAGTAAAGTTACGGTAGCGATGCGCAACTTCTGGTATAATTCTGTGAATCGCAAAATAAAACGGCTTAAATCTTCTTTTTATCACACATTTTACATTTTATATTTTGTTTTTTGAAACGCTTATTATCACCTTGTTCTGTGTCGTTGGTTCTTGCTTTAAATAATAGTATTGACGAATAAGTAGAAGAATTTTACGAAGAGCTTTAGGCTTGATTCACACTATCGGTCCGGTCGCGCTCCACTCCCGTTCCGCTCTCGGTCCGGTCCAATATTGTCTCATTAATTTCAATGGAAGCATTCACACTGGCGCTCTCGCTCCAGTCTCGCTCCGGCTTCGCTCCGGTCACGGTTCCGTCAAAAGATATTTTTACTGGAGCGAGACCGGAGCGTGACTGGATCGTGAGCGCCAGTGTGAACTCAGTTGCCACGGTCCTGGTCCACTCCAGTCGAGATTCAGCCTTCATATAAGCAAGTAGTGTTACCTGCTGTCCTACCAAACCATGGGTAATCCAAAGGAAACACCACAATGGGATCATGAGAATGTTAGAAAAATTATAAAAATACGTTTTCTTTTTATTTATCACTGATACAATGACAATGCGTACAGCGAGGATATACATAAGCACCAACTGAATAAAATATAACCTACAAAACTTACTTTAATTTTGTGGATTCAGATGAAATGCTAATAGAATTAGTCAAAAGGTAAACCAGAGCTGTATGACCTGACTTCGCTGCACTACAGTGATAACGTGGCGAAAAGAAGAAGCTGTGTTGAAATAAGCAGGCAGCTGGGTTGTGAAGATAAGAAATTCCATACAATTGCCTAATGTCCACTGTGGAAATGCATTTCCTATCCTCACTAAACAATTTTCCTATACAATAATGTTTGCATACTTATCATATTGCCAAGGTACTGAGAGAAAAAAAAATACACATTCTTAACCGAAGAAAGAAATTCCATATGTATAATAACCTATTATCCACTGCGGAAATGCATCTCCTTAGCTCACTCAACAAATATTCTTACACAAGTTTGTTTGTCTACTTATATTTCATCCTTTTGCCAAGGCATTGAACCAGCTAGGGAGCTGAAATAATCTTTCAGTGTTTCTTTCACGCCAAAAGCCTCCTTTGTAGCATTTCCTCCCTCTTCCTCTCATTGGACGTACTATGTTTGATGGAGGCATGACAACAGTATCTGGTAATGCAACAGCATTTGGGTGTATCAGATTGTGAAGTATGCATGTTGTTGTAATGATCGCATTAGCGTTAGAAGGCATAGCTTTAAGTTTCCTTAAATATATTCTGAAGGTTTGCACTAGAATACCAAATGTGCACTCAGCTATCCTCCTGGCTCTAGATAATCTATAATTAAAAATCCTCTTCTCTACCTTATGTTCAGTCTGTGAACCTGGGTAGGGCCTCATCAAATTTCTCTTCAGCGGGAAAGCCTCATCTCCCACTATAACGTATGGTACAAGCACATCAGTGTCAGGAAGTGCAGCATCTTCTTGTACATTTCAGGTCATCCTCAATTTTGGATAGTATTTTCTCAAATGTTCCTTTGTTCATTCTGAAATAGCTGTGGAATTTACTCTCATCATCAATAAGACGAGGATACAGAATATGAAATTATCCTTCAGTCTTCCTATCTTGCAACATAGGATGAACCCACAATTTCTTTCTTTTTCTATTTTGTTTTCCTTCTTCTTCTTCATCAAGTGCAATAGCGATTATTGCCAACTCGGCGTCAGAAAAGTCACACATCCTTCGTAACTGATGGTAAGACTTCTACTGGTGTCGAGGGAGGGGGGGATGACGGGAACGAGAGGGGACCGATAGTGTGAATACCTCAGAACCGAGAGCGAAGCGCGACCGGACCGATAGTGTGAATCAACCCTGAATACCTCAGAACCGGAGCGGAACGAGACCGGAGCGTGACCGGACCGATAGTGTGAATCAACCCTTACTCGTCGAAGACCGTAGTTGAGTCAGTAAATTCATATGTAGACGTTAGTAATGTACCAGAGATTACAAAGGAAGAAGTAGAATTTGCTCTAAAATGATGAAACGAGGAAAAGCATTTGAGGAAGATGATAAACCGATAGATCTCTTGAAAGACACAAGGAAAGAAGCTCATAAGTTAGCTCAGTTGTACACCCAGTGCTTATATCAGGAAAGCGTTCCTGAATCATGGTGCAATGCTATCGTGATTTTGTTTCATAAAAAAGGAGACCAGAAGGAACTGAGTAACTATCGACCGATTAGCTTGCTAATCGTATATAAAGTATTCTCCAATATCCTTACAAATAGACTAAGTCAAGTTTTAGATGGAAACCAACTGAAAGGACAGGCAAGATTTAGGAGCGGACACTCGAATCTAGACTATTTGCAGGCGATGAACCAACTAATCGAGAAAACGACAGAATACAATATACCCCAACTAAAAGAAAAACCCTATAATGAAAGACTGGATGCTTTGGGACTAACCACCCTACAGGCAAGAAGAATACGCGGGGACATGATTGAAGTCTTTTTTAAGATGCTCAATGGAGAAGAGGATATTG
Organism: Oratosquilla oratoria; assembly: GCF_046742065.1. Taxonomy (NCBI): domain Eukaryota; kingdom Metazoa; phylum Arthropoda; class Malacostraca; order Stomatopoda; family Squillidae; genus Oratosquilla; species Oratosquilla oratoria. Next base: position 35,127,531 of record NC_134815.1, on the reverse strand, counting down.
ACTGCAGTCAATTCCTCCAAATTGAACCGAGAGAAAGGTATGAGACCAGAGGGCACCAGTGGAAACTAAAGAAAACTAGATTCAGAACAACAAAGAGAAGCAACTTTTTTGACGCCAGAGTAGTAAACAGATGGAACAGTTTACCGGAAAATGTAGTTAATAGTTCAAGTGTCAACATGTTAAGAATAGATATGACCGGTACATTGTAGAAAATCTGAGAAGAGGCTACTCTCAAGAGCTTTAGCTCCCTTGCCTCTTTGACATCACTTCGGTAAGCATCACTTCGGTAAGCACCTCCGTGTTTAGCTTTTGTAGATTACGAGAAAGCTTTTGACTCGGTAGAACAAATAGCAATACTAAATTCGTTACGCTGTCAGGGTACAAACAAATCGTAAGAGTTTTAGAAAAGATTTATGCGAAAGGTACCGCTATAATTCAACTACATAAAGATCAAGATCGAGAAAGGAGTACAGCTTGCTTGGAAGAGATTTTCAAAGGTTGAGTTGGGAAAAGAAAGGTTTGAAGATTAATGGTGAATATTTGAACCACCTAGGATTTGCTGATGACATTATTCTTATTTCAGAAAGAGCTGAAGACTTACAAGATACACTAAGTGATCTGAACAAGGAAAGTCTCAAAGTAGGTTTAAAAATGAATAAGAGTAAAACCAAAGTAGCCTAATGTTCTACACGAAAGCTCAAAGTAAAGAGATTATAATTGGTGGTGAGAGTCTTGAAGAAGTTGAAGAGTATAATTATTTAGGCCAGATGGTGAAAGTGGCGAAAGATCATGGTGATGAAATAAAAAGATGTATTGCAATTGGTTGGAAAGTGTTTGGTAAGTATGATAAAATCCTAAGAGGTTCTCTACCTTTATGTTTGAAACGCAAAGTTTACAATCAATGCATTCTGCCAACAATAATCTACGGGTGTGAGACTTGAAAACTTATGAAGGCAATGGAACCAAAACTAAGGACTGCAGAGAGGAAAATGGAGAGATCAATGATGGGAATAATGCTGAGAGACTGAAAGAGAGCAAATTGGGTGAGAGAGCAGACTAGAGTGAAACATATTGTGGAGGCGGTAAAATAGAGGAAGTGGAATTGGGCAGGTTAGTGCGAACAACTGATGAGCGATGGACCAAGTGTGTTACTGAATGGACGCCATGAGGTTGGAAGTGTGGAAGAGGGAAACCAAACAGGATGTGGAGAGAAGTTTGCAGGAGTGACGTGGTAGAGGTTGGCACGGTCGTGTGAATTATGGAATGCTATGAAGGAGGGCTTTGTTCAGCAGTGGACTCAGGATGGCTGATTTGATTGATTGACGATTATGTATTGTCGTATATCTGTTCACATTTTTTCTTTTGTCATCTGTAGAGCCTGTGTTAGAATTGGAAATGGAGAGAGTGAGTAGTTTGAGGTAAAGATGGGACTGCGTAAGGAATGTGTATGTTCTGGTATGAAGGGCAACCAAGGAAAGAAATCAATGCAGTGGTCTTTATCTTTCTCTTTATTCACCAAATCAGGCGAGGATGTGGTGAGCCTGAGGTTTGGAGCTGGAGGTCCTCGATCCTGTGTTATGAGAGAGAAGGTCTTGGAGCAAGTCGAGTTGTTGCTGGTGAAGAGGCTGTTCTATGGACTATGGAGTACATAGGACAGACCACCCGATCGCACGGGATCGATAGTTGTAGGAGGGGAAGAGATGTCTGTATGGAAATAAAAAGACAGTTGTGTATAAAAGAGGGCTATTGCCACTGGGCGATTTGAGGAATATTTATTTCGTGGGGTCGTGGCTCAGGAGGGTTTGGCAGGACACTTGGAGTTGGAGGCTGGAAACAATGCATGTAACCGTGAGGTTACTCCAGGGATAATTATTCACCTTAACCTCATCCAACAAAGTTAGAAAGGGAATATGAGGCTTAGTCGCAGGTAAAAGTTAGAAAATTTGGAAATAATTTTAGTGGTAGGTAAACTGGAATGAGAATATACAGTAGGAGAGAAAGTTAGAAATGAAAATAATTTCAGTAGAAGAAATTTTTTATGCAGATGTTTGTACATGTAGTCGTTTTTTTTTTTTTTTTTTTTTTTTTTTTTTTTTTTTATATGCTACGCATAGAGGGTTGTTGCCTCTATGCGGGTGTACATACAGCCTGATAATTAATGGGCGAGACATCAACAAGAAGCCGTCTTTTGAACCCTGGTAGTGGATCACAATCAGGTTCCGGTTTCTTACTAGTCTTCCGATTGGCCGCCTTCCCTTTGGCTACGGGCCAATTGCGAGCCCAGGCGAGTGCGCGCGGTTCCGCTTGCGTTGGTGATGTCATCAATCCCGGCTCGGTCTGCATGGGAGACGGTTGTCTCGGATGCGGTCGGTGTTGGATGGAGTACCACCATTACAGTGTCAAGTCGCCATGGTTTTTCAATGTGTACAAGAATAGGGTGGTGCGGAAGGTAAATGTGGGGGTAATGGGCAGGAGATTGGAGACTATCATCATATTTTCGGGCTGATGAGGAAAGGCCTGTAGTCGCCCGAAATCGTTTGCTGCAAATTTCTATGCTGCTGGCGTGATGTAGCGATACCAGTTGTCCTTTCAATGTTCATCCAACTCCTTTTTATAAGCATCCAAACTTGTGGGTGTGATTACTTCGTTGAATAGAGAGTTTCAGCTCTTAACAATTCTTTGACTAAATTCTTTTTTCCTCACTGCCTTATGAATGTGGCTTTTAAATAATTTTCTGGAATGACCTCGCGTTGCTGAGTATTCCTTAGCTATGAAGAGCAGACTTGGGTCTAATCCCTCTAATCCATTTAAAATTTTGTAAACCTGTATCATGTCACCTCTTTGACGTCTATGTTTCATGGAAAAGATCCTAAGTTGGCATAGCGTTTCACCGTAATCTAGATTTCTCAGTTCTGGAAGTAATTTAGTTACTCTTCTTTGTACAGACTCCACTTTCACACCATCAAAAATAAAACGAGGATGCCAGATGATGTTACCATATTCTAGATGGAGACGAACTAATGTATTAATGAACATAGTCAAAGTTTCACTGGTAAATGACTCAAAGGTGCTCTTTATGATTTCCAGCGTTTGGTTTGCCTTTTTAACAGAAGTAGATGCATGTGAATGGAATTTCAGTTCTGAGCCAATAATCACACCGAGATCTTTTTCTTCCTTAACTTGATCCAGATTGTCACCGTCCATAGAATAAACACTGTACTGATTAAAGGTCAACTGAGAAGGTTTTCAAAGAAGGGTGAATATTTGCTAGATGTATGGCTTAGTCAGTTTTCGATCAAATAACGCAAAAATAAATCCTAATTATTACGCAATGTGATAAAAAGACCTATCAAAATATCGGTAGCAGACGAACTTTCCTTCGTCGATCTTCGGCTGTTCTCGTAAGAGGGGGTTTACACGATCTAACGGTTCGTCGAACGCGGTTCGACAGACACGTGTTTAAAGTGATGTGTGAACGAGGTATTTGGGGTTTAACCAACGTGTTCGACAACCAAATACCCCGTTCACACGTTCACACATCACTTTCAACACGTGTCTGTCGAACCGTTAGACCGAGTAAACCCCCTCTAAGGCTGTGACGTCAACCTCGCTGTTTACATTCTGATACATCCATATGCGTGCACTATAAAATGCCGTTCTGCGCTGTCAACTTGATCAGTGATCTGTTATATTTCGTGTGTTAGCAAAGTTTTATCAAGTATTTAGCTCGAAAATGGTTTATTGTGTCGCCGCAAATTGCAACAGTGATTCGACGAAACATTCTGCTTGGGATGGACTTCATTTTCATTCTTTTCCGAAAGATCCTGTTCGTAAAATGTGGTGTATTGATTCTACTTGATCTTAGTGCTGCTTTTGATACAGTGGTGCATTCTATATCATCGCAAGACTCTAGGAACATAGGTATAGAAGGGAGGGCACTGAGGTACTTCGAAAGTTTCCTTGAGAACAGAACATATCAAGTACAAGTTGGTGAATCGCTTTCAAGCCCAAAGGAACTAGTGAGAGGGGTTCCGCAGGGAAGTGTCCTCGGTCCAATTTTGTTTTGCATATATATTAGAGGGCTCTCTGATCTACTCAATAGACACGGGGTCAGTTTTAAACTATTTGTGGATGATACACAATTCTATATGGCAGTGAACAATGTGCATAGCATAGAGACAGTGCTGAATGACTTAATGTTTGACATTAGAAACTGGATCAAACTCAAACAACTAAAACTTAATGAAAACAAGACAGAGTGCCTGATAGTTGGGAAAGAAATTGATTTGGTAAGGCTAAACATTCCAAGGTTGCACATAAATGGTGTCTCGATGACTGTGGGAGACAATATTAAGAATCTGGGAGTGATCATAGACAGAAATGTAAATCTCGCGAGTCAGGTGCATCATGTGGTTAGATTGGCTAGTTATCACCTGAGAAACATAACCTTTGTAAGGAAATATCTTGATAAAGAAACTGTCAAAATGCTTGTTCATAACTACGTGATAAGTAGGCTTGATTATTGCAACTCGCTGTATTATGGACTGCCTAACCACTTATTGAGGAAACTACAATTAGTTATGAATACAGTAGAGCTGCGAGGATGATAGTGGGTTTAAAGAGGCGTGAGGGAATAACTCCCGTACTGATAAGCTTGCACTGGTTGCCTATTAAGGCGAGGATCATTTATAAAATATGCACGCTAGTATATCAAGCGATCAAATTTGGAAAACCAGTCTACCTCAAAGAATTGCTTAGTAACTTCAGTACAGCTTCCGACTTGACATTAAGGCATAATGTTCAATTAGACAGGCTAAATGAGCAAAGATTCAACACCGAAATGGCTCGTAAAGCCTTTGTGAATAGTGCTCCAAGGTTATACAATAAATTACCCGAATGCGTAAGGATATCTGAGAACTACATAACCTTCAAGAAGGAACTAAAGGCATATTTGTTCACTGAGTGCTATGACACGGAGAGCATGTCAATGAGGACGGATTTTGGTTGCTAGTATAATCGTTTTCAGCTGAGCAGAGCGTCATGCAAGACGGAGCTCAGCATTGAATCGTCACATCAAGTATCAAGTATCAAGTATCAAGTAAAATGGACTGGATCATTCGGTGCAAACGGCACGAGTCATGGAAGCCTGAAAGCGAAACTGTTCGAAACAGAAAAAATATATATATATATATATATATATATATATATATATATATATATATATATATATATATATATATATATATAAATAAATAAATAAATAAATAAATAAATAAATAAATAAATAAATAAATGAATAAATAAATGAATAAATAGATAAATAAATAAATGAATAAATAAATAAATAAATAAATAAATAAATAAATAAAAATAAATTAAATAAAAAATAAATAAATAAATAAATAAATAAATAAATAAATAAATAAATAAATAGAAAAATAAATAAATAAATAAATAAAATAAAAGCACACTCGGGACCCTGGCTTTGCCGAGTCAATAGGAATAAGCATAAATACCATTCCAAAAGAAGATGTAACACTGACAATTTTTGCCATCGACAAGACCCCAGATTCGGCAAGCAAACGCCGTCGAAGAAGCACTACTATTGAAAAAAGACAACGCCTAGAGGTAGGTGTATCAGTCTGTACAGCGTATCATGTGTATATCTAGGCCTGTTATCTACGCTGTCACTGACAATCGTTAACAAGCATGGTTAGGGTTGACTAACGATTTTTGGGCTAGGCCTAAGCAGGTTAGGGGTACAGTCACTCATGACATAGGCTAGCTAGGGTGACAGGCATGACCATGGTGACAGGGCCTCCCATAATAGGCCTGTGAGCACGTCTTGTCAATAGGAGTCAACCAAATTAAGGTCTGTTTTTTGAGAGTCAAACATGTGTAATCCCCCACCACCACCCCAGCAGGAATTAAGCCTAATTATCCTGTCCCAGGAGGGAGGAGTTCATACTAATATAGACCTATTTTTTCAGATGTTACAAAGTACCTATGATGAATATTCATCTTCTGCAAGTACCACTACCAGCGAAATTGAGATGGAATGTGAAAGTGACCATAGTGACAGTGCCAGGCATATGATTGATATCTTCTCTTTTGCCACAACAACCACTACCTATGGCAGATCATTTTATAGACATTTTTGCAAGTATCTTTTGCTAGCCTTCCTCTCCCCTTCAGTCAAATTATTTCTCTATTCTCTTTGCTATATAGGCCTGTTTTATTGTAACTTATCACAGATTAAAACAATTTGTAATTCATGGATCTTTGAAACTTTTGACTGTAAATATGAAGCTTGGTATCCAAATCCGATAAATCTTCTTCACTCGATGCCAAGTCACTTTCGTATCGCTGGCCACGTCCAAGAATATAAACAACAAACCTTACGTCATCAGTTGCCCTAGCGGTGGAAAATGTAACTACGACATTGAAAAGTTCGTCTGGTATCAGGCACTTTTAAGATCATGCTATTTGGATAAAATCAAAGCTATAAAATGCTAGAAACGTGCATTTTAGTGTTCTAACTTCTTCTAAGTTATATTTTCATACATGAAATAACAATAAATAAATAAATAAAGAAATAAATTCAAAACCTTCCCAGTTGACTTTTAAACCTTAGCTGCCATATTTTTGACCAGTTGCTTAGTTTCTCCAAATCACTCTTCAGTTCCTGGTAATCTTGTGATGTGTTATCTTCTTTGTAAATCTTTGTGTCGTTAGCAAATATTTTAACTGTGCTTGATACAGCCTCTGGAAGATCATTAATAAACAGAACAAATAGGAGCTGTCCGGTCACGCTTCCTTACGGTATGCCACTCTTCACTGCCGTCCAGCCGGATTTGTCTTCATTTACTATCACTCGCTGTCTTCGGCACGTCAAAAAACTCTGTCTAATGGTAACATTTTCCTTTATCCCATAAGCCCTTAGCTTACGTAACAGTCTCTTATGAGGAACTGAATCAAATGCCTTCTGGAAATCCAGGAATATAACATCAAAATTCTTTCCCTGCTCCAAAAACAAAGTCCATTCATTCAACACAAGAGCAATTGTATCATACACGGTCTATCAAGGACAAATCCATGTTGCTGGTCGGTAAATAAATTGCTTTTATTCATGTGTTTGACTATATCATCCTTTACTAATGCTTACATGATATTACACATAACTGTAATTAGGCTTATCGGCCTATAATTAATTTCCGGGCTGCCTTCGACTTAATTTTTATATGAATTGGGGTGATATTGGCATCTTTTCAATCTTGTGGCATATCACCTTTATTAAGAGATGGTTAAAGAAAATGGAGAAAAGTGAGAGGTGGGTCAGTTGTTGTTTGTTGACGACACTGCGCTTGTGATAGGGTCAGAGGTAGTTAATGGCGGAGTTTGGGAGGGTATGCGATAGGAGAAAGTTGAAGGTAAATGTGGGTAAAAGTAAGGTGATGAGATGTACAAGGGGAGAGGATGGCAGCGAGTTGGAAATGAGTCTTATCAAAGGAGAGAGGCTGGAGGAAGTGGATAGTTTTAGGCACTTGGGGTCGCATATATGTGGCAGGAAAGGGGGGAGCGGAGGTAAATTGTAGATTGAGAGAAGCAGGTAAATTCCTTAGGTGAAAAAACGTGTCATGAGAAATAGACAGCTGGGAATGGATGCAAAGAGAAGATTATATGAAGGGGTGATTGTGCCGACAGCACTGTATGGGGCAGAGACTTGGAATTTGAAAGAGATGAGAGGAAAAGTTTGGTTGTGTTTGAGATGAAATATCTGTGAAGTGCTGAAGTATGGTAGGAGGTTGGACAGAGTGAGAAACGAGGAGAGCGGGGATGAAAGAGTATTGGGATGGTTTGGACAAATGGAAAAATAAGTGAAGAAAGATTAGTAAAAGAGGTGTGGAAGGCAGAGGTGGAGGAAGTAAACTTTAGGGGACTGAAGTGCCTGAGTGACAACAATGTTTGATTACCAAAAAATGGGTGCAAAATGTAAATTACACCTTCATGGAAATAATAATATGTCCGGGCATGAATACCACGGGTGAGATAGTAATTATATAGGCATATATAGTAGTGAAATCTTACGTTAACTGGAATTGTTTTTGATTGGTATTCAGAAGATGCTTAATCGTGATATTCGCTGCCACCACCACAATCATAAAGAATTGTTATTTGAACACGTAGTAATTCGTGGACACCACACTATTTTATTCCACACCCCCTTGGGTCTGTTAGGTATTACGTTACAGTCGCTGGATCGAGAGCGGAGGAAATAAAGATTCAAGTATGATTCGCGTAAGTTTTCCCTAATCTATGAGAATGAAAAATTTAATTCACATCAACACTTACAACATTCAATTATTTCCTAACCTATACTCAATACCATAGGTGGGTGTTATCGCGATGACGATATCGGGTAATCGGTTATCCAATATTTTATCTCGCGTTATCGATTCATCTGTATCGCTGATACTTTTGATCCCAAACTAAAGATAATCGATCATTTTTTGTTTCCAGTTTATCACAGGGGCGAGCCGCGCGTATCTTGGAGGCAGAAATATGTAGGTCTGAACTGGGAACCGAACGTATACTGAACGGAGTGCGGGACGACCGGTCTTGACATACGTCTTCTCAAAACGTTCGCTAAGCTTCAACCTCTCACCCAAGGTCTAAATATACAGGTCAGACCGTTTGAATTATTGTGCGCAGCTTCTGACGTCATTAGGCTGGGTCCGTTTTCTCTTTGTGAAGCACTGAAGAAAACTATGAAACGCCAAGGAAGACAGGAACTATAATATTTTATATATTATATATATATATATATATATATATATATATTATATATCATATATATTATATATTCATATATATAGACAGGAACTATAATATTTTATATATATTTATATATATATATTATATAATATTTGTCAGAATATAACTAATTGCGTGGAGCGGTGCGAGCGAAGGCAACGTCTTTCCCAAACAACGCACCAGCTTCAACTGACAGCTATAGGACCCGCTAAGTCGCTAACCCCACTTTGAACAGCCAGGTGACGTTCACGGGCCCGCTGCGCCAACTCCCTCGAAATTCGGTCGGAAGTGGTTAGACCTTATATCCTTAGATCTTGCTCTCACCAGCTGTCGTGCAAGAGGTCACGTGGTGTTGCTCCTGCGCGCTATCGGTTTTACGCGTTCTTTGATTATTTTTTCCCTATATTCCCGTGATTTTTCCGTTCTATTTTTGTGGACGTGTATTTGAATGTATGTACTATTCGGTGCTGTTCTTTAATATCTGTTTATTAACGTTTTGAACACTTACGCAGTTACACTCCTATTCTAAACTTACCCTATTTTTATTGTAACTTAGTGGTGCAGTGCTTTGCTATTTTATAATATTGAATTGGTGATGGCGTCGCAAGAGACTGTACCCGCATCAAGCCAAAGAGACTCAGCAGACTCTGAGCTAACTGAGGCTGAGCCTCAGTCACCCTGGCCATTCCTTGGCAAGTGGGTGAAGTACAAGAACTCAGCGACAGCTACATCTTCCAGTGCTTGTCCTGCCTCCCCAAGACCACTGAGGTGAAGGTGAACAAGGACATTGCAACAGGATTCATCCTGACAAGGCAAAGCAGGTTGATGAAGCTTGCAAGGCCAACGTTGTAAATGGCGGCCGCAGCAAGAACCGGTCACGCCAGTCAGACGACGGAGAGTCAACCAGCAAGAAGCAGCGGTAGATGCCCATCGCCGAGACTCTTGGTAATCATGGCCCAGAGCAGCGCCGTCCTGCAGTCCACCGTCGACAAGACAATTGTCAGGTTTGTGATGGACAACATGTTGCCGCCGCAGATTGTGGACAGTCAGAGCTTCAGGGACATGGTCCAAACCCTCAACCTTAAGAAAGAGGTACCCTCCAGGAGGACGCTGGGGAGGATGATCCTCAAAACCTATAAGGAGGTGAAGGAGAGCCTCACCAGGTAAGAGACTAAGAAACAATATTCAAATATTCTTACTGTTGTATTATAAAATAACGCTACATATAATCAATAATCAATATTGTATTATATATGATATTGAAAAATAACTCCAATACATAATGCTATGTTTTAGCAAACTGGAGCAAGTCAAGTGTATGGACACTACAGCTGACTGTTGGTCAGTTAACAAAAAGGGGCCCCTGGGTATGGCTGTGCACTGGCTGGACCCAAACACCAGGGACAGGAAGATGGCTGTCCTGGCCTGCGAGAGGATCATGGGGAGCCACATCCATGATGTACTCGCCCAGGTCATGGAGAATATCCACAGCCAGTTTGGGATAGAGGACAAAGTCACCATTTAAGTTACTATATTTTTTGTTTCAGAATTATTGAATATTGTAAGTTTAATGAAGTAGCGATAGCCGATAGAATAAAATTATCGTCTATAACTAAATATCAGTAAATAATAATACATTTCAAATATTTGTTTCAGGACAAACACAGGCAATGCTGCCAATTTTCAAAAAGCATTTGTCCAATTTGTCTCTGATTCGGATGACCACCGGGAAGAGGAGGTTCGCGGTCCTGAGTCTGAGGCTGAGCCTGCCGACGCGACGCCCACCTAGAGGAGCTCATCGCTGACCCTTCAGAAGGCCCAGAGAGCCTAGAGCTAGAGGTGTGTACAATACACTGAATAGTATTCTGTACAATGTAAAGGATACTTGAAAGAATGGTTTGAAATTTAAAAAGTTGTGCATTTATGACAGTTTATTAGATGAGTTAGACCAATAGAATAGCTCCTCGGCTTTATGAATGGTTTTCTTTTGCCCTAGGCGATCTGTTAAATCATGTGTATTTCTTGCTGCTTCCTGGACTAGATTGTGGGGGATTATGAGCGTGTAGTGAAGGCTTCCATCTGACTTCTCCCTAACGTAATATAAGATATCATCTATTAAAGCTTAGGTTGCCATACGTTCGGATTTTCCCGGACGTATCCTGCATTTGCGTCAAAATATTCGTCCAGGAGGAACTTAAAAAATTCCCCAAAAGTCCGGAATTTTAGCATCTATAAAAATATATGTTATTAAACTTCGTAGTTAGTCTGTAATGAGAGTCTCTTCGTACAGTTCTTGTTCAGTTTTCGTTAGCTGGAAAATGTTGCCAACTTGGCCTGTTTTGCACTCATAGTTAGCTAAAATGTCCTGCCTTTTTTCTTGCTCTACCACACGCCGTTTTTTTTTATAATTTACACTGCAGTGACTATAAAGTAAATGGTAATTACATATTTATCAATTTTGTAGAATTTCTTATTCTTATCTTGCATATAATTATGGCGTTATAGCATTTTTAAATCATTGTCCACTTTCGCATTATTATACGTGTATTGACAACTGTTATGGTGTGCAAGTTTTAAATCAGCTGTGATGGTGTTACAGACTTACGGTTTGCCTGCGTGTGGGCTTGACGCCACAACTGCGATTTGAAATTTGTTGGATTTCCAAATCATAAAAATGCCTGCCAAAATCACCAAACGGAAATGAAAATTCACTGTAGAAATGCAGAACAAACTCCCGTGCTTTAAAAGAGGCAGGGATGAGTGGGAAGCCGAGTGTTTGGTGTGTAAATCGGGAACATACGTCTCTGTGGCATATAAAGGTATTAGTGATTTACAAACACATGTGAACTCTGAGAAACATAAGAAAACAGTACAAGGAGAGGCCTCGTCAACGAAATTGACAGATTATTTGGTCAAACCAGGAAGTAAAACTGAGGATGATGTCACTACTGGAAAAAGTACTTACGCATTTCACACTGCTAACATCACGGTAATTTCTCATCCATGGATTGTTCATCTGCTTTGTGTAAAAATACGTTCTTTGATTCTAAGGTGGCAAAGAAGTTTTCTAGTGCTCGAACAAAGACAGAAACAATAGTTAAATATGTGCTTGCATCGCATTCTGTTGATATTGCTTTGAAAAGTCTTGAAGAAAATTATATAGCATATACTGTGGAATAGCTACAGGCGGAAATAATCACAATGCACTAAAGCTGTTTCCTGTAATTATTCAGTATTTTGACTGAATTTTTTTTATTTAGTCGAAACTGATTGAATTTAGGAATACGCCCAATGAAACAGCAAATGCAATTGCTAATTATGTAAAAGAAAACTTAGAGAAAAATTGTCTCTCTGAAAAGTGCGTGGCAATTACAGGCAACAACTGCAACACAGTGTTTGGAGGACTCAGGTATAATGAAGAAGAAAGTAATGTGTTTGCAAACTTGAAGAACATGTTGGAAATGAAATCATCAATTGGAATGGGATGCCCGGCACATATTTTGAACAACTGTGTCCATCATGGAGCAGAAAGATTGGATATTGATTTAAAAAATATAATCTGTAGAATTTACTAGTGTTTTCATATCTACACAGTTCGAACTGAGCATTTAAAGGAGTACTATGAGTTTGCTGAGATTGAATGCAGAAGGCTCCTCTCCCATAGTAAGACTTGTGGGCTGTCACTATTTTCTGGCATCACAAGGCTGATACAGATGTTTCCTGCTCTTAAGTTCTTTCTATCGCAAGACCAACTTCCCACAATAATTAAAAAATCTTTGAGAATTATATGAGTGAGCTTTATCTGGCACATGCACTCATTAATCAGTGTATTTCATGCTCACATTCAAGCAATTGAAAGAGAAAACAATTCTGTTGTAGAAGTGTTAACAAATTTGGAGTCTGTTCATACAATGCTTGTAGGAAGAATCAGAATTTCATGCCTTTGAAAGTTAAAGGACTAATTGCTCAGAAACTCACAAAATGATATGAAGAAGAGTGCAACAGGTTTTGTGCAGAAATAATTATGTACAACAGATGCTTAGAGTATTTGGGTAAGTGGATGAGACCAGTGGAAGAGTTTTCTTGTTTCAAGTAGATAACCTTGAGTGAAACACCAAATTGGACTGATGTGGAGCCTTGTGTCAAATACTTGATAGATATGGGGGTAGAAGTTGATGATGTGAAGTGCTTTGATCAAGTTAGTAACTTGAAGAAGTTTGTAGAAAATTACAAGAATGATGAAGAATTCATTAAATTGCCGGCACATAAAAAGTGGACCAAATACTTGAAAAAATCAAAGCATATTGAATGCCACTCAGAATTGCTGAGAATTGCACAATTTTTCTTTGTTGTAGCATCGCACAATGCAAACGTAGAGCGATTTTTTCGCTAATGCAAAGTCAGTGGACAGAGGAGAGGAACAAGTTGAGTGTTGATACAGTGAAAGGTATTCGGGATGTACAGTATAACTTCCGAGACATATCTTGCAGTGACTTCTTCACTTTTTTAAACTCCAACAGAAAAATATGCATGGGGACTTCAAGGCACACAGTGGCGAGGGAAGAAGACTGCAACTAAGCCAAGGAAAGGAATGGAGTTCAAGATAATTAGCATTATGTATGGGTAAGTTTTCTGCGTTTTTCTGACTTAATTCTATTCTGTACTTGTTTTCTGTTATAATCATATTGTAAACAAAATGGAGCAGCAGCAGTGTATATATATATATATATATATATATATATATATGTATATATATATATATATATATATATATATATATATGACAACATTTTGACACTAATTTTCTTACCAAAATTTTCAATTTTTCTCACAGTAGATCTCATATCAGGGGTGGGTGGGCAAATACAAGCCTACCATATTCTTCCATATTTAATTGACGTTTCGACTTCAGGGAGTCATCTTCAGAATAGTATACAAGAATTAAGTCACATTCTTACACAGCTACATAATACACAATTGACAATTTTGTACAGACATGGATTTAAGTAGCCTATAGACCGCGTACCCAAATGAATAAGTAAATAAATTCATAACCACTTTCTAAAAGGATCCCTGAGTAGGATTGCATAAAGGGGTATTTTGTATGCCAACGACTAGTATTGGAATCCAATGTGGTGACTTCGGCTTGCTGAATAACCATGTTGCTACATCAAATATAATCTCTTAATTTCCAAGGAACAAAGAAACTACGAAAAGAAACTTCTCATCCAGCCCATATTTCTTTGGTTGTGAATTAAGAAAAACAATTCTTTTGTTTCCAAATAGTGGGGTCTCTGTCTTTGTCTACAACTGACAGACGAACAAAAAACCACGGAATTAAAAGTTATATTTTGGATGTTGTCAGGCGTTCGATGTCGATGCGGAGCTATATGCTATATATCGACAGCTCCTGGGTTCTTCTTGTTTTTCTTAATGTCTTGTTTTCATTTGTTTTCTCTTTTCATCTACATTTTATTAAGTATTCCCCTATGTTGATGAAACCTCGGGAATCGGGTGGAAGGGTGAGGTGGTAAAGGACACGGGGAGGCCGAACGTGTTGATGCAGGATCTGCCCGGGTGAGCTGGGGAAGGTGGGTACAAGGTATGTACGGAAATTAGCGCGTAGTAGTGTTGTGGTTGGCGTGGTACCGTGAGGACTGTAGTTGTGGTGGCGGGTTTCGTTGGCCACGCGTTGTACAGATACACACGAAACTAATTGCATATTTCCGGTGAGTTACTACTAGACCGTGGTTTTTTCATCTCTTATTGAGAAAAAATATATAAAACGTGCGTGTGCAGTATGTGGATTTCTGGTACAAAATATATATTCATTATCGAATTCGTAAATGTCAGTGTCAGTTGTTTATATATGACTTGTCAAGCTGAGAAAACGCTTGAATGAAAAATATGCCATTGGAAAAAATGGAGACGTGTATGCGTATGCATGATCTCTGTTTCTACGACAGAGTATATGTTGTTTGATTTCTAAATATTTGTTGTTTGATTTCTAAATATTTGTTGTTTGATTTCTAAATATTTGTTGTTTGATTTCTAAATATCAAACTTTGTACAGTATAGTGTAAGTGTTGGCATGCAAGAGCAACACGGAAAAATTAAGGTTATAACAACGTCAACAAAAGTAGACAAGGCCAAGGAATACACATACAGCAAATATTTAATATTCAGTTTTATTTTGCTTTCTACTTATTTAGCACCTGTAACAATGGGAATGGGAATTCAGAGTTCAGAGAAATCCAGGATACAGCCTCAGTGCATGCGTAGTTTCCCAAATACAATATCCATTCACTGCAGGTTGGCACACGCACGCGCATCAATCCGATTGGCTCTGGCAAGATCTATAGACCTTGGGCTCTGGTACAGGCCTCTTACCCTTATTTACGTATCTATCTACTTATCATAATTGTTGTAATTATTATAACTATTATTGATGTTATTGTTATTATGATAGTTGTTATTTTTTCATGTACTAATTTGTACGTTCATTTCTATCTATTTATCTTTTTGTTTTTATTAAATATTATGTATATTTTCTATATCTACTGCGTTGCCGCAGTTCCAGTCTTCAGCGATTGTCGTCGCCTTTTAGAAATTTGTACTTGCTATCGCCGACCTAAGTCAGCTTGAAAAAATAAAGAAAATGCTTAAAGTACACACGAGAGAAAAATGCGAAGATAAGTCATTGTTATTGTTGTTGCTGTTGTTTAGAGAATGTGGCCATTTGGAAGAACCCTATATATTTAAAGGGTACCCAGTGGCTCACACTGTCTTTATGACGATACTTCATGTAAGAGGAATTTCCTTTTGTTCAGCAATGGACTCGAGCTGACTGATTGTTTATTGTCAGCCATATTGTTTTTGGTTTCGACCTTGATGAAACCCCTTGACAACTTAACGCTGACGTCAGGATAGACAAAAGGCTCATACTAAAAAGCGTCCAATTAATTTAAAAAATGCTTCGAGTGATTATAAAAACTTATATTTGATGACATTAGGGACAATTTATAGTTTCACCCAACCATAGAACTTGATATGTGACTTATGTGTTTCTGGTGAGAAATGTTGTCATATGATCGATGGTGTACATTATTTCCATCGTAAATGCGTACTTTTGAAGTAATTAAGTATTGAAGTTATGCACTTATGCCTACATCTCCCGAACAATCTGGGGGGACGTGTGGGAAATCGGTGTTTTTGGGTGGGGAAGACTAATAAATGGAGTAATGTGCGTTGCAAAACAGTTATAAAATGAACAAAAACACTAAAAATAGAAGAAAAAAATCACATTTTAGGGCCGGAGTCTTTGTTTTTACCAACGATTCGAAAAGTGTCTCGCTAGATCTGTTACATTTACAGAAGTCCACTCCAGCCGCGCAAGACTTCCTAACCGTAAACTAACGTTACCTCTGTTAGGTTAGGTTAGTTTAGTTTACGGTTACCAAGTCTTGCGCGAGCGGCTGCCCTAAATCTAGCGCTTCTACTCACAAATACTTACAATCGTACCCGCCGATATGGGATATTTTTGTTATTTATGTGTTTCTGTAGTCTTCTTCTTTATTGTACACCTGTTTGGCAACGCGCATTACTCCATTTATTAGTCTTCCCCACCCAAAAACACCGATTTCCCACACGTCCCCCCAGATCGTTCGGGAGATGTAGGCATAAGTGCATATCTTCAATACTTAATTACTTCAAAAGTACGCATTTGCGACGGAAATGATGTACACCATCGTTCATATCACAACATTTATCACCAGAAACGTATAAGACACATATCAAATTCTATGGTTGAGTGAAAATATAAATTGACCGTCAGAATCGAGTTTGATTTTTCAACATTTTAGTATTGTTCAGTTGACGCTTAGTTTACTCGTATGATTGTAAATTTTTATGTTTGATTATATTATGTTCATATAGAATTTGGTTGTTGAACTTTAACAACCTTAAAGAAATAACATTATTTATGAGTAAGAACCAAAATGTAAACGAATATAAATGTACTGCGACATAATCACTTTATATTGCAGTCGCAATTGTTGAAAAATCCAACAACTTAAATTTAACTTATTAAAAAATGGAAGCTTATTTCAAATAATATAAGATTCTTTAATCAATGGAAGCAGTTTTTCATTGAATGGACACTTAAAGATATGTTGTTGCAGACAGAAAGTATACAGCAATGTCACATAGGCCGAGGAAAGTAGTCGGGTTAACTGTTGATCATTAACTATTAACCGTCTCGAAGGCGTTAACAGAGATGTTCTTAAATCCCTTTGTAAGTAGTTAATTTCTGAACAATAATTTCGGTATTTAATAACCAGAATGAAATATTAATGTGCGTTGTCTTAGCCAGAAGAACACGCTTAAAATCGTACAATTAGTACCTGAGCAAAACCGCCTGTCAACAGTTAAAACAAAAATTAAAAGTATCTCACGGTACGTGCAGGGAAACTGACGTATACATTTGCAAATATATGGGTTCGTAAGCATGAATTATGACGATGATATTGGATACAAATGAGTTAGAAAATAGTTATGGTGATGCTAATGGTGTCAGTTAGACGGTATAATGTTGTTCAATTGGGATTTATTGATGTAAAAATATAATGAATCGAAGGCGTAGGCCTAACCGGCTTTTAGGAAATGCAGATGCACTTTGCGGGAAAGATAAATTGTACGAGTAACAGTCTTTTTTTCGAAATGCAGATACAGTAGGCCCTACTACTCTCGGCGAATGACAAAATAATTATGAAATGAAATAAAATAAACAAGTGAATAAAGTCCAGTGAAAATGTGAGAATTATATTAGGCAAGATTGTTTCGCCAAGTTATAATGAAATGTGCAAATAGTGTTAATTCCTACTCTCCCATCGTGTGGCATGTCCAATAAAAAAAATCTAACATGTAGAGCCCACCTCATTAATATAAATGAATAGATAAATGAAATTAAATAGCCTGACTAGATTAAAGAAAAAAATAGTATTAGCTAAAAGGGTTAGTTTGTAACCTTGTTGATGATGCGATATTCTGAGAAATTTATTCAGAATAGTGATTTATTTCGGAAGCGAACCGACCTGTTCTTGTTTTGGCTTTGAATTTAAATGACACGAGGTGATGCCCTTGATGTGTGTGGGGTGAGGGGCCAACCCAGTGCTCATGACCCGCTGTTGTATGCCCCATTCAAACCCACAAGGGATTGTAAGTGTTCGGATTGTAGCTGGGATGAAAAGGGTACAGGCCCCGCTGTGGCTGGGGTTTACTGTGCGGAAACATTGAGGCGTACACTCTTTTATTCTTGTACCATGTAGCGAAGGTTGCTGTAGAAGACTTGGTGGGCCTTTTTGTTGTTGTTGTTGTTTCTACTGTGGGCCTGCTGGGTGGGTTGTGATATTCCGTGCTGGTGACCGCTCCTGTGATTTGTCGTCGCCGTTG